>NC_137055.1:23777585-23940085 GCF_032717465.1 Coenobita brevimanus
CCCTCCCTGTAAAACATTTAACTCTAAGCCCTTGGCCACCCCGTTTGGGATACATGGCGTCTGGCAATGTATGTGATATATATATATATATATATATATATATATATATATATATATATATATATATATAATAGATGCACATATATATATATGCACACATATACTCCCTCAGGCACAGGTGGTTTGAGTCGTTAGATTGTTTAACAACCTGTAAAGCACACCATGACATGAATCAGGTAAAAAAAAAATTTATATGACACACATCGGCGGGAAACTTGTGTCCTTTGTTTGACACAATGTGCATCATGGTGCGTTGTACAGGATGGTATTTAATGACTCAATTCGAGTACGTGTGCCTGAAATGGTAAAAATAGATAGACAGATGTAGAGAGATTGATATATAGAGAGATAGATAGATAGATATAAGGGAATGTCTGTATATCTTTCCTCCTTGGAAAACATGGGGGTTACATAGTGTGTAAAATTTTCTAAACACTTCCAACAGATGTAACTTTTTCAGCGAATTTTGATTTGTACACTTGAGTTACTAGAGTAGTGCCTAGATTAGAACTAATTAGAAACAGATCTTAAGACAACATGGTGGAAACATGGTGGCCAAATGCTGTAGATTTTTTAAAAACTTCGATAACCATATCAATATTAAATACAACAGGTCAGATGGGTGGACAGATTGATGGGGTGGGCAGGGCATGTGGGATGGGTGAGCAGGATTGATGATGGGTGAGTGTGGAGGGGCATGGTGGAGGGGTTGGGTGGGAAAGGTTGGGTGGGAAAGGTTGGGTGGGAAAGGTTGGGTAGTATGGGTGGGTGAGTGGGAAAGTGGGTGTGTGGGACAACAGGGGTATTCTGCAGTAGGAATGGCCATTCGGAGTCGCAAGGAAAACCAGAATGCTCCATCATTGCTTTTTACTTGGGCAGTAGTGGGTACCCCGCCTATCTAAGGAATGAAGTCAAACTGTGTATGTGTGTGTGTCTGCCTCTGTATCCGTTCATTTCTTTCATGGGAAGGGTAATAGATATCGACCTGATTCTTTCAGCAGTAGGTCGGGGTAAGGCCAGGGAGTGTCAGAAAAATACCAAACGAAAATTTTGGCGATCGCGTTCGACGTGATGGCGAGAAATTGTTGTAAATCTCAACAAGCGAAAATACACGAAAAATTGCTTTCTCAAATTTTTGGTCAGAATAGGTCATTGTGGGCTGAATATTGCATGAAAACATAGATAGCTAATGGTATTTGCAAACATTTTGTGCTGGACAAACTATTAGTTAGTCCTGTGGTATTTTGCAGACAAGCACTAACTGGTGTCAAAAAGCAGGGAAGTCTCTTAACCTAATCTCCATCTTGCATATGGGATCATGGCCACTTGCAGCACTGCCTTGCACCTTCCGGGGCGACCTTCACTCGCCAACTAAAAAAACATATTTTGTTGAGTATTAGTGGGTCACAACAGCTTTTGAAAACACCATATTTTTCGTGTATCTGCGCACTAGTGATGTAGGTTAACCCCTGTGTGGCTGTAGGTCCAGAATTTTATGGTCTCCACTGGCCAACGCCAGGGCCATGTTCTGAAGTTTGGAAAATTGATTTTTTTTTTTCTACCACATTGAACAGGAAGTTCAGATGCACCTAACACTGCAAATCCCAGCTTCCTAGACCAATTTTGTGGCTTGCAATGGAGAGCAGAAGTTGAAGAAATATCCTCCGCAGTGGTGTATTGCCGTGCTGGAACGTAGCATGTGTTGTTATCATTTTTTTTACCCCCCAAAACAATGTGAATAGTGCTGAAATGTTGAACATATATTAGATATGATAATATCTAATGATTTCAGTACATAATATGTCAGGACTGGCTCAAAAAAAAAAAATTATTATGAACATATTTCACATTTTTGATATAAAATATGTTTATGGTAGTTTTAAGTTATTTTGTATGTTAGCATTGTGAGTATGGTTGGAAGAGGGAGTCAAAGGGTTGAATATTCAGTCCTAAATGAGAAAATTGCCAGTCCCCAGAGGGTAGGCTCTCCCAAGAGGGATAAAAGTGGAGGGTCGGGTGGATTAGCACCTGGCCAGTTCCAATTAGAGGTAGGGGAGTGGAGGCGCTTTTAGCTGCTCCCACACCACCTGCATGGTTAAAAACTATGGATAAGCCAAATTATTAGGAATAGAGAGACAAAGCAGAAGTATATACATATACAGATGGGACAAAATGTATTTTCCCCGTAATAACACGTTTACTTTTCTCTATCATTTTACTTTGTTATTTATGCAATACATGTTGCTGTCTGTGTGTAATGAGTGTGGGAAAGTATATTTTCTGCCTGTGTAAGGAAAAAGGGTAAAGTTGTATGTCTGCCTACACTTCACACAGTCAAATTACAATAAACTCGGAGTATCGCACAGTAACTGTGTGCAATATCATATTCACGTCTTATGCACAATTATATTGCTTTCAGCGTGAGTCTTCAGTGATTGTGAGTAGCTCAAATTCATAAACAGGTAAAAAATAGGTGGATAACAATACATGGTGAAGTGGCCCTTGAAGTGGTAGGAAGTGGTGACATGGCACGAGAGGTGGTGCAGGGTGGTGAGGTGGTGCGTGCAGTGGTGGGATGTGGTGGTAAGGCAGTGCAGGGTGAGTCCACCTGCACTGCAGCCTTCCCTTCCTCCCCCTTCCCTCCCTTAGTGAAGAGCCACTTCACAACCATTCGTCTCCTCCACGGTGGTGGTGGAGCTGTACAGCGAGGTGGTGGTGGTGACTCCTAACTCTCCGAGGAGATGTCACTGTCGTCCTCCTCGATAGTAGGACAGTGATACCACTCATCACCACTCTCTTCACTACTCCCCACCATACTCTCCACCTCCAGGTCAGGCCCAATTCGATTCTTGATGCTCTCTCCCCCAAGGGGAAACAGCTCCTCCCTGATCTCGGGGCTGGTGAGCGGCCTACGGGGCCGGAGAGAGCGGTGCTGGGTGGAGGTCGGGGCAGGGAGAGAGACGGAGCTTGGGCATCCACTCATCATTGAAGTGTGTGGTGTATTGACGTGTGAGGTGTGTGGAAGTGTAGGGTATGTCGTCTCAAGACCTTCAGAACGTTCATTAACTTCCCCAAAATTTTTCCCGAGTTTTGTAGGCCGTGCTTAGACAACGCCTGCGGCCATTATTAGCTAAATGTGTTTTGATGCCAGCGACCACAGTGGGGTTAAAAAACACACTGCCGCAGTCGAAGGATTAAGGACTACCAAGCAGGATTAAAGTGTAACCGACTTTGTGAGAGAATCATGTTTTGAAAATTTTGGAGCAAACTGGGCTATGAATGTGAGAAGAGAACCGCTCACTCAGTGTGGAATTATTAATCTAAAAGCACAAAAGTTATTTGCTGTGCCAAGATATTTAGTACTTTCTTTTGTGAAATCTGTTCAGGATAGTTTATGTAGACCTGTTTTGTGACCTAGTGCCTTCCATTACCTTATAACTTCTTACCTGACAACAGTGCCTAATAAAAGCAGAATTTACACAGTAGTAAAAATAATGTGGCATACATTATGAGATTGTTGTGTCCCATCTTTCCTGTCAGTTTATATTACTATTTTTTTCGTTTTCGGGTGGCTTTGCATTTAGTGACAAGCCAAATGTATTCCTGTAAGCCAGGAAACCATTTATAACGCTGTGCGGTAACCTTATAACCACTTTTTTTTGCTAAGTGTCAAAAAATGGGTTGGTGGAGGGTTAGTGCCCCTCCCTGTAAAAATACTAACCCAAAGACAAACAGCCACCATCTACGGGATTGTGGTATCTAGCTATAGCTATGTAGATAGATAGTGTTGATGCACTCCCCACATGTTAGTCAAGTGATTTTTGTTTTTATTCTTTCAACTTTTTTTTTTAATGCAGTTTAAGGTATTAAATCCATCCTGTTTCATCTTGCATTTTTTTTTTTTTTTTTTATGTTCATATTATCAATTTCTTAGTTTCACCTATCTTATCAAACCATAGTCTTGATATTCTGTGTTTCAACTTGCGATCAAATTTGCCCACATTGAGAATAGTTCATTTGACAACTTGCACATTCTGTGTAATCATACCATCCAGGTATTCTCTTCTACTATGTGGTTATCAGACTTTTATACTCTGCGACTTTCCTCACTCTCCATTTTCCAGTCAAAGGAACTCACATTTATTGATCTATGCTAAATTTGTTCCAACTTTCATTCTTGACATTGCCTACTTTCACCGATCTGGTATCTCCCATTCATAAAGGCAGTATTACAGACCTATTCATACATGCCAATGATTCCATCATGCAACATCACCTCTCAATTTTCTGCTATATAGAAAGTCCATTGTATCAACAACATCTTTTCACCCTAAAGCCCGTGTCCCATATTCAAGTTCATCTCCAGGAATGGCCTCGATCACCACAATCTTACCATCGAGGTATGATCTTGGTGAAATGCCATGATCATACCTCAAACAATAGGTCTAAACGGCCATTTCACTACACAGTGACTTTAATGCTAAGACACACAAAGACATTGCTACAACATCCCACGGCACCCTACAGAAGTGTCATGTTATCCTGACGACACACAACGATCGTCCCTCAGTTAAAAAATAACGGTCACTTTGACTCCACGTCACGCCAAGACATTGCCACGACACGCTACAACAAGGTACGACACGCTACGACATGCTACGGAACAGTTAAGTTACCAGTAAGTCGCTGCTAAAGCCCTGGTCACACACAAGCAACTCAAAGTCCAACCACCGCGCAACTCATGTCATAATGTATTTTTTCATCAATCGTCCCTTGATTCGCCAGCAAAGCCAGGACTCTTTCGGGCGCTCATGAGCCACTGGGACGACTCGTCAGGCCTCACGATTTTTTGATGCTTGCATTAAAAAATCATGGCCGCCTCATGACTTGCCAAAAGTTGTGTCACAGTCGGGAGTGTCGTACATCGGTCATGAAGCAGTCTTAGCTCAACTGGATGCGTCGTGATGCAGTCGTTGTGTGTCGTGATGCTGTCACCGACAAAAAAAAAAGTTAAGACTGCATGTCCCTCATCATCTGACTAGACACAGGAGAGGTCCATGGTGATGCTCTGGGTGTCATTGGTGGTCCAGCTGTGATGCCCCGGCCCTGCACTGGGTGTCATTGGTGGTCCAGGTGTGATGCCCTGCCCCATGCTGGGTGTCATTGGTGGTCAAGGTATGATGCCCCGCCCCATGCTGGGTGTCATTGGTGGTCCAGGTGTGATGCCCTGCCCCATGTTGGGTGTCATTGGTGGTCCAGGTGTGATGCCCCACCCCATGGGACGGTCATGGGGAGGTCGTGGGAGTGGCGTGGGGGGTCGGGGTTCATTGCTCCAAAGTGTCACGCCGTCGTCTTGTGTTTGTGGACGGTCATGTCACAGTCATGGCTGACAAAAATTTGTTAAATTTCAAATTTGAAGACTCATAGCTCTGTCGCCTCGCAGTTGCCTCGTGATCTTGTTGCGTTCTTGAGGACGTCACGACCAGTCGTGAGACAGTCGTGATGCGGTCTGTTGTGAGCAGAGTAGATTTGGGGCCAGTCGGGAGGCGTGGGAGCCAACTAAGACACGACCTTGAGTCACGCGGTGGTCGAACCTTGAGTCGCTTGTCTGTGACTGGGGCTCAAGATTATGAGGACATATGACAATTCATGACAATGGCTGGGGTCCTCGGTGCGAGGCTACATATAGGAGGGTGGAGTGTTGATGTGACTTTTTTACTGTATGGTTATGGTTTTTATCGACGGCAAATACTGTATGTATATTGTATTATTAATTAGGGTTGACAGTTAACGTATTTGAAATACTTCCTGCTTCTAACTGATCTATTTCTAATATTAATGTCCCCTACATTAAACCCCGTTCCTCGCCTGATGATGAGTGCAAGTGTGCAATAGAGAAAGGTATTGGGCATTTGCAGTCGATGGTGTTCTGCTGGGTGAGGTCCTTCGCTTTTTGTATATATGTAAATTCTTTATAGCATCTTGTAACAGTTATCGTAACTAGGATCGACAGTTGACATATATGGAACAGTTCCTGACTCCTCTGGTTCTTCTTCATATACTGATGTATCCAATAGTCACCAGGTGATGAGTGCAGGTGTGTAATGTAGAAAGGCATAGAAAGGCATTACATACCTGCAGTCGATGGTGTTCTCTTGGTCGAGGTATTTTTACCACTGGTGTAGGTTTAGTTATTTGTTACTTTAGGGTTGAGTATAGTTTAGCGATTTGTCTGTTAGGTTATTAGTTTTAGGGTCTTTATTTTAGGTATGTTTTCCCTATTAACTAATGTAAAATAATAATTATATGCGAGAGAAAGTAAAACCCAAAAAATTGAAATAAAAATATAACATTAAGAATATTATATATATATATATATATATATATATATATATATATATATATATATATGGCTGCTTCCCCCAAGGAAAGGGAGGTAGGCGAGACAGGACGACACACTCCCCATTTACTCATCCATTCAAACACATTGATTCGCATCTTAGCCCCAAAGGGGAGAAGGGACAGATCCTCACCACACCACACCGCACAAGGGTCAACTGCACAGTGCAATCAGTGACATCCGCAGCAGGGCCCGACAGCAGAGCTGGTTTACCCCTGCCACATCATAATAGACCCATCCCCTTACCCGCACCTGACCTGACTAGCCGATCAGACCAAATGCGGGAGAATATCCCCTCAGGGCTGCGTCATCATTTATTCATTCACAATTTCTCTCCATTTATTTCTGTCACGCACAGCTACTCTTCCTTGCTCAGCAGACATCCCTCTCACATCCAGCGCTCTCTTCACACTGTCCATCCACCATATTCGTGGTCTCCCTCTCAGCCTTACACCTCTCACATTAGATCTAGTTATCTATTTCACCAATCGCTCATTATCTATTCTCTCCATATGCCCAAACCATCGCAACACCCTCTGCTCAACTCTACCAGCCATCTCCCGAACAACCCCAGTTCTCCTTCGCACTGCATCATTTCGCACTCAATCCATACGCGTCACTCTACACATACTCCTCGGACACCTCATCTCCATTACATTCAAACTTTTCCTCTCTGCTACACTCATATATCATGTTTCAGCCCCATATAATGCAGTTGGTACCACAACACCCTCATACAGCCTTCTCTTTACATCCATTCTAAGTGAACGACATCTAAACACTTTTTTCATTCCTCCCAGCACCTTACCTACTTCATTCATTTTAAACTTCACTTCTGCATCTATTCTTCCATCCTCAGCAACACGTGACTCTAAATATTTAAAACACTCTACCTCCTCAAGCAACTCACCATTCAAAACTATATTCATCCATCTACCATCTACCAACTTTACTCTTATTCTCATTTATTTTCAATTTCCTCCTTTCACGCACCCTTCCAAACTCCTCTACCAACTGTCTCAATCTCTCCTCTGAATCAGCCACAAGTGCAATATCATCTGCAAACAGCAGCTGCTTCAGATTCCACTCTCCACCATCAACATTCACCAGACTCAGACCTCCACCTAAAACTCTTGCATTCACCTCCCTTACAACACCATCCATATAAATATTAAACGACCAAGGGGACATCACACATCCCTGCCGCAGCCCCACTCTCACGGGAAACCAATCACTCACAGCATTTCCCACTCTTACACACGCTCTACTATTTACATAAAAACTTTTCACCCCTTTTAGTAACCTACCATCAAGTCCATGCAATCTTAAAACAGTCCACAAAGCCTCCCTATCAGTTCTATCATACGCTTTCTCTAAATCCATGAATGCCCAAAACATACACACACACACACACACACACACACACATATATATATATATATATATATTTATATATATATATATATATATATATATATATATATATATATATATATATATATATATATATATATATATATATATATATATATATATAACGTTTGTATGAATGTGTTTGTATATATGCATGGATGTGTGTGTGTCTGCATGTATTATGTTGTATACATACTGTATGTATATATGTGTATATGTATATATATAAATACATATATGGCCTTAATGACCAGGGGCTTCGGCCCCAGTGGTCGATAGGCCATTGATCAGGAAAAAAAAAAAAAAGCAGGTGTTAGTTGCCAAATGCAACTTATTGCTACGACACGTCGTCACACCTACGTCATCGCTAAGTCACGCCACGTTACTCGTGACGACAAGCGGCGACACACGAAGGCGTGAAGATCGTGCCGTGTCGTGGGAAAGTTCTTGACTGTGGGACATAGGCTTAAAGCCCTTTTTTTTCACCTCCATTCCATTTTATTACACTTCTATCGTGTGGTTAACTGCTATGTTCAGAAAGTATGTCTTTCTGTCGATATTTACTATGAACTATGGAAAAAACCTTCGATGTATATGTATTCTGTGCATCTACATAGCTTTCTTCTCTTTATCTGGCAACTGTCACTGCTTTATTTTGCTGGCAACCAATTGATAATACTGATATGAAGAAAATAGTTATCCTATTTTGACTCTTTCCACTCTTACAGTAGAGTTTTTGTTTCCGTAGTGCTTGTGAAAAACCTGATTCTCATCACCCTGACCTCTTTTTCCCACCATAAGATAGGAAAAGATATGGTACATAAAAAAGAAATGAGACACATGAGAGAGGGTGACCTACGGAACAACGCCCAATGAAATGAGGCATATACTCATTCTGTTACAATTCAGTCTCCCTGAAACCTCACTCATACAGGTAGCATAATTAAACTATATTTCAGGCAGACACATCTGGAGATGCTCACTTTCCATAGCCTTAAAATCTCTCTCTCTCTCTCTCTCTCTTCCTAAGGCTGAACTGAGAGAGAGAGAGAGAGAGAGAGAGAGAGAGAGAGAGAGAGAGAGAGAGAGAGAGAGAGAATAAATTTCCGTACCAAGAAACACTATAACTCCCACATCCAACCTAGTCGTGGTGCTTCTGGTAAAGGCGCAGCAAGGAGAGACTGGTGGATTGTCCCAAGACCAGGAATGGAAAAAGTTAAATTGGAAAAACGTTGGTATGAGTGGCCAGCCATATGTCACGCTGCCGCGGTCCTGAAGATGGAAAGGAGGGGTAAATTGTCTGCCTGGGTACGAGAGCTTCATAACAGCATTGTATCTAGGGTTCTGTGACTGACCCAGGGTGTAGACTTCTGGGTGATGGGGAGTAATAAAGAAATTGTGGCATACTGGTTTCTGTGGCTAAACGAAGATATAGGCTTCTAGACGTGAAGAAAGAGAATCGGGAATGTGGTGGCACATAGGCTTCAGTGGCTGTGCTAGAGTTGTCATAAAAAAACTTTGTGACTCCTTTGTAGAGAAGTTATATATATATTAGACTTGTGGACGAGCGGTTGTAATACTTGAGTAGCTTTGTAAGTAGATAATCTTCTTTCCCATTTGTCATTCAATGACAAGGAGAGGTAAAGAATAGTATGGGACTAGTTTTATTTGTCTTGGAAATATTAACAAGTCTCTCACACAGAGCGAAGTATAAAGTAGAGTCCCGCTAGCTATCTCCCTGTCTCGCTCTCTCTCTCTCTCTCTCTCTCTCTCTCTCTCTTCCATGTTGCTAAGCCCTTCTCCCTACTACCTGCCTGTTCTATGGCCTGTCTCCTTCTGAGCTCTCTTTCCTAAATTCTGGTGAAACAGAAGTCGTATCACGTGTGTTCCCTGTGATTGGAAAGTTCTAGAAGCCTGTGTGCGAGTATGTGTGTATATGTGTTCACCTGGTGAATTGCTGACAACTAACTGACTGGCTACTTCGTAATCTGTCGTCAGCTTTTCCTCAGTGTAACTTGCAAGATCATTTCCCATTCCCAGGCTCGCATAGAGCTGTCTATCTATCTATTTATCTATCTATCTATTATGATTTGTAATTATAATATGGACTCATAACAGGGTATATTCTTCTGGTCACTGAGCAGGAGTCGTCATTATGTGGTGCTTTACTCATTTTTTCTAACTATAATATAAGGTATGCTATTGAAAGGCAAAAATATTCTTTAACAGTATTAAGCACAGAATGCATAGACGCCTGTTGTCAGGGAAAGGTGAAGCTCCTTTTTTTCTTTCTTTTTTTTCAAGATATAGGTTTCAACTCTTTACCAGCTTCACTTGGTGAAGTGTTATCCATTTTCAGCTTCATCAGTATGGTGAAATTCATACTGTACAAAAGACATATTTACACCTGCACTCACATAGCGAAAGTGAATGTTGTGTGTGTGTGTGTGTGTGTGTGTGTGTGTGTGTGTGTGTGTGTGTGAAAAATAATTCAAACAGTTTCTATCCCAAGTCAAACTAGATAGGAGGGTTGAGGGGCAGCCACTGTTATCCTACAGTTTTTTTTTTTTTTTTTAGAACAGGAGGACACAGGTGAAGGTCACAGGGCTATATCAATGTCTGACCTAGCAAAATCAGTTTCTTCAGTTTTTAACCAGTTCAGACCAATTTTGGTGATGGGTTGAAGGTATGACAAGAATGCAATGATCCCGTTTTGAGAACAAAGGTCAACGTCAAAGGGTAAGGTCAGTTTTCGACCTGCGTGTCTGTGTGTTAACAAAATAGCTCGGATAGAATTGATCTGATTATAATAAAACTTGTTGGTAGGTAGTCTACTGTTTTGAAGAGCAGTATGTCAGAAATCAGGGTAACAGGGGAAGGTGAACTTAAGCAGTTATCTGATTTAGACCAAATTTTGCAGAAGACGTGAAGATAAGGCAACAATAAAAAGGGTAGGTTTTGAGAACACTCAAGGTCACAGGAAATGGCATTAATCCAAGGTCATCCGGCTGTGTATTCGTCCAGATTTGATATAATATGAACCAAATTTGGTAAGTGTTAATGGTACGGTAGGGACGAAAGGATCCAGTTTTCTGGGCATTCAGTCATTAGTCAATGTCGTTGGACAAGGTGAAATTTCTATCCGTATGTCTATGTATGAACAGATTTACTAAAGCAATTTTGGTCTAATTTTAACTGAGCTTGGTGGAAAAGTTAAGGATCACCTACTATTATTACGAACAACAGTTGAAAGCTGAATGCCACATGGCAAGGTCACCATAGGTAGTTTATATCTGATCATGAGAACAACTACTTAAAGATCGAGGCAAAGGGAAATGTCAGGGGTCAAGATCACTTGACAATATCAACTCAAACACTTTTGATTTTTTGAAACCGAAGTTTGCGGAAAAGTTAAGGGTTAAGAAAGAATAAAGCAACTCTGTTTTGAGAGCAATCTGTTGAAGGTCGAGGATACGAGGCAAAGTAAAATATTCCGCCCTTAGACCATTTCGTGGGTGGAGGTGCACGATCTGAAAGCTTCATGTTAGAACTAGATTTCTCTGCTGACACCATGGTCAGGAACATCTTACGTTTTTCTCGGTCAACAGTTAGATTTCCCTGTTGTTCCGAGCTTACTCATACATCCTGACCTGAAGAAGGTGACTTTACCTAACCCACTGTCTCCCAATTCCTTGCTAAGGAAACCAAATCGTTGGGTAAATAATGACTCAGTGTGGGCTCGAATCACGGTTGTCATAGGTTAAATCAACAGGACTGTGTGTGTGTGTCTATGTATTCAGTGTTTGGTGCAGCTTCGCCGATAGCTGTGTCATAAGATATGGAAAATCATCCGACTAATTTTCCACCTCAGCACAAAAGCACAAAACAAGCCATCCTAATAATTTAATTATCAGTTGGTAATTGTATAATACCAAATGCTGATATTCAGTGGGAGATCCAGAATAAGGCTAAAACTGTTCAAGTCCCCTGCCATCATTACTCTTCATAGTATAAGTCTTTCGTTTTGCTGCACTTTGGTACGTTCTATTACTATAAATGCTGTAAGTGAATATTTGGAGTGTTATACAAGAACTGATCTAAATTTTAGTTTACATTCTGATTTTATCAGTTAAGCACCTAATTAATACTTTCAAACATATGATGTTATAGATGAATTATTGTATCATTTACCAACTACATTATATATATTGTTAACACACACCCGCCTCCAGGATACTTACTCAGTTATGGCATTTTAAAGGTATCTCAAGCTTGGAGGTAGACGTCACCTCATTTAACTTAGCATCCCCCCTGGTAGCGTTGTCTCTTGTCGAGCACTCTCTGCCCCGGCCCCTACACCTCCGTACAAAAATCCAAGCTCATTCATTGATTATATTACTCTAACTCCAAGACGAGCAGACCAGGTGTCTGTTCAGTACAATATTCATTAATCCATCCATCCATCCATCATCCAATCCTACGTTGCCCCATGAGGAGCGTAGAAGCCCGGGGCTAGGCAGTTGGTCCTGACATTTAAGATGAGAGTGACCAGCCTCACTCATCTCTGAGTGGCATTACGTGAGCAATAAACCCCAACCATCCCTTGGATATAAACCTTCACCGACTCAATCCGATTGGAGCACAATAATTACCCACTAAACCACCAGGCGCCAAAATTTGGTTATGTGGTTACCACCCAGCGTAGTAAATGGTTTCCTGGTGTACAGGAAACCATTTGCCTTGTCACTCAGTGTAGAGTCACCCACAGGCAGAAGGAAGAGGAAAGAATGAAGGAATGAAAGACAGAATAAGGTAATAAAAGAAAACTGAACTGGAATAATGAAATCACTGATTATCCATTTACTAGAACTGGAGCTTAAGACATATTGGAATGTATGGTGATAGAAGTTAGCCAGTGACATGAGGTACAGTAAAGTTACCTTATTCAACTTGGAAGGTAAATAAAACCCATAAAACTATATCAGAATGACAGAAAATCATTCGGGAGCCGAATGCTATTTGCCCACCAGAAGATGCCGTTCGCGAAGTCCAAGATTTAGGCCATATCCTGTTATCCTGAAGGTTTTGTGTCGATAGCTCAAGCCATGCATGAGATATAATGGTACTAAAGGCGGGAAATAGAAATTCGTTGACCTTTGGCAGCCATTTTGATGACCTTGACCTTGACACCGAGTGCCCATTTCCGAAATTGTCCAAGATTTTGGCCATATCTTGATACCCTGAAGGTTTCATGTTAATAGCTCAAGCCGTTCATGAGATATATTGGGAACAGATACACACACACACACACACACACACACACACACACACACACACACACACACACACAGAAACAAGCAAAAACACTATCGCTCCGCCTTCTGAAGGCAGGAGATAATAAATGCCGAATTAGAGAAAATGGTTCACATGAAACAAAAGGACGAATGTAATACTGAGGTGCACTGCCGGCCAGTATAGCATGTAAATGAATATCATTGTGAGGAGAGAATGTGTCTGGTTAGAGAGAGAGAGAGAGAGAGAGAGAGAGAGAGAGAGAGAGAACACAGGGATGGAGAATAGAGTTAGTTCTGTGGCAGGCGGCCAAAAGTGAGGTCATTGACTCTGTGATCTAGAATATATATCCCAAGGAGCTGGTCGACCTCTTTAGCAGGTGAATGTTGCATCAAGCCATAATTTAGGTTTGCGAAAGCGCGCATGTCATGTAATCATTCAAGACTTATACAAATCGCTCTATAAGGGAGTTTATTTTTGACATGTGACAGGAATGAGTATAAAAAATCGAGCTCTTTTTTATCCTTTTTTTTTTTTTATACTGGTTGTATGAGGCCTTGGGTTTTTCTTTTCGAAAATTTATACGAAAATTATACTTTGATAAACATATTATTTTATGAGTCACGATTACCTCTTTCTTTGAAGCTTAGTTGCGTCTTATTACCATTAATATTGAGGTTAAGACAGAAAAATTAGTTTTAATCGACAAAAAGCCTATCATCTTCAAAACCTACGAGTAACCTCTTCCTTGGTGTTGGTAGAATTCAGGTATTTACTTAGGTGAATATAATTATTGTTTTACAACCGAGAAAAGAACGTTGCAGTTAAAGAGTTAAAGGGTCCAAGAAATCATCTGTTCGATGCAGCACTGAAGCTATTACTTTACTTCTTGCTTTTCTAATCTATCAATCATGTTTCCAAGAACCCCTACAATCTACGTACTGTTAATTACAAAGTAAAGAACGATCAACAAGCAACAGATCTTTGTCAACATTCATTCATAACTTCCTGATGCTTGTCAATTATATGAGACCACAAACTTACGATCCATTCCCTGTAGTAACAGAGATTTGATTTCTCAGGATGAACAGGACAAGGATAAAACACAAAATGTCTTGATGATACAGCCCCGTGAATATTTATAATGGTAAAATTATTATACTTACATACTGAAACCGTGCTTATTGTGAAAACATGTTGCACGACTTGAACCTTCTGCTGTGAGTCTCAGCTCTGGCTTGTCGCCTTACTTAACTGGCGATTTCTTATGAGCTGAGGTGACAAACTATAAAAAAATAGTCGGTGTTACCAGTGTCTGCTTGCATCATTTTCTGTTTTCCATCACCGTTTTCATGATTTACAGAGTCTAAATTTTCCCCTGAATCAGCCAAAATGAATTTGGTTCTCATACCGGCAAACGGAGCTGCACTCACCCCTAGGCGAGTGTCATGCGGGACGCAATGTACGACTCGGTCTGCATTTCAACTCTTACTCCTGGTCTCTGGTCCTGTCCTCTGCCAGCAGCTCAACAAAGGCTGTACGCAGGAAGAAAGCACTATTGTTTTCAACGACCGCTAAAAGAAACGAGTGGTCTCTTCCAGGCTGGGATAATGATCTCTTTTGTTTTAATTATGAAAATAATAGTGGGAAAGTCATGCGCAATTAATACGGATGTCCCTCGCGCAAGACCTCGTGTGTGTGTGTGTGTGTGTGTGTGTGTGTGTGTGTGTGTGTGTGTGTGTGCTACCTAATATTTGTTTTCGCAAAAATCAGTCAGCCAGTTAGTACCTCGTCTTCATTTAACACTTTTCAGTATATTCCTGTAAGTTTGCGACTGGTATTGGAACACAAGTTGATAACTTATTCTAAGTCAGTTGTTCTCGTCTCATTAGAAAACTATTTCCTTAGGTCTTTATGACATATATTAGTAAATTTCTAGTTGTGTCCTATCGTTATTCAGTTTCCCCAAGAATTATGTAGTCTCATGTCAGACTCATTCCTTCCTAATACACACTTGCCCAACGCCTAGTTAGTCGTTTCAGCTTTTCTTCATGCGTTACATCCTCAAGCGAAGGGCCAGTCTTATGACTGCTGTTTGTAGCTTAATTCTTTTATTTATTGTGGTTTCCAAACTAACGTGACATATTTCAAAAGTAGGTTTGATGAATATTATAACCATATTCATAACTAAGTCTTCATCAGCATATGGAAGTGTTGGATTCATATAGGCCAATAATCATCTTTTATTCTACTTTCCGACTTATTTAAGCTGATAATTTTGTATTATGTTTCTTATTATTTTGCTTTTTTTTCCCCTCCTAGCATAATATATTTCCACTTGCCACGTTGTTAACCATTTGCTATGCTGAATTCCATATCCAATTTTTACTCCGTATCTTTATACCAACAGCTGAAAGTTCTCCGCGGGAAACATTGGTTTTAATGAGTCTTAAGAGTTTTGCAGTATCTGGGAACTTATTAAGTAACTGTCTGATTCTGTGTGTGTGTGTGTGTGTGTGTGTGTGTGTGTGTGTGTGTGTGTACTTGGCAAATAAACTCCAGTCCACAGATGCTTAAGTTCCTAAATATGATTTTTCAAGTATGTTCGTTTATGACTTGTTTCATGTATTTCCTACCAGATAATTGTTGTTATTATTATTATTATTATTATTATTATTATTATTATTATTATCATCATCATCATCATCATCATCATCATCATCATCATCATTACTACTACTACTACTACTACTACTACTACAACTACTACTACTACTACTACTACTACTACTACAACAACAACTACTACTACTACTATTACTACTACTACTACTACTACTTCTACTACGACTACTTCTGCTACTACTATTATTATTATTATTATTATTATTATTATTATTATTATTATTACTGTTGTTATTGTTCGTGGTGGTGTTGTTTAGATTAACAGTACCTTCCCTTTCTCAAAGAATTAACAACAGACACCAGTAACCCTTAGATAATTTGAGAAATGTTAACTTTCTCTCTAGCCTACCACTAGCCAATTTTCGTCAGCTATGGAGTGGCTTCCCGCTCTCAAAGGGCGGAAATCAGGCAACAACAGCCCTTTCCAAACGTGAAAGCTAAACTCTAAACTTAATATTGCAAGGTGATTTTGTTAAGTTTATTGTTATTGGCTTCCGGCCCTTAGAAGGTTATAATTAATGTATCCAGTATGAGAAATCTCCCTTACCTTGATTAAATTTGCTGTTGTGAAAACTAAAATGTAAAATTCATCGTACCACAGGAAGTAATAAGACGGTCTTTAAACGGCTTCAAAGGTTTAATACAGTGCAATGCAAAAAATAAATCAGTAAGATAAGGACAGGAGAGGTGGATGACATATGGCACAGTATGCTTTGAAGGGAGTTACAGATGATAGTACCACGACAAGATTAATAAGAATAAGAGGGATGATGAATAGTATATATTGTATGGAGGGAAAGATAACAGTTCATAAAAAGCAAAGTATGATTTGCATAGATAATTGAGGTAACATTTGAAATACATCAGAAAAGAGAAAATGGAAGACAGAATACTGAATTTTGGACACATGTTGCCTTCAGGAAACTTCCACGGAGCACCTCATACTATCTGCATGACGCTGCTCCGTGTAGCACCTCAGAAGACACCATAGTTAAAAAAAAGAAAAAAAAATCGTCTTCGAGGTTCCACTTTCTCGGTTTACTGAGTTTGGTCGGGTCCGGATTAGTCCATGAAGCTCCTCAGGTATGTTAAGTAGCACATTACGTTCAAAAAGGAAACTATATAAATAAAATTCATATTAGAAATAAATTAATTTGATAATCAACTGTATGATTAACAAAGGACAGGCGTTAAAGTGTTAAATATGATTAAAATCATAATACTGAAAACGGAGAGAACAGATGGGACGAGACAGTTGATAAAATTAATAGCACTGTGAGATTACCAGGAGAAAAATACATAACACTGTAGGAATAAAAAAAAAAAATATGCGACTGGTTAAGATTTGGGAGAAAAAGACACGTGCTTAACTAGTCAATACCAGAGTAAATTTGCAAAGAAAATATTTGAAAATAGATGAGTAAGACTAGAAATGTTGAGACATGAAAAATATTAGTGAAAGTAAAATATTATAGATCGAATGATAAATCGGAGGGTAATACCATGAATAAAAACACAGACAAGTAATTGTATGACCAGAATTGAGAAAAGGGATACGTAATAGAACAATACAATTTAAGACAATTGTAAAAAGGCGCTAAAGTCTATAATATAAAAAATAGTTCACTAAGAATAAAAAGGAGAAAACAGGAGACAAATAGCACACTAGCATAAGAATGGAAATACCAGCTGTAGATTCCTTTACTCAGAAAACGTCGTTGATATGTTATTCTGGGGGAAGGCGGTGGCTCAGTCGGTAGAGAGGTGGCCTGCCGTCCCAACGGACCCAGGCTCAAATCTCTGCTGGGGCAGGGAACAGTTTAAGGATTTGAATATAATAAAATCAGACTTTACTGATCTACCAGAAGACCCGCCGACATGTAAATATACCCCCGCTAATACCAATACATCAGTCCTGTATGAGACAGACCTAGCATGTATTCAATATGGACGGTGGGTGTTAGCGCCGAAGTGGTCACATGTAGAGGTGTATGGAATGTAGGAGGACTACTGGGCCTTGAGAGCAGGCTGTGAAGCCTATGCCCAGAGGTGGACACAAAAGAAAAATCTAAGGACGACTTATTGAGATAACTCTCTGTTTACCTATTCACTACAAGGTGTCTCCACAAATATGAATAAAATTGTCATGTAATAGCCAAAAATATTATACGTATACCACCGGAGTAAAGTGCTTAAGCAACACACTATAAGAAAACTGATATTAAAATGCACAGTAAATGAAAAGACAAGTATATGAAAAGAGGAGCAAATATCAGTTAATGGTCTTGCACATCGAATGAATCTGAGTATGAAATGGATAGCTGGAGAGAGAGAGAGAGAGAGAGAGAGAGAGAGAGAGAGAGAGAGAGAGAGAGAGAGATCTTCTGGCCGGAAGAGAAGGGGAAAGGATATCTGACCAGTTACAACTTATGGGTGATGATGTGAATGGAATGGCCCATTTCCTTTACCCCCCCTCTCTGTCTGTCTGTCTGTCTGTCTGTCTCTCTCTCTCTCTCTCTCTCTCTCTCTCTCTCTCTCTCTCTCTCTCATACTTTTATTTTATCATGTTCATCCTTGTTTGCGGCCATATTATTCATTGTTCCACTTTTCCACTTAAATATACAAGCTATCCTTAGAAGAGTCTACACTGTTTTCTCCTCTACACATATTCTGCATATTCCTTATTACCTCATCTGTTGTTACTTCACGGGCTCGTTTTCTCCTCACTGTCTTTCAGCTCCAGTTAACTCTTCTAGGTATAAAATATTTCTCCTGTATCATATTGCCCTGTATCACATTTTTAGCCACTTGTTTCCTCCATTCTCTTCTTCAAGTACTCCACAGGGTTCATACTTTCTTAGTCCCTTCAGTCCGTGAAGTTTCTCATAAGCTGAATATAATACAGTTAATAATACGTTACCGTAATGAAGAGGTTTCCCTTACCAGCAACTATCCCTCAAGCATATTAAAGCATTATTTCCTGGGATACTCCATGTAACATTTTATGAAGCTACTGTATACACACTGAAGAAGGTATCGTTACACTTTCTGCGCGATACAAACTGACACCACGATTGAAACGTTTGATAACAGCCTTCCTCCAACCCTACCGAGATAGCTGGATTGTTCAGTCAGTAACTCATTGGACCCCCCTGTAATGATACTTTTTTGAGTGTGTGTACGTGCTGACGTGAGCCCAGGGATTTGGTTGGATAGTGAGCAGATGTGTAGACCATTTCATCGGTATTCTGGTTATAATACCTACCACTAATGAAGTCTTCCCCACTTCTGACTTACTTTACCTTACCTTACTCACATGGGAAAAGATACTGGAAAAAAAAAAGATGATGGATTATGATGTTTTGATATGATGATGATGAGCAATATGCCTGGAAATACTATATTATTACCGTATCGTTATCTGCTGAGATATTAATGTTTCTGTAGGACTACTTTCGTGAAGGAGTCGTGGCAGGAAGCTTACGCCACCCTCAGCTGTCGTACATTCCGATGGTGTGGTAAGTTATTTTTGTACTCAGCCCTGCGCCACTCAACCTTATTTATGGAATTCGCTTGAGTGCCATGGAAAAATGACATGAGACGCTGAATAACGCTGAATAGAACTTGAATTTGGCCATGTGGAGAGGATGAAGAGCGAGAGACTAAAAAGGAGAGTGCATGTGAGTGAGGTGGAGGGGGAGGAGGGAGGGGGAGGCCGAGGATGAAATAGAAGGATGGAATGGTGATGAATATGGGAGAGGGTGTGTGTGAGCTAGGAGGAGAGCAGTGAAACTGCGGGGGACAGGGCCACATGGAGGCAATTTGTTTGTGGTCACTCTTTACGGTATAAAGGCGTCTGGCAATAGAGAGATAGATGTAACTTGAATTTAAAGAAAACCTCATAGGCAGATTTGTTTATTATATTGTTTAGTTATTTATGTATTTGTTTGTTTATTCAGCTTTAGGCGTATTTTAACCCATTTCACTTGTACTTTTCCTCACGCATGAAGCAATTTGCGCTGGATGCCGTTAAATTATCCTGGTAAGTGATGCTAAGTTAACTTGGGTTATGTATTATCACAAATCGTTCACGGTCACAAAATGCAGATTATTTTATCAGATTCTGACATATAGGAAACCAAAAGCATCTTCTTTATCTTCCATGCTTTCCCACTTCTATATGGGATCGATGTGTTAGAACAAACTGCGCCATACAGCTGATTCATTTTCGTTTGTTGATCGGTTTTACGGCAGTTATGTGGTAGGTGGGGGCGCTCACCATCCACTCACTTGATGTAGTGCTGCTCTCGGGTGTCTGCCTTTTCCTCTCCTCCATCCTTCTTTCCATCTATCCTCTTCTGTCTTTCTTTCCTTCATCCTTTCCTCTTCTGCCTGCGGGTGACTTTACACTCCCTCTTGTGTCTTTCTTTCCTTCATTCTTTCCTCTTCCTTCTGCCTGTGGGTGACTCTACACTGAGTGACAAGCCAAATGGTTTCCTGTACACCAGGAAACCATTTACTACGCTGGATGGTAACTATATAACCAAATTTTGGCGCCTGGTGGTTTAGTGGGTAATAAAGGTGCTCCAATCGGATTGAGCCGGTGAAGGTTTATATCCAAGGGAAGGTTGGGGTTTATTGTTCACGTAATGCCAGTCAAGGATGAGTGAGGCTGGTCCCTCTCATCTTAAATGCCAGGACCAACTTTCCTAGCCCCGGGCTCCTACCCTTCTCATGGGGCAACGTAGGATTAGATGATGGATGGATGGATACATTTTTGACGCCAACCCTCCCCATTCATCCGGGTTTGGGACCGGCACTGAGTCGGCTGTCTGGCCTCACCTGTAGCTGGGAGGGGGTTGGGGACAAAGCTGTACATATGGTACCCCCATACCCCTCTCATCCAGCTCCCCCCTTCTCTCTCTCTCTCTCTCTCTCTCTCTCTCTCTCTCTCTCTCTCTCTCTCTCTCTCTCTCCCTCATTCACTCTCCAAATTGCACTGTGTAACAAATACAGTATTAGCCATAATTTCTTCCGGGCAGGAAACCTTCTCCTCATGCCCCCCCCCCCCTCACTCCCACTCGTTACGCCACTGACTTCGTGTTTCACCACCATCATCGTCATCACCAATATCATCTCATTTCCCGCTGAGACATGCAGCATTGCCTGAGGACGCAATTTCCTCTATACTTATCCTCTGTAATCACTAAACGAATGTAATCAAAGGAAATTATACGAACTGAAGGCTTAGGTACATCTTTTCTTGACCACTTCACTAATAAGAAATCATTCTATATGTGACCGTCTGGAGATAACAAGAACTGAATTCCTTCAATCCGATGACGTATATATAATTTTCCTGATGCTCTTTCCAGACGATACCATTCAGTTTAAAAGAGCATCGTAGAGAAATTGCTATATTTAACCCGTGCAGTGCGAAACATCTATCCTGAGGGAATTAAAATCCTCGGGAAACAGTAAGAACAGAATAATAAGTGTCATCGGCCATAAGGAGCAAATAAATATTACTTGGTGGTAAGGCAGTGAAACTTTTCTGCTTTTTCAGAGATACTGGCAGGCTACTCATGCATCTAAGGTAATATTTTATTAAAATACTACAAGGATGGCTTCGTCTCATGATCTACCATATTTTATCTGTTTAAATGAATGAATTTTCAAGACACCCATGCATATGCATTGCTGTTATCTAATTTAAAAAAAACATGTGTGCCATTTCTTTACCGGATATGAGTATAAACTTATGTCCCCGTCATTATCCGAAAGGTGCTGGATGCCCATTTTGACCTTACTCGTGTATTACCAAAACTGTGACTCCACAAAACATAGAGGATATATTACAACACTGATTTGCATGCACTAGACTGCAAAATTCAAACAGATGATTTTATCTACAATTTACAAGGGGAAATATATGTTTCGAGGAATATATATATATATATATATATATATATATATATATATATATATATATATATAATGTACACACACACACACACAGTCAGATATATATATATATATATATATATATATATATATATATATATATATATATATATATATATATATATATATATATCTATATATATATATATCTATATATATATATATATATATATATATATATATATATATATATATATATATATAATGTACACACACACACACACACACACACACACACACACACACACAGTCAGAAAGAGAGAGAGAGAGAGAGAGAGAGAGAGAGAGGGAGAGAGGGAGAGAGATATTACTCTCACATCGTATTATGCTGGTTGCAAATACATTATAGCAACGGTTTGTTTACCTTAGATAATGCTACTAACTGCAACCATGTCCATGCAATACCTGATTAGGAAGTAGGGTTTCCAGTATGAGGTAGGACCTGAAGGGTACGTCTTAGATGCTGCCACTGTTTTTATACTGTATATCACTATAAAAAGCAAGGATATTTTTTGGGCGGGGAGATGAGGGGAGGGTATGCTCGTATATTATGTTCTGGCCCTGTGTCTGCCGCCACATCTAGTTCTCTCATTTCTTCACCGGTTGCATTATATCTTCTTCATATTTTGCTGTTGTTCTTAATGTCTGTCTGCACATAGCCTGCTTTCCTAACATCAGGTTCTGGCACTGTTTCTCCCGCAGCGTCTGGTTCTTAAGTCCTGGTTTTCCAGGCATGTCTGGATCTCTCACTTCCTCACCGCCTGTCTTATGTTTATTCATTAATTTGTAATTGTGTGTAGCTGCTGCTTACACACCGACAGCCTGCTTAACATATGCACTAACCCGTGTCTGCCGGCATGTCTGGATCTCTCATTCCTTCCTCGGCTGCCTTAAACTTGTTCAGTCATTTGCATCTTTGCCTCATCGTTGCCCTCCGGTTGGCTTACGTGGCATTCAGCCAAGCAGCTTCTAACTGATGTACGCAACACACGTTAACCATTTGCATTGCGGCTTGATACCCCTGAATCAGACGGCATATTCTATTGATATATTTTTGCCATCTCAAGACGATTTTATTTTGATTAGGATAGGCTTCTCATGATGGAGGGGTTAGATAGAACCTTCATTAACCCCTCCACTCCTTCAGGTCTGTTTTTACTTAACTAAAATCGTCTGGAGGCAGCTTAAGGTGAAAAATACGTCATCGTATTGCATCGGTTAAATTCTAACGTATGCTTTATCCCTGAGACTAGAAGAACAAGGTTTTCTTCAAGGTTCATGAACGTCTTAGTCGAATACACAACCAAATGATGACCATAATGTTTAAAAACATCTTCCTGAATGCTAATCTATATATATATATATATATATATATATATATATATATATATATATATATATATATATATATATATATATATATATATATATTCCATCAATGCTCATAAAGTACTGGCTTATATGCTGGCAATATTAAGAAACAATCACATCAAAATATGTCTTGTTAGTCAGCGGCAAATTTATACGCATATTTATATTACATAATTTAGCAGCAACAAAAGTCCTACCTCTCCCCGTATACAGGTATTTGAGAATACTGAAGGATTAAATCCGTATGAAATATTTTTCACTTTTCTACAATCAGAGATATTCATTTATCATCAGACACCTCGAAAAAAAGAATAAGGTAAAACTTTCATTAAACCCTTCGCTGAAAGACATATCCTCCATGGTCTAGGACTTCATTTAGCCTGATCAAATTATCAAATACGTTGTTGACTGAAGGTTACTGAATGCTGTCACTCACCCTTTGGCTTTACTGTAGCATTTCCTAAACTGAATACGAGCATCTCGTTGAAATAAATATAGATTACAGTGGAAGTCATTGTACTAATGGAGTGTTTAATTTTTTCTCACCGTTTTGCTTTATTTGATAAGAGACAAAGACTGCATGAAAATGCATGTGTGTGACTGAATAAATCAATAAATAAAATCATCCTGACCACTTTCCCAACAAAGCATTCGGATGAGGAAGGATCCGGGAAGTTGCAAGATTAAAACAGACAAAGAAACGAATACACAGATTGTGTCCCTCCCTGTGGCGGGGGGGACACAATCTGGCCGCACTATGGGGTGGTACTGCTACTCTGCGGCCAGGTTGTGCTATGAAGAATACTGCCACCATATTCCCTGCGTGTCGTAAAAGACGACTAAAAGGGGCGGGGTGAGGGGACTAGGGACCCCCTCCTCTGTTTTTTGGTTTCGAAAAAGAGACAGGCCAGAGAAAGGGATAGGGGATGGATTTATCCCCGTACCCTGATGATTGGGTCTATGAATGTGCGTGGATGTAGTACAATTGAGGCTAAAAGGGAGGAGATTGGGAGAATGTTTGTGAGAAGAAAGTTGGATGTGTTAGCTTTGAGTGAAACGAAGATGAAAGGGAAGGGTGAGGCTATGTTTGTAGGTGTGAATGGAAGATTTTCAGGTGTCGATAGAAGAAGGGCAAGAGTAGGTGTGGCATTGTGTGTGGCATTGTTAGGGAGTCCGAAAGTACAGCAGTGTGTGATTGAATGGAAGGAGGTGTCATCGAGACTGATGTGGGTAAAAGCGAAATTCGAATGTGAGTTGTGGGTGTTTGTGAGTGCATATGGGCCTGGTAGTGAAAGGGATGAAGAAGAGAGGGAGTCTTTCTGGAATGATGTTGATGAGTGTCTGCAGAGTTTTGGAGCGAATGTGAATGTGGTAATGATGGGAGATGTGAATGCTAAAGTGGGAAATGTAGCAGTTGAAGGAGTAGCTGGTATGCATGGTGTGCCTGGAAGGAGTGAAAATGGGGAACGAACGATAGGGTTGTGCGTTGATCGAGAGGTGGTGGTTAGAAATACCCTGTTTGAGAAGAAAGATATTTATAAATATACATGGGTGAGGCAGGAGGGTGCAAGGGTTGTTCATAGAGCATTGATGGACTATGTGGTTGTGTCTACGATTGTAAGAGGAAGATTGTTGGATGTGAGAGTTCTGAGAGGGGAGGAAGGAGGTATGTCTGACCATTACCTGGTGGAGGGAAAGTTAAGAGTAGGTAAGAGATGGGTGAGAGCTAGGAGAGTTAGATGTGGCAGGGAGGTTTTGAAAATGTGTGAGTTGGATAAAAGAGAGAAAATGATAGAGTACCAGGAGGAATTGAAAGATGAGTGAAATGCAATGAAAGATCAGGAAAATGGCAGTGTGGAGGAGGAATGGCAGTTGTTTAAGAGTGCTGTGGTGTGGCATGCGGTAGAGGTGTGTGGTGTGAGACGAGGGGGTGGAGGTGTAAGAAAAGGAAGTGAATGGTGGTGTGAGGAAGTAAGTGTGGCTGTGGCTGAGAAGAGACGTGCATATGAAGTGTGGCTGCAAAGGAAGGATGAGGTGTCATATGAGAGGTATAAGGAAAAGAGGAATAGGGCGAGAAGGGCTGTGCGTGATGCTAAATTTGCAGCAGATGAGAGGTGGGGTAGGCTGATGACTGAAAATTTCAACAGAATAAGAAAATGTTTTGGAAGGAGGTGAAAAGGGTGCAAAAGGGAGAGTCTGGGAAAGAAGAACGAGTAAAAGCAGAGGCTGGAAGGATGTTAACTGAGATGGATGCAGTAAGGAAGAGATGGGCAGAGTATTTTGAAAGACTGTTAAATGTAGAGGAGGAAAGGGAGGCTGAGATTGTGGCAGATGGAAGGGTGCAGGGAATAAATGTGTTGGGAGAGTTGAATGATTCTTTGATCACGAAGGAGGAAGTGCAGGAACCAGTAACGGAGATGAAAACAGGGATCGACTGAAAGGTGGTGGAGCGACTATTGTTGACTGGTTAGTAAGATTGCTGAATGTGTGCCTTGTGAGAGGTATGGTGCCAATTGACTGGGCAAGTGCTTGTGTGGTTCTTTTCATTCGTTTTGTTATTAAAGGCACCAACATGCTTGCATGCGTCGGCCCTGGTCACCTAATGGCAGCTTTCCACGCTGCACGATCCATCGCAGCCTCCCAGTCCTGTCCCTTAACCCTGAGGTCACACTTGATGACCTCGTCCCATGTCTTTCTCGGTCTACCCCTCATAACCCCACCCCCAGTATTAACACTTCTCACCTTCCTCACCCAATTATCATCCCCCATCTTCTCCACATGTCCAAACCATCTCAATCTACCTTTTCCCATCACAACACCCATACACTTCAGTCCCATCCTACCTCTTAACTCTTCCATCGTAAACCCAGCCCCCCCGGACCTTGCACGCAGGGACGCACTACACATCCACCTAATCATTGTCATTTCTCTACGTCTGAGCTGGCGAATATCCTCCTCCTTTACTGCCCAGGTCTCATTACCATATAGCATTACACTCCTAACATATGCTGCATACAAAGACCCCTTAGCACATAGGGAGAGCCCTCTCAGTGTCAGAAGAGGCAACAGCTCCCTGAACTTCTTCCTACCACTTCTCACCCTAGCCACAGAGCTAGCTCCAGCCCCACCTCCAGCACACAACATGTCTCCCAAATAACAAAACTCTTCCACGCACTCAAGAGATTCACCAGCAAGTTCAATCCTTTCACGTCTGACAATCTCCACCTGCTCTCCCCGACACGCCATACACATAAAATCAGCATTATCTCACAGTCTACCTCTGATACCACTACATCTCTTGTGCACCCATCTATCACAAACACCGCACAAGATCGAATTACTTCCCACGCCCTTGTGGCAAACTGCACATGGCCACTCTCCCTCGTGTTTGACAGTATCGCCACCAACCCTAGATATCATCACTTTTGTTTTATCTGCATTTACTCTTAAGCCCTTGTGCCCCATACCATCTCTCCACTTCCTAAACCTTTCCTCCGCCTCCCTTTTGTTCTCTGCAATCAACACCAAATCATCAGCATACAGCATCTCCCACGGGAGTACGTTTCTAAAGTCACATGAGAGGGCTTCAAGTACAATGATAAACAACATGGGACTCAAAACTGACCCCTGATGCACACCAACATTCACAGAAAACTCATCATTCAAATTTCCATTCACTCTTACCTGGGTGCGAGCACCCACATACATAGCCATAACCACCCTAACCAGCCACTCCTCCAAGTCAAGCTATCACATTGCCCACTTCACCACCTCTCTAGGGACTCTGTCAAAGGCCTTTTCCAAATCAACAACAAAAAAAAAAACATACAGATCCCTTCTCCTACCAATTTATTTTTCCTGAAACTCTTGAACAATGAATATGGCATCAGTGGCCCCCCTACCTGGCATAAACCCAAACTGCATCTCATCAATATTCACTCTTTCTCTAATCATACCTTCTAAAACTCTCTCCACTACCTTCATTATCTCATCTAAAAGCTTTATAGCTCTATAATTTCCTCTTTCCAGAGCATCACATTTACAATTTCACTCTTCAGCCAATCATTTCGGACAACACACTCATAAATAATCATATTTATCAGGTCAGTGACTAACCTCACCCCTATATCTCCTGAGGCCTTCAACATTTCAGCAGTCAATCCAGACACACCTGCTGCCTTCCCCACCTTCATCCTTCCTATTCCCTCACTCACAGTAGCAGCATCAATCAAAGGACAATGGCCAAACACTGGATCTGCTGGCTCCAAACCTACCCTGTCCCAGTCAAACTCCTCATTCAACAACCGGCTATAATGCTCTCTCCCTGCATCTTTAATATCCTCACTGTTCACCACTACCTTCCTTAATCATTCTTCACACACTGCTCACCTATAATATCCCGATTATCCCTCTTCATTTGATTTGCCACCTTAAATATCATATTTTTCCTTTCCCCATGATTTAGGTTATCAAGTAAAAGTCTCTGTGATTCAGACCTCACCCTGTATACCTCTCTTCTAGCCCTACGTTTGGCAGCCAAGTATTCCTCCTTGCTACCACCCTTCTTCCATTCCTGGAAAAGCCTTCTTTTCTCCTTAACTGCAGCTTCTACACCCTCATCCCACCACCAAGTTACTTTTTGTCATGGTGGTCCTCTTGTCCAACCACATGTTACATCAGTAACTCTCAAGAGATTGTTCTTGAGGGCTCTGTACTGTTCATTAACGCCTCTGTCTACAGCTCCCTGTTCAGCCACCACTCTCCTCATCTCGCTATAGAAGGCATCCTTTACTACTTGGTTTTTCAGCTTCCATATTTTCCTCCTAGGTACATAAGTCCTCTTTTTCATCACTCGTTCTTTAAGCACCATATCACAAATCAATAGTTTGTGCTGCTGCCACACTCCTCACTTCCTGTAACTTTAACATCCCTCACTAACCTCCTATTCAGCCCTCCTAACCAGAAAATAATCTATCTGACTGCTATTTACACCAGACTCATACGTAATTAACCTACTCTCTCTTTTCCTAAAATATGTGTTGCACACAATCATGTCTGTTGCCTCCCTAAACTCTAGTATCCTTTCCCCTTCCACATTCCTTATACCATATGCACATCCCCCATGTACTCCTTCATAACCTTGTGCTGCTTCACCTACACGACCATTTAACCCAAGGCATCCCTTTGACGTATGGGTACATCGCAACGTTTTGTCACAGCTAGACCCGACAGCGAACTGGTACGTTACGCAATTGCAAGGTTATAATTTGCACAATTTTCAATTTTTGCGCTTGATTTTTGGTACTTATACACGGGACACCTTCCTCTATTCCTCTACAAGATGCCAGGCAAGGACAATGCCTTACACCGCATAATCTCCCCCCCCCCACACGCCATTGTCTCGGCAATTCACCTGTTACCAGTGACCTGGCCAATAAAGACATTCAGGGTCAGAGTGATTCCCCAATCAATGACAATGTGGAGGACAAAGTTTACATAGCATTAGAGGAAGAAACAGTCAGAAATGATGATCAGGTAATGTTGCCAAAAAAGGTCAGGTATGTTGATGTGTTAGTGAGTGAAACAATGCTTATACTGCCTATATTACTGTTTGAAAACCAATATACTCTCGTACTACATATAAATTCGTACCAAATAAATAAATAAATACTGTTTATGAGCGGTGTGGAATAGTTACCCTCCCATACAAGTCGTTTTCTTTGGAGCCAGCCTGATAGAAAACCCAGAAAGGTAAGGAGTACTGCTATCTGTATCGAGTATTTTAAACCTCAGGTGAGCGATTTCTCTATGAATTTTCGATGTTTCTCACCAAAAGTGGAGGTTTGAAGCAAAATTTTTTTTTTTTCCAAAATTAGTCGGGACTGCGGGGAGTCAGTGGTGGAAAATCGGTTGGGACGTGATGGGTTAAGTCCCCTCCCAAAACCACTATCTCATCATCCCGCATACCACCTACTACACGTATTAAATCATCACAAATTCTATCTTTCTCTGCTTCATCCAATCCTGCCTGTGGAGCATATGCCGATATAACTGCAGCTATCTTTTTACCAAATAGAATTTTCACTACTAATAACCTATTGCTTACTCTTATAACATTCATAACATATTCCACCCATTTCTCCACAACCATCACACCAACACCCCCATATCCGTCTGTACCCCCATGCCATAACAACTTAGAGTAACAGTCCTTCCCAACAATCTTTCTGGCTGAACCACCCCTATACCGGACTTCCTGCAAACACGCCACATCCACCCACCTCCTACTGAATGCCTCAACGACTTCCCCTGCTCTTCCCCTCAAACTTCCCACATTCCGTGAACCCACCCTCATCCCCCTGGGTGATTTACTGTCCACATGCTTGCTTTGAAACTTATTCTTGTGTTTTGTCATAGTCAGGATTAAAAAGGGGGATAGACATACCACAGGCCCCACTCACTGCACAGTCCCAGGTTCAGGCAATGGATCTGAGACCCCTAGCCCACCAGCTTACCAGTGGCTGTGGTTGTGGCCTCGGGGCACCCTGCCAGGACAGCTGCAGGGACACCCTCCAAGCGCCTAGGCACTGCAACCATCCCGCCATTATACACCCACTGATAGGGCAGCCTCCTGGGGCGCTACTCCCAGGTTCAGGCCCCTCTCTATTGGGCAGAAGCGGCAGCCTAGGAACCGCAGTGCCCTGTACCCTCTAGCACAGGCCCGAGCCCCATCTTGCCCTGGACCCATGATCAATGCCGGCGGAACCCCCGTCACGCCTCCCCCCTGAAGTCCGCCACTAGGTAGCGGGGGCAAAGTTTTCTGGTCGCATGCCCTTGCTGGTGCCAACCCCGCCCCCCCCATTGTATAAAGGCAAGTGATAAGTATGAATGTACTAGCTTTAGGGGTATATGTCTGTTGAGTGTTGTAGGTGTGTGGTACAGTGTTTGAGTTAGAGAGGGTACAGAGGGAGTGATTGGTGATGAGCAGTGTGGCTTTAGGAGAGGGAGGGGATGTGTGGACCAGGTGTTTGCTGTGACACAAGTGTGTGAAAAGCATTTAGCGAAAGGCAAGGATGTGTTTTGGGTGGTCATCGATTTAGAGAAAGCGTATGATAGAAATGATAGGGAGGCTTTAAGGACTGTTTTAAGATCGTATGGACTTGATGGTAGGTTACTAAAAGGTGTGAAAAGTTTTTTTGTAAGTAGTAAAGCGTGTGTAAGAATGGAAAATACCGTGAATGATTGGTTTCCCATGAAATATGGGCTGTGGCAGGGATGTGTGATGTCCCCTTGGTTGTTTAATCTTTCTATGGATGGTGTTGTAAGGGAGGTGAATGCAAGAGTTTTGGGTGGAGGTCTGAGTCTGGTGAATGTTGATTGTAGAGAGTGGAATCTGAAGCAGCAGCTGTTTGCAGATGATACTGCACTTGTGGCAGATTCAGAGGGGAGATTGAGACAGTTGGCGGAGGAGTTTGGAAGGGTGTGTGAAAGGAGGAAATTGAAAGTATATGAGAATAAGAGTAAAGTGATGAAGTGTACGAGGTCGGTAGATGGTAGGAGGATGAATATAGTTTTGAATGGTGAGTTACTTGAACATGTAGAGTGTTTTAAATATTTAGGGTCACATGTTGCTGTGGATGGAAGAATAGGCGCAGAAGTGAAGTTTAGAATGAATGAAGTAGGAAAGGTGCCGGGAGGAATGAAAAAAGTGTTTTGATGTCATTCATTTACAATGAATGTAAATAGAAGGCTGTAAGAGGGTGTTGTGGTACCGACTGCATTAAATGGGGCTGGAACATGGAATATGGGTGTAGTAGAGAGGAAATGTTTGAATGTAATGGAGATAAGGTGTCTGAGGAGTATGTGTGGAGTGACATGTATGGATTGAGTGAGAAATGATGAAGTGCGAAGTAGAACTGGAGTTGTTCAGAAGATGGCTGATTGAATTGAGCAGAGGGAGTTGCGATGGTTTCGGTGTATGGAGAGAATGGATAATGAGCAACTGGTGAAAAAGATAACAAGATCTGATGTGAGAGGTGTAAGGCTGAGAGGAAGACCACGAATAGGTTGGATGGATAGTGTGAAGAGAGCGTTGGATGTGAAAGGGATGTCTGTTGAGCAGGGAAGAGTGGCTGTGCTTGACAGAAATTAATGGAGAGAAATTGTGAATGAATAAATGATGATGCGGCCCAGAGGGGATATTCTTCTGCATTTGGTCTGATCAGCTGATCAGGTCAAGTGCTGGTAAGGGGATGGGTCTATTATGATATGGCAGGGGTAAACGAGCTCTGCTGTCAGGCCCTGCTGTGGATGTCACTGATTGCACTACGCAGTTGACCCTCGTGTGGTGTGGTGTGGTGCGGTGAGGATCTGTCCCTTCTCCCCTTGGGGCTAAGATGTGAATGAATGTGTTTGAGTGGATGAGTTAATTGGGAGTGTGTCGTCCTGTCCTTGGGGGAAGCAGCTTAGGTATTTAGATATATATATATACAGATAGAAAAATATAAATGTAAAGTAGCGACATGCACCAGACTCACAACAAAGCCAACATGCCGAGAGATGGCTGTAGATATACAAATATGGTGGGAACAGTCATCAAAACATTGTGCGTGTGTGTGTTCTTATCTAATTGTTCTTACCTAATTGTATCTTTACAGGAATGAGTCAAGCTCGTACTGTCCCGTGTCTTAAACCATATTTATCGTACTTATCCTTAAATTTGTGAATTGTTTTGGCACATACTATTTCATTCGGTAGTGCATTCCATTGATCAATTGCTCTGTTTGGGAAACTGAATTTCCTTACGTCTTTATCACCTCTCTTCTTATGCAGTTTTTTGCAGTGTCCTCTTGATGATGCTTCTCCATATGTTAAGTAATCATTTATGTCTATTTTCTCTTACCCTGATATGCACTTATACAGCATTATCATGTCACCTCTTTTCCTTCTCTCCTGTAGTGTTGGTAGATTCAGTTTATTTAGTCTTTCTTCGTAGCTTAGGTCCCTTAAGCTTGATATCCATCTTGTAGGGGCCCTTTGAACTTTTCAATCTTGTCTATGTGTTTTTTGAGATGAGGACTCCAGACTACTGATGCATATTCCAGGGCTGGTCTAATGAATGATGTTATTATCCTTCTTAGCATGTCTTCATTTATGTATGTGAATGCTATTCTCATATTTGCAAGCAGTGTATACATGTTCCGTACCTTCTCGCTGATGTGGTCAGCCAGAGATAGTCTGTTATTGATAATCACACCTAGGTCCTTCTCTCTTTCTGATGTGTATAGGGTTTTATTTCCTAACTTATAATCCCAATCAGGTCTTTTCCACTTTTACCAAACTTGATTACATGACACTTATCCAAATTGAATTCCATTTGCCATGTACTACTCCATTCATGAAGTTTATTTAATTCTTCTTGTAGGTCTTTACAAGAGTCTGTGTTAGTAATTCTCCTTTGTATTTTTGCATCATCTGCAAACATATTCAGATAGCTCTCATTTCCAGTGTTACTGTTTATATCATTTATATACACTAAAAACATGATTGGTGCCAGCACTGAACCCTGTGGTACTCCACTAGTCACTTCTTTCCATGATGAGTAGTTTCCTCTTAGTACTATTCTCATTTCTCTTTTTATGAGAAAATCTTGCATCCAACAAAACAGTTTGCCTCGAATTCCTCCTTGATGGTACAGTTTCCATAAAAGTCTTTGGTGTGGTACTGTGTCAAAAGCTTTCTTGAAATCTAAATAGATACTGTCCACCCATCCTTCTCTTTCCTGTATTGTGTTTGTTACTCTGTCATAGTAGCTCAACAGATTAGTAACACATGATTTTCCTTTTCTGAAACCAAACTGTCTTTCTGTTATCTTACTGTGTTCTTCTAGATGATTTACCCAAGCTTTTCTTATAAGCTTTTCTAATACCTTGCTTACAACACTGGTCAGTGATACTGGTCGGTAGTTGAGCAGATTTTGTCTATTTCCTTTCTTGAATAGGGGATAATATTTGCTTTCTTCCAAATATCAGGTAGTTAACCTTGACTCAAGGATTTCTTGAAAATTAAAAATAATGGTTTACTTAACTCCTTTGCACATTCTCGTAGTACCAAACATGAAATTTCATTAGGACCACTTGCTTTTCCTCTGTCTAATTTACTTAACTCCTCCTGTATTACTTTTTCTGCTATTTGTATATCTGGTAGTATGTGTGGACATGCATGTTCCACATAGTCCCTCTCAAAATTTTTTTCTTCTGTAAAAATTAATTGGAAATTCTTATTTAGTGCTTCACAAATATCTTTCTCTTGCGTATAAGTGATTCCCTCGTCCGTAATGGATTGTATTATATCTTTTACTTTGGTTTTGCTTCTGATGTAGCTGTAAAACAGTTTTGGTTGATCACTACTTTTATTTATTATATCCTCCTCAAACTGTTTTTGGGCTTCCCTCCTTATTCTTGTATAATCGTTTCTTGCCTGTTTGTAATTATTATACGCCCTTTCACTATTGTGTCTTCTGTATCTATTCCACATCAAATCTCTTCTTTCTTTTGATTTTTTACATTCTGTATTGAACCATTTCTGTATTTTCTTATCTGCTTCTTTGTGCTGTGGGATGTACTTCTGGACTCCTATTTCATAAAATTCACAGAATTTTTTATATACAGGATTTAAATTTTGTCCTCTAAGCTCATTTTCCCAATCAACTTCTAAGAAATACTTCTTTAGGTCTTGATAATTTCCCTTTTTATAGTTTAGGCTCTTTTTGTAACTTTCATGGCTGTTAACTATGTCATATGCTATCCTGAAGTTGTAATTTAGTACTGCATGATCGCTTTTGCCGAGTGGAGGGTGATATATTAAACTGTCAATATCATTTTCTTGCCTAGTAAATATTAGATCTAGCACTGAAGGTACATGGAGTTCTCTTTTTCTGGTGGTTTCCCTCACATGTTGCGTTAGGAAAAACTCTTGCACGAGATCCAGGAGCTTTTGGTCCCAACAGCTTTCTTGGCTAATTATATCTAGAGTATTCCAATTTATATTTGTATTAAAATCTCCAGTTAGTATAATTCTTTCCGATTTCTCTTCCATTTTATGTAGTAATGATCTTAAACTCTGAATTGTACTCTCTGCCAGGTCCTCATATTCGTCTCTTTCCCATGTGTTTGACTTGGGTGGCATGTACAAATTGGCTACAATTACTTTCCCTTCAGATGTGTTGATCTCTACTGCAATCAGTTCTACTTGTGATGGTATATCTAGTTTTATTTCATTGACTTTTAGATTTTTCTTAGTTATTATTATAATTTCTCCTCCTTTTTTTAAATTTCTGTCTCTTCTCCATATATTATATTCTTCTAAGTTTAGTATGTCTTTGGATATCCTTGGTGTTAATTTTGTTTCAGTTAGGCATATTATTTGTGGTTCATTTTCTCTGACATGATCAATCATCTCCAGTAATTTAGATACCATTCCATCCACATTTGAGTACATCAACTTTATCATCTTGTTTATATACTTGTCATGACATGGTTCTACTACCTTCCTCCTTTTTATTCCATCCTGTTTGTGTACCACTTTCGTACCTGCAATCCTATTACTTTGTAAAAAAAAAAAAAAAAAAAATTGTTCTTCTCCTCTTCTGATCTTCCCTCATTTTTTATTTTTGCTTCCTCCCTCTTCTCTTTCAGTAATTCCAGTTCCTCTTGTGTTAGGCATCTTTTTATCCATACATTTTTGAACTCCTCTTTTTCCATAAGATTCTTTGCATTTTTTAGTATCTCCTCCACAGTGTTTACACTCTGGAAAGTCACCTTTAGAGGTCTTGTCTTGCTTTTCTCATATTTCCCTAACCTTTTGTGTTCCTCTATGTCTTTACTACAGATTTCCTCTGATACTTCTTTCAGTAAGCTCATTACATTTGCCATCTCCTTTTTGTCTCTTGTGATCTTGTTTTTTACTTCTTCCTCTTCTATACCAGTGATTACTATAGATTTGTTTATATCTACTGAATCTCTGACTAACTTTGGATTGTTTTGGATTATTCTTTTCACTTCCTGTTTAATGCTTTTTTCCTCCACCCTTGTTTCTAAGTCTTTCTTTACTTTCACCATTTCAGCATACGTGGTTTCCACATCATTTTTGTAGCTTTGCACAGCTTCATTCACCTGTGTTATCTTCTCCTCAATATCACTGCTTTGGTCTATCAGACTGCTTACTTGCCTAATTGTCTCTGTATCATTTTTGAACTCTTCCATAACACTCTCGTGATTGACACTGTACTTGCCATTTCACTCATTTTCTTCCTAAGTGTACTCACTTCCATTGTTAGTTCACTGATGGTTGTGTCTTTCTTGTTGGCCTCCCTTCCTAGTTTTTCTATTTCTTCCTTTTGCAAGTGCATCTGCTTATTTCATCAATTTCATTTTTGAAAGCCATTTCTAGTTTGTTTACACGTTCAACCAGTCTATTGTGAGTCTCCACTTCAACCAGTTCTTGGTAGAAATCATCATCTTGCTTTCTACCTTTATCCCTTTTCTTTTCCAAATTTGCTTTACTAAAGTATGTGCCATTTTGCAATACTAAAAGCACAGAGTAAATGTACTTACATTCCCCGTGCAGCTGTAGTCTAAACAAACCTCAGCTGACTGGGCGCATTCTTTCGCCTCTCGGTTCTCTTTTCTGTTTGAACAAGTCTTGTTGAAACTTCTTCTTATTTTTTTTCTTTTAATAATGAAAAATCATTTAGTATAACCTGGTATGGAGCTTGACTCATATAAAGATACTAATTTAGGTAATGCCACTGGCCGTGCTGGCTCAGTACGGAGCGCTGACGTCGCACATCTGTTATCCCTGACTCCCACTGTGTGTGTGTGTGTGTGTGTGTGTGTGTGAATGTTTTAACATAAGTGGAAGCTAATGAAAAACGTCCGCAGCCTGGTAAAAAAGAAAAATGAAAACGCTGAAAATTGATTCTGAAACTGTGTATATTTTAGTAGTTATATCCTGCCCATTACTGCGCATGCACTGTAATGGGCAGGGTTGAAACCGGGCCATCACCCCCCCCCCTCCACCAACACCCATACATACTACTGGGCATGCCTTCAAGCAAAACCCACTTCAACCCCCTTTCCAGATCTATGCACGCTTAGCCCTGGACATTTTCTAATAAGCATCCCCCCACCCACCCTCAATCGTGTACTACTGGGCATGCCTTCAGGCAAACCTCACTTCAACCCCTGTCCAGGTCTATGCAGCCATAGTCCTGGACACTTTCTAATGAGCATCCCCCCACCCACCCACCCCCGATTGCGTACTGCTGGGCATGCCTTCACGCAAACCCCACTTAAACCCCCTGTCCAGGTCTATGCACCTGTAGTCCTGGACACTTTGTAATAGGCGTCCCCCTGCCTCCCATTATTAGGTCACGTATCTTCTGTCCAAATCTACGCAGAATAAAGGTGTTTTTAATCATGAGAGCTCATCTCACACGTCCACCTTCCGTGGTGGGTGGTGGGTAAATGACCGAGTGAAAGCTCCCAGTGACTGGCCTTGACAAACTTTCATAGGCGAGTAACTTTCTCTCTCTCGCTCTCTCTGTCTGTCTGTCTGTCTGTCTCTCTCTCTCTCTCTCTCTCTCTCTCTCTCTCTCTCTCTCTCTCTCTCTCTTTCTCTGTCTCTCTCTCTCTCACTGTTTTTTCCTTTTTTTTGTTTTGAATTTCTTCCTATTACCACAGTCAAAATCACTATATGGCTAGAATTAACGACCAGTAATATCACCATGAATGGAGAAAATTACTAAACAAATTAACTGGCTGAGAGCAAGAACAGTAATTTCCCGACTCCCCTAGTTCAACCCTGCCCAGGTCTATGCCACGAAGACCTGGAAAGGGTTGAACTAGGTCTCCCCCCCCCCTCTCTCTCTCTCTCTCTCTCTCTCTCTCTCTCTCTCTCTCTCTCTCTCTCTTCATTCTGTTTTCTATCTAATTTCTTATTATTCTCAACACCATTACTACTACTATTACCTGATTTAAGAAACTTCTTTTCATATAAAAGACAAATAAAAAAACAAAGTGAAATATTTGAAGACATTTATTTAATCTCTTTCCTATTGCACGCAACCTAAACCAGGACATATCAGTCACTGTGCATCACTCAGGTACATTGGATCCGTACATTTAAAGCAAAATATCATGAGTATTTCGTGTGGATCACACAGTGTTTCCAAATGTTTATCACACCACAGTTCAGCTAAGGGTGATTTCGCGTACCTATGGTCGAGTTTGATAACCGTCCATAGGTCACATCCCATGCTTGTACCTAAGGAAAAAAAAGTCCAATAAATCACTCTTAGATAGAGTAAGACAAACACTTCATGAGTCACCCATCAAAGTTACCTTACCCACCCGGCTCTCCCATTTTCCATAGATGTCTGTCAGAGTCTCACCTCCAGAGGTTTATATGAGGCGTTGAGTTCATTGCCAGGCTAAGCGCCAAAATGGCCGCCAAGCACGTACATGCACCAACAAGTAGCTAAACCATCCCTTTATACTCTAGAAGTAAAAAAGTGCTGAGAAACAACCTACAAAGGGGTCAAAATCCTGGTTAAATAGACATGTGTGTTGCACTCTTGTGCCACACAGCAAAAGAAAACCGTCCGGTTCCACACCAGTGCTCAAGGCAGGCGACTGGGTCCAGAATTCTGCCAGCTGTATGGTCACTTCTCCTATGAGTTCACTCTGTCCTGTGTTCCTTATGTTGACTCCCCGTGGTGTTGAAGTGAATGTGAGAGCTTACCGGGCTGTGTCCCAGCCCCTTTCCTTACCTCCCTTGAAGCTGGCCAATCGGATAGTCGGGTTGCACTGCAGCTAACCAATAAGCTGATGCCTGACTCTACTCCCACCAGCAGTTGTGGTGGGGAGAGAAGGGACAGTATTGTTTTCTCACTTGCCTTGTGGGTGCTTTCTCATTATTATTATAATATTTTTTAACCATTATTACTATTATTATTATTGCCATTGTGTTTGTGAAGTTACTGGTACTCTTAACTGTGTGTGTGTGTGTGTGTGTGTGTGTGTGTGTTTAATTCAGGTTATGGGTTCTTTATTTTATCATTCAGGTTACAGGGATTTTCTAAAAATGTCCTCATACATTGAATGCTGTCTTACTTTTTTATTATTATGAGCAATATAATAATTTATCATGTTTTTCTTGATGTTTGTGATGTGGCTCGTGTTTATTGGTGGTTAAAAACTCCGAGAAAAACATGCACAAAGTTTCCAACCTTTAAACTGATATTGTTGTGAAAATAATAATACTTACGTCATAGAACTTTGATTTTATTCCACAGTATGACACTCCTGGGACATTATGGTAATATATTATTGGCCTCTTATGATGTATTTCTGTAGTTATCAGTAGGACCAAAATATTTCTTAGCCGATCGGTCAGGCAATGGGGGGCAAAATTATCCTTCTTCACACGATATCATCATGATAAATGACAGATAGCGTAAAATAGAGGTTATTGCAATAGAGGCAATACCATAAGCTACATTAAAAAAAAAAACACACACATCAAAATAAGACAAGCAGTTACTGAGATATCAAAGTTTTAAAGTTGCCAGACTTTAAACGCATTTTTGGCATTTGTAATTTTGGCGCTTAGCCCGGTAATGAGCTCAGTGCCTCATAAGTCCATCTCTAGATTATTACCCAGTACTGTCATACACCCATCACCTATTATGGAACTGTAAGGACTGATATTTACCAGTGTGTAGTGACTACACTCTTCAGGGAAGATTCTTGCATAGGTAAAACGCACATTCTTTGTAAGTATATTTATTCAGACAGAAAGTGCGTCGGCAGTCAGGGAGAAGTACAGGAAAATATTTAGACACATATTTTAGTACCCGTTTATCGTTATCGACATAATTTTGCTTGTGAGACCGTTTTCTGATTATCATCAACAATATATCCACACCCTCTGTATATATGACATGTATGAAAAATAATACATAGGCCCCATAAACATAGGAAGAAACACTCTGCAGGCGGTAGGGTTGTGTGCACAATTAAAATGTTTTATGATTTCTTTAAAAAGTTACAAAATGTTCAGAGTACTGGTTAGCTAGAAGACCATATGAATCAAGGAAATATATAATGTGATCCTTTATGAAAAAACAAACCCAGTGACCCATTTCTCCAGTTTTTGAAGTGGGTAATATGTTAGCGATGATAAACACAGGTCCTAGTTTGTCAGGTATTTTCACATGTATCATTTCATCAGCTGCCAGACATCCCCAGAATTGTTTAACACAGTGAAGGGCAAAATTTTTACGAATCACAGTTTCGAGTTCTTGATCATTCATTCTTTTTTTTTTTTCAAGCTCTCACATCTGAATATATCTGCCGATCATTATTTATTCTTAGAATTCCTTGAGTGTATCCAAACATCAGCAGGACACGATTAGTCCCACTGGCTTTCTCGAATGTTATATTTATTCTCAAATTTCCCGTGTATTCAGTCAATTGCATCTTTAACGTCCTCAGGTAACAGGTCTAAAACTAAAATCATTCTTCCATTGGTATAGGCCTCATACATAAGTAAGTGATCTCGATTGAGACCTAGAGCCTTCAAGGTATAATGGTAGTGATGCGTACTGATAAGGAAAAGAGACTGTGAAATTATACAGACTTCTCCCATTGACACTTACAGCCAGTCCTGACAAGTCAGCATGAGTCATATACAAAGGATTCATATTATAGGATCCAGAAAAAGCCCCCATATCAACTATACACAAATACAGTTTTGCTTGGAATACAGTTCCCTCAAAGGCTGTCAGCGGTCATTGAACTTTGATTTTGAGCAATGATGTATGATTTTACCACTTGCTTATTATACACATACTCTACGAACGACCCTGGATCAGATAGCGAAGCATTAAGTGCAGCCATGGTCGCCAGCTGAAGAAATACACGAGTAACCCACAGTTTACACAAATCTATGTGGAGCGTCATTTTGCTCCCATCTTGATGAGTGTTAATATAAAACTCGGATTAGCGAATTCAAGTCGAATATTGACGTCAATGTTATCAAGAAAATGTCCATCCAACCCATTTAAGTCCATCAGTAGTGGACTACATAGATGCTGTCCATGTTCCTTAGTTAGAGTAAGAAACCTTTTTCCCTGATCACTGAGCCCAACAAAATAGTCTTCAGTATAAGTATCTCCAATCCCAGTACCATTTTCATCATGAAGTAAATAACAATTTTTACCTATAGTCCCTACTTTGGAGGGACTATGTGTTGTGAGCAATTTTATAAAGGCTGCACAATTATACATATAGTTATTTTCAATCTGAATCCCATTAAATAACACAGATGCATTTTTGAATAGTGTATGTAATACTGCATTCACAAACATTATCTTATCATCTACTAAGAGTACGGAAAATCCGTCTACTTTTGTAACTCGTAATTTCAACTTGAGGGCTAGAGGCTTATATCAGTGAATGACCCATCAGTCCTAGGTATGCGGAATTCACTTATTTTCAGTTATTTTTTTATCAAAGCCTGTGTCATGGGTAGAACATACATATCTTGCTTTGAAGCAATTGATGATTCTATCATCGGACTTTGTGAGGACGAGGAAACATTTCTTATATGGCAGCTGAATAAGTGCTGAGAGGGGATTTTACCCCTACTCTCGAAGCTATATCAAGAGACATGTTACCAGAATTAAATCAGTTTTCCAACTAAGCTATATTAAGTCAAATACATCCTTTTTAAAACATTTCCGTAATTTCCACCTCCTTTTTGACTTTCGTTAAGGTCCTCCTTTCATTCTAGCTCTTTCAGCGACACCTTTCAGGGCTGTAATACCTCTCTGTTTCAGCAAGTCCTTCAGATTTGCCTTGCCACTAGATACATGCTCGAGTACACCTCATCCCAAAACCAGAGCTTCAGGAACTACATTTTTCATAATAAAAAGAATTACCCCTTTCCCTATGCCCCTTAGAAAGTCAAAACTACCAGCCCCTCGTTGGTAGTATATGGGACTCCTAACAGTAGTTATATCATTTAAAGCCCTTCCTCGTTTGAGTAGGAATGGGTCTTTGAATACTAACAAGAATTCATCTTTGGAAGGAGGAATCAGGGTAGGACGCATCATGGTGTCAAAAACAGTAATGAGTCTGTGATCATCTTTACCTACGTTTTATAATTATGTAAAACACAGGTAACACTGTGATTGTCTTCAAAGTATATTGGTCCACCATTTTGATTAGCAATTTTTATAGCCACACTTTCGATGGTTGAACTACTAATTGTTTTGTACATTATAGGGTTAACACCCTTACTTGTCACATCATTCGGTATGGGTATAGCATCAAGGATATTCACAATTTGCCCCCCGATCGTGAAGGGTTAACCAGGTCAGAGTACACATATAAATAATCATTGGAACCATCAGATATGGGTGGATATGGACCTACAACTTTAGCAGGATTAGGTTTCGTGGATGAAGGACTTTCCTTTTCAGTTTTTGAAATACCAAATAACGAACTCTCGGTTCAAACCCCAGCACTATGGCAATTTGAGGAGCAAATTCCATTGATAACTCGGTGTATAAACGATCTGCATCAGCCCCAACTACCATTTTTTGGATGACAACCCTATCTAGGTTGTAATCATAGTGCAATATTTGCTGGTAAGGGAAATAATCAGCATACGTTTCTTGAATAATTTCCTGATGTTCTTTCATCATTTGATGGTTAATGGATTCGATTATGGATACTAAATTGCGAGAGCTTAAGTTGCAAACAGTATTTGTTTCAGGTATATAATTATAAAAATTTAACTCATAGTCTTAGTTTTCAGATCTCCTTATTCGTGCATGAAAACCAACTTTACACTACGGATCACCATTTCTGAGACAGTAATGATGTTTTGGGAATAAAATATTACTTAACCCAACATCATATTCATGATTTGGATCTAGCTGCAGTGGGATAATGCGATTCTGAAAGTTTTTTGTGGTATTATCTAGGTAAACATCTCCACTTGCAATGGAAGAGAGATAAAGGTGTACTGTATGTCATCAGTGTCTTTCAGTTTCCCTTGTAGAATACATACTAACAAAAAAATACTATATACTATTGTTTTATAGGTTTAGAAAACTAGCGATTTGGAGATCTTGTTTTTTTTTTTACTTTAACAATTTACATATGAATTTTGTAAACCCTCAACCACACACACACACACACACACACACACACACACACAGTACTTAGAATTACATACAATTACCCAGGAACATCTTACAGGCTATTATGACTAAATGCTTGTAGTAATCAAGAGTTTCTTAAGCAAATCTGTGTTTCAGTACTTAGCATTATATACCATCTCCCCAAAACATCTTACAAAATATTATTAGCAGTCAAATTTGGGAATACTTAGTTTTGATAAGTATTTAATTTCTTAAGTATTATTGGTGTAAGTAAATTCGCTACATAAATTGTTTTCCTTTTATATCTGGATCGATCAGTGGCCTCTTTTATATAACAACTTCCCTTTCTGGCTTCTTCCCAGGCAGGGGAATCATCATAAACATTTAATACACTAACACTGTTGCTTATTCGCACGTTTTTTTTTCTTTTTAATGATACCGATTGGTTCCACTTCATCTGAGGCTCCTGCAGGTCTTTTTCGTGGGTCTTTGCGTTGTTCATGGTGCTGCTGCTGCTGCTGCTGTGGTGGCTCATACTGGGGGTGGGGCAACTGCTGGCGTTGCTGCTACTGCTGCTGCTGCTGTGGTGGCTCATACTGGGGGTGGGGCAACTGCTAGTGCTGCTGCTGCTGCTGCTGTAATGGTTCATGCTGGAGGAGGGGTAGTAACATTGGGTACTCCAGCCACACCTCCTCGTACGAAGGAGGGTGTTGTAGAGGTTGTGATTGTTGTGATGAAAGCTGCGGTAGTGGCTGTGGTTGTGATGGAAGCTGTGCTAGTGGTTGTTGTGGTGGATATCACCCGCGTACTCCAACTTCAGGTTTATGATCGGAGACTTTTCTCTCATCAACTATTGTACAATTTATGTTGTTACGCCGGCAGTACTTAGCAAGCTTCTCAAAGCAAGGCAAATATTTTAAAGCCCACGTATCCCCACCCAGACCCCTTCCAGTCCCAGCAGGTACTAATAAATTTTTAATACCTAAATGGGGTTGGATACGTTTTAGCTATTCAAAGCATAGAGCCAAGTTACCCAAACGTCCAGTCAGAGTATCCAGTTGGAGACCCTGAATGTAATGTCAGTCAAACAACTTTGATATTAATGCTTGGGCCGACGTGTCAGTCTCTAGTTCAGAGCCAGGACCCCAATGGACTACTAAAGTATTTATATAGGGTCTGCTACTTTCTCTGAAAATTCCAACAGACCCAACTTTATCGCGTGATATGCCCTGGGGTCTATTAAGATTATAAAGGGGTTTTCGAGTGGAATATAAATTAGCATAAGGGTACTTTTCAGAAATTGCAGCACAAAGGCCGTAATTTCGTACTCCCGCTGCATTAACAATAAGACAAATAGCATTATCTCTGACGTCATACTGATCGTCAGTCATTTCTCTGTGTACTGATTGAAGGAATGTACCCTCAGCCTCCATCCCGGGCCTCTTAAGTGAGAGCGAGTGTTAAAGAGCGAAGTGTGGTGGGTTAACTCCTGGAGCCTTCCTTTTATGGGGAGTGGTAACCAACAAACTCACTCACTTACCCTTTCAAAGTCGTAACTGGGTGGGAATTCCCCCTTTTCTTTTTTCTAGGTAATTAAATTTCAGATCTTGTCGTATGGCTCGAAGATCATCCAGCAAAGACTTGACAGACAAAACTTGGAGAGCCACCTCTCTAAAACGATGATATTGTTGTTGATAATACTGAAGTTGAGTGTCTATATCCTTATCATTCAGACTTAGAGTGGAAACATCTAAATCTATATCTTGTTTATAGTAATCCTCTGTTAGTTTTGCCAACTGGTCTGTTATAAGTCTCAAAAAAGGGAGTTGATAATCGTGGTCCTATGTCTAGCGAGAGCGTGGGCCAAACGAATTTCCCTTAATCAATCATGGACTTGCAAGCCTCTGCCACAGACATCCATTCTGCTCGAGATCTCAAAGCAGACTGTTTCTGCAGGATGTAATGAAAGACTTAATATGGGTCCCATCTCTTAAAACTTTGCTTTATTCTTTTATGATGAGATGTGACGCGACCTCCGAATAGTTGTTTCTTTGCCTTTGAATTCTTGATATACTGTAAGCCTCGGGTAACTCTACAAGTTTCACCAAAGTTCGTAAGTCAGTTATTTTATGTGAATTAAACGTGTTGTTTCGGGTTACCCAGTACTGAATTACATCTATAATATTAATGTTGCCAATTAGAGACATCAGATTACCCATATCATCCCAGTGTACTAAAGGGTATTGTCGTAAATATGATAAGATACCAAAAGTATACTGTACTGATGGACTTCTGGTTTGAGTAGTATTTTGATTGTGTCCTCAAGTGAGTGACGATGTTCTGTATTTGAAGGCTGAATGGGGGCAATTGCATGGGAAGATTTAGGATAAGCAGTTTCCTGGGATCTTTGAATGGCATATGCATAAAGAATGGTTTCCACCTGAGACCTTGGTACTAGGCAGAATTCTATGAATGTCATTATTTAATCCGTCATGTCCCGAGCTATTTCGCACCTCTGACACCCCCCAATCCTCAGGTATTGTCGATTTTTTTTTTTTTTTTTTTGGCTAAAACCTCCGCTTTTGGAGAAACATCAAAAATTCATTGAGAAATCGCTCACCTAAGGTTTAATATACTCGATCCAGGTACGAATACCTCCTTACCTGACTGGGTTTTCTAAGAGGTTGGCACCAAAGAAAACGAGTTCTATGGGAGGGTAACTATTTCACACCACTCATAAGCAGTATTTATTTATTTACTTGGTACGAATTTATATGTAGTACAAGAGTATATTGGTTTTCAAAACAGTAATATAGGCATTATAAGCATTGTTTCACTCACTAACTCATCACCATACCTGACCTTCTTTTGCTACATTACCTGATCATTATTTCTGACTGTTTCTTCCTCTAATGCTATGTAAACTTTGTCCTACACATTGTCATCGATTGGGGAAACACTCTGGCCCTGAATGTCTTTACTGGCCAGGTCACTGGTAACAGGTGAATTGCCGAGACAATGGCGTGAGGGGAGGAGGGGGGAGGTTATGTGGTGTAAGGCATTGTCCCTGCTTGGCATCTTGAAGAGGAATAGAGGAAGGTGTTCCGTGTATACGTACGAAAAATCACAAGCGAAAATTGAAAACTGTGCAAATTAGGGACCTTCCAATTGCACGACGTACCAGTACGTCGCCGGGACTGGCAATTGCAAAATGTTGCAATGTACCCATACGTCGACGGGATGGGGTGGGTTAAGAAGACTCCCTAATATACTAGTGGCAATGGGTAGCAAGATGCTTAGAATAGACCCTCTAGTAGCAGAGGTAAGGATCCGCCTTTTTTGTTTTTAAAAGTGTTTGTTTCAAAGCAATCTCTCGAATTACAAACTGGTGTGGACGAAGCTTTCTTATTACCTTTGTATCTCTTGTTAAGTATTTCTTCAAGAAATTTCCAAACATATCTGATACGCAGTCTAACTCTGGCTTGCGACACCTGGAAGTTAATTTCCTCCTCAGCTTTGGTTTGGTTTCTTTCAGAAACTGAATAACTTCACGATGGCGGGAGATCAGTGGTTTTCTGGATCTCCGAGGCATCTGTCCACTCGTTAATGCGATCTGGATATGATTTGCAGTGAATATAATACTGCAATGAGCCGTCTTTCTTTTTCAGTCTCTTTAATATTTCAATGGGGTAGGTTTCTGGGGCTAAAGTAGGGATTATTTCTTCTCTGTAGAATATTCCCTTCATTGCTTCTCCACCCCAGTCTTCCGCTCATAGGTATAAATTCCTGACTTACTCCTGTGTATTTTGGTAATGCGAAATATCTCTTCTGTATTCTGTCTAGTAAATCCTTTTGCAAAGCTCTTACTCCTGGACGAAGTCACCATTCGTACTAAGTCCCCTACAAACAAGTCTGAACTAACTGGTTTTTTACGTTTGATAGGCTTTTTATACAGTATTGTAAACTGCTTTCGCCAGTCTCTGGGGTCTGTTAGCTCGTGAATTTCATTAGGTGTTTGCCCTTCAAGCCTCGATGAGGGGTGAGATTGTGCATGCTTACCAGTGTACTTAGAATGGGTAGGTAGTTTAAAGTGTTGTATGCAGTTTACCAATAAATTCTGTGCTTCAGAGTTCTTATGGCACGCTCACAGAGACTAGCCTTTGTCTCTTGTGAGTAAACACTATACAGAGTAATATCCTTCCTCTTCAAGTAAGATTCCAGCGTTTTGTTATAAAATTCTGTCAGCCTGTCTGTGAAAAGTCTTGTGTAACCCTGTGCTTCTGGTTTACTTAAAATGATTGAACGAGCATTAATTACAGTAGCCTGGCTCCAGTTTGTCGCTGAATGGGATGGACAAACATGTAAGTTAACGTGAGAAGACATCTACACATACCAGTAAATTTTGTACATGGTTATTTTCCCTCTGTGCCTCAAATCAGCCAGGTCACATGTCAAAATAATACGGGGTCCTGCTGCTACAATGTTTCGTTGTGGGAATCTTTTTCTGTGTAATTTATGCAGAATATAAACTGGAGAACCTTTTAAAAATCTCTTCACATCTGTTTTAGTCACTAGAGTGTTTACTTTTTTGGCAGACCGATATAATTTTTCAATACTACCCAAGGATGCAGGTGGTGTAAATTCATAAGAAAGTGTATCGTTACCTCAGGAACGTTCGATGCTGAACGAACGTTAGCTAGGCTATGTTGGCGTGGCCTTGCTGTTCGTCCCTCCCCTATCTAGTGTTGCCATATCACAATCCCATTACAAGAGTTGGAATAATGAGCAAGAATGAGCCATATGGCGGGGAAATATATATGGTGTGTTTGCGTTACCCTGAGCGCACTGCCGGGGGTTAATAATGAAACTCGGCAGGTTTATTATTTTCCTACTATTCAACACTTTTTTATTTATAGACTACAACAAATGAATTATTTTGGAGGGTATTAAATCTATAGGCATCGTCTTTTTTTTTTCTTTTTTTAATGATAGTCTAGCAGGGGTGCACGAGTTCATTTGTTTGCTTTAGATGGGTGGTAAAATGCCTCAGATGGATGCTTCAGACGTCTAGAGGGTGTTTTGGAAACAGGGGGTTGGGTATACAAAATATTAAAGCAGTGAGACTGAACATGTATTATTTTCCTTGTACTCAACGTTTATTATATGTAGAAAGCAATACATATCGTTATTACACTGAAATTGACTAACCTGGCTTGTATTGGCTGAAGTACTATCATACGTCTGGCATGGGTGCACATACTTATTGCCCGTCTGCATGTGTGTTGCCGACTTCAGACCATTCGGTTATATTTTTATTTAATGATTTCGGTGACGAAAAATAAAGCGTATTTTCTCTATGCACAGAGGCCAAACGATCTACTTAGTTTATATTACCTCTAGCACAAATTCTGATATCTGTCTCACCCGACATTGCAGGTTTGAGCTACAATTTTTTCTGTCCCGTTATTCCACAACACTTCGTCGTTGTCATAGTGCATAGCTCTGAAGGGTACCGATAGTTTTTCTTATGACTGTAGGATCATAGTATATGTTTCGAAGTTCGCTATTAATTTCCATACGTATAGACTGCTTTACAAAGAGGTTCCCCAACAATGACCTAAATTGCAGTTGTGGGGGAGTTTTTATAGATAAATCAATTTGTAAATACTCATAAAGTTTATTGATAACGGCTCGCCTGTATATTTCAAGAGCATCTGGCACATGTTTACCAAATATCTGACGAGCTAAACATTCCACTTGACCCAAGCCACGCCTTCGAAGGAGTAAAAAATGAATGGCATTAAGGGATACGTCACGAGAAAAGGGACCTCTCATAAAAAGGTTTTGAGATATTAATACAACACTCAGGTTTGAATGACGTCCCTTGACGGAAACTTCAGCTACAATTTGACTCTGCATTGCCTTTAAATACAAATCATCTAATATGAGTTGTGATTTTCCTTGTGGAGTAGAGTGTACTCAAGGGTCAATTATATTTTTGTGCACAGAAACTTGACGACCAATGACTGGATCATCTTGAAGAGGGTGATAGCTTACACCACAGATAAATATTCTTGAAAACTTTTCTGCATAGTATTTGATGAGTTTCGATATCAGTACGGTTTTTCTTGAGTTTGAAAACCCTGCCACAATAATTCTGGCAGGATCACGAAATATATCTGTGTTGTATAAACTTCCTCCATGGTGTTTAAACAGATACTGATTAAAAAACTAAACTGTCCTCACCTAATAAATAAAACATGAACACTGCAGACATTTTATTTACAAATTAACAGTAAAGTATATACAATAGGCTATATAGGATTTTGCATACAAATTATATATGAAAAGAATGATAGAAACACTCTCATAGATAATGAAGTAGCTTCCCTTTCTAGGAAAGAAAACTAAAAATGACCTCACCTAATAAATAAATAAAACATGAACACTACAGACACTTATTTACAATTTATCAGTAAAGGTTTTTTTAGTGTATATATATATATATATATATATATATATATATATATATATACAGTATGTAGGATTTGCACACAAAATATATATGAAAGGAATGTCACAAACACCCTCATTGATCATGAAGTAGCTTCCCTATCTAGGAAATATTTACCACTTTTCTATTTCCTTTGTCTGTCATATAAGTCGGACCCTTGTTTTCGCTTGCATGGGAAATACTGTTGGGTAATGGGGATGAGATGGAAGCTCCTTCCCATCTCTTTCTTCTTGCTCTCCTCCTCCTCCTCCTCCTCCTCCTCTTCCTCCTCTTCCTCCTCCTCCTCCTCCTCCTCCTCCTCCTTCTTCTTCTTTTTCTTTTTCTTCTTCTTCATCTCCTTTTTCGTCTTCTCCTTCTTCTTCTTCTTCTTGCCCTCCTTTTACTTGAATGTTATTAGCCAAAGGATGCCCATAGCTGACTGACTGAGTAGGGGACAAATAATAACGTTTATCTTCAAATTCACTCAACCCTCTCTTGTTTGATGATAGCGTGGTGATCTGTCCCTGTCGGTTAGATATACTTGTAGCTCTAACATAATGAATCTTATTGGACCCCAGAAGTGTCATTGTATTCATGATGTTTAACTTTTTTTCTTTCATAACTAGGAATACCCTTACAAGTTATCATCTCTGTACCTGACTGCAAAAGTAAGGAGTATAATTTTGGCTTCAGCCAACATGCTTCAACTATCAGTTTCTCCCCTACCTCACTTTTTAAGAGACCCAACTGCCTTTACGTGCATCATTCTGCAAAGGATGCTGGGGATTGAAATTAGACGTATTTATCCAGTCCACAAGAGGAGACCTTTTTAATTCACTTAATATATCTTAACACTCAAGTAAAAATACAAATTTAATATATCTTAACACTCAAGTGAAAATACAAACTTAATATATCTTCACACTCAAGTGAAAATACAAAACTGTCTGTATCTGAGTACAGTGCTTTTACTCTTTCCCCATAGTGCATTGTGAGAACATCATACCAAAAATGATACATCTTTACCTTGGCCATCTCAAGGATTTGAAATCCTACAAGGGGATGAGACAGTTCTATTTTGGGAGACTGAGAGAGTGTTATTATTCGATTTTCTTTTAAAGGTATAACCCTTCTGAAGAAAGGATTCCTAACACTTTTTAGGAATTCTTTCCTCTTTCGGCAAACTTTAGTTTTGGTGGCATATCTATGGGATTGAGTAAAGTTTTCCCAAACAGTGAATTTGACATTTTAGCTTGTACATAGCTTTTTTGTCCTTAGTTGAGCCATTATTTCTGAGTTCTATATTTCGTTCTATGAAGGGTTTTAAATATGGTTCCTGTCTAAAAATGAACAATGAGATCACTCTTGCTAATCTCGGACCATGCCTCATATATAACTGCAACAAAGGTGGAGCTCTAAGATACTTGTACTTTGCTGAGTGAGAAGCTACAAGTTTTTGATTAAATTTAGGATATTTTCTACCTTCCATTTCTAATAGCTGTTTAAAATAGGGTGAAAGATCATCATAAGTAATGTTTTTTTGCTCTAAGCCCAGATGAAAATAAACTGTTAACTAAGCAACATCTGCAGACACTGGTAGAGTGTCACACAGAACCCAGTACCCAAAGGTACCGTCAGTAGGTTGCCTTTCAATTCCCTTATCAAGAAATGCTTTCATCTCACTGTCCCTAAGCTTCTGTATATCACCAATGGGAAGCGATTCTGTCATTACAGAGGCAGAGAGTTAAAGTCATAATAACATAAAAACACTGAAATTTCTTTTGAGCTATCAAAACGGGTTGGTGAATTTGTTATTAGCTCTCATGAAGCGGCGAACAACGGTAGTGAAACCACCTCGGACGTTATTCTGAATGAGGTGAATCAAAGACCTATCACTGATGAGTTGATCTTCTATTTTTGAAGATTTTAGCCAGGTATCAAAGCTGAAAGAAGGGAGGGAGACATAATTAACTATATCTAAATGATATTGTTGCTGCAAAGTTCTACGCCAGTTTGTGAACGTACCAGCTAATAGGCCACAGTCTACTCAAGGTACAGCATGAGATAGTCCTTCAAACTAGAGCAACCCGCCATTGCCCATACTTTTGATGCATGATCATACTCTTCCTCTGTAATGCAGTTTCCTTTTAATGAACTGTAAAATACATCAATGGGTGGTAAACTATGATCTTCAAGCTTATCAGTCTCTGAAAGATATTCATGTAGAAATACTTGCTTCCCAGAAATTAGCATTTCTCTTAAGGATTCATCCATTTCTCCAAGTATTTCCTTAGTAAATTTGAGAGAATTTCCAGACTGAATGTGTACCTTAGCCAAATCAGCAAGACTCCCAGTCATAAAGCCATGACTATCGATGAATCTCAGCTTGCCAATATTAACTTTAAAAAACTTAAGTGCCTGTTTTCAAAAGCAGTTTAATGGGGAGGTCTTGTTTCATTTCCTTAATGACTAACCCCAAATCATAGGACGAATTATGAATTATGGTAATTAATCTATTAGAGTTATCTTTTATTTGCATATTACATTTCCTACACAGAGCCCCTACATAATTGTAAAATTACCTGTAATGTAGATGGTGTCCGTGTTTATCGCTACCGTTAACAAATGCTGACTCACATAACTGACACATCCTTTGCCTTGAAAGTTTTCCTCATCCTCGTCTGTCATATGGATGGGAAATTTGTGGTGACTTTGTAACTGCTCATAAGAGAGGGTTACTTTATCTATGAAATGTGTGGCTGCATCGGGTCCAACATAGGTATATGAATCTACTAAATTATCATCTCTATCCACAATGATATAGGCATATGCTATAGCGTGATGTGTGCTGACAATATGATCCTAATCACCCCCACCCTTCAGTTGGGCTTCAATATCATAGAAGCACACAAAATCAGGGGACACTGTTTTCCACCAATTTTTAAATTTAATGGTGGAACCCGCGTCAGGAATTACTTCTTTCTGCCGAGAGCAGCACTACTGAGAATGTGAAACCTTCTCCTTCCCAGTAAATTCCGAAAAGCACACTTCACACAAGAAGGGACTCATAGGTTGACGTTTATGTAGAAAAGCCTGAAGAAATTTCTTTAAATCTTTTATCAGACAACAGTGTTTGTTGTCTAATAAAAATAAGATTACTTTGTCCTCATGTCATTAAATGACTTTGTGTCATAAAAGACTGTGTAGGTTCCTTTGTGGTTGAGTTATATATATATTTTAGATTTTGGGACAAGCGGTTTTTATATCTTGGAGTAGCTTCCCATTTGTCATGTAGTGACAGGAGAGGTAAAGAATAGTATGGGACTATTTTTATTTGTCTTGGAAATATTAACAAGTCTCTCACACAGAGCGTAAGTATAGAGTCCCGTCCCGCTATCTATCTCTCTGTCTGTCTCTCTCTCAAATTGCCAAGCCCTTCTCACTGTGACCTGTCTCTTCTGAGGCCTGTCTCCTTCTAAGCTTTCTTTCCTAAATTCTGGTGAAACAGGAGACGTATCACGTGCGTTCCTCGTGGATGGAAAGTTTAAGAAGCCTGTGTGTGAGTATGTGTGTATATGTGTGTGTATGGTTACTAGGTCTTTGTTCACGAGAGGACTGCTGACAGCTAACTGCATTATCTCCTTACTGGCTGCTGTCGTCAGCTTTCCTCAGTGTAACTTGCAACCTCATTTCCTTTTCCCAGGCTCGCAGAGGGCTGTCTATCTATCTATTTATCTATCTATCTATTATGATTTGTAATTATAATATGTAGTCTTGACATCTGCTCGGCCGCGCGAAAATGGCGTACCATCGACAGTTAATAGTCCTAATATATTAATATATACTATATACACATTATAATGAACTTATAAGCTAATTAAGTGAAATACATAATATTGTAAAAGTAACATAATTGTATGAATATTGTATACATATATTATTCATAGTAAATAGTGATTATTCAGTAATATTACATTTTAAACAAGTTGTATACATATTTGAATAAATGCATTAAAGTAAATTATTTAACTGTAATACAGTATGTACTTAGGGTATTATAGTGAAATGCATACATGCAAGAATAAAAAATAGTTTAAAATGAAGATTATGGTAAGAGTTATTAATATTTCATTTAAAGATAATGGTACTGGTCTGCCATATATGGGTCATTCTTCTTTGTATATATATATATATATATATATATATATATAATTAATACTATATACAAAATATATACACTTCGTTCAGGGTGGTTAACTGTGATGTTAACTCTCCCCCCACTAAATAATGACTCCAAAGTAGCAATTCTTGCACGCATTCTGTGCATTGCGAACAGCAGTACTGCAACTACAATGCAGACGATTATAAAGACAGTAGGTGCCGGGCTATACACATAATATGGGTTGAACATACTGAAACTCAAATCTTCCCAGGGCTTCATTGTTTCATTGATCAGCTGCATAGTTTCAAACTTAGGTGAAGTCAGCTTAATACTTGTGCTCATGTTTAAGTTCATATCAGGCAGTGGGTGGAAATGTTTGTGTGTATGATTGAGAATGGCTTAGTGATTGATGGTGGATGAAGTAGACATGGCTGGTGTAAATACCGCACAGTAGTCTGGTGCTATGTATAATCCTGATGCTGATGTATGAGATGGTGGTATATCTGGACAGACTATGCAAACTGATGTGTTATGAGGGAAATAAAAAAACTGTGAGTGTCCAATGCGTTGATGGTGTACAAGTTTATCTGGAGCAAAAGTGAAGTTGCAATGATGATGAATATTGTCATTTCTGATGATAGCCATTTCAAAAGGGACTGTATCAGTAGGCTGAAACGTGAAAATGTACGCAGGACAAAGATGAACAGCATGTAAGGATGTGCGGCACTTTCATTCAATCGTTGACTCACTTGCGAAAGTGACAGTGTCCCGTCTCATGGAGACCATGATGAGTTCGGTGTCTGTGTTGATGTTGATGATGACCAAAGTGTTGTTATTTTTATAGGGGAAGGGGTGTATTTGGTATACTGTGAACAGGTCTTCAGTGATGAATGGTACATGAACTACCACTGATGTTGGTGTTAGTGTTGCTTCTAAATACGGGTAATATTGCATAAATTCCCTACTGCGGAACAACGGCTTCAATTTATGTTTATGTATGCCTTGACTAACTATCTGACGTAGCTCATGAACTGGGAGTAAGTCATTTGTGATCTTGCCATCACCAGCATTCGAAATTCCTTGCATAAGTGCCCTGAAACGATCTCTAGTGTTCTCTAATTGTAGTAGAATCGTGTCAATATGTTCCGTGATGATGGAGAAGTGCTGGAAAAGAGTAACGTTTCCCTCTAATTCATTTATTTTATCTACACTCTCGAGAGCTACGTTTTCTGCTTGTTTCAGATTTTTCACAATTGTCTTCATTGCTGAGTTCTGTCCTGTGATGAATTTATCTTGGTATGTTAGTACCTGAGCTATCTTATAAAATTTGTTGTTTATTTCTTTAAGGTCATCCTCTGTAGCCAATCCAAAGATGTTCCCAAGAACTGCGCCGCCCAGGTCGAACAAACCGCGCTTTTGGCGAGTACGTGTGATGTTGTTCCTGTCGCTCAGTACCTCCATTCCATAAGATGGGAGATTTTGGATCATGACGAGCATAGTTGACTTCGCCTGTTCTAGTTTCCATTTCGCTAACTTCACCATTTCATTCACTTCCTTGGTGTTATGTGCTTGTGAAACATAATTTCCTATCATGAAGTCCAGAGTTCGCATCGGCGTCGCAAGTCTTTCTAGATAAGTAGGTAAGTCATACAAGTAATCTAGACTTATTTCAGTACTCATGACGTCCTTAACGATTGTAGTCGTGGCCGTTGGAGCTATGAGGCATCCTTGTCGTACTATATGCTTGGGGTCTAGGTGCGCATATCCTCTTTCTATGTAGAGGAGAATCCATAACATAAGTCCCTTCATCGTAACCTACCGAAAAAAAAAAATCTATTAATTTCCTATAATGCTGTGGTCGATGATAGTGATGATGTGCGTTACGGTTGATTGTTATTTCATTTATAGAAGGAGTTTAAATCGATATTTAATTCTCGTAAATGATGTACTGTAGATTTTATTGGAATAGTTGCACCTATGTTCGATTGTTTGGTATATGACCTTAATTTCTTTTTGTAATCATTGTTGTGTTCTTGCTTGGTTTCTTGAGGTACATTCACCTGTTCGGTTGTATCCGAGGCTGAATAATTATGTGATAATTCCCTTGAAACTCGTTTTAAATGGTCAATATGAACTTGTTTCTCCTCGCCACTTGAAAGTGACTTAATTAAAACTTTGTTTGCTTTTATGTTAATTACTCTGTATGGGCCCTCAAATTTTGGGGATAATTTATTGTCTCTCGTATGAATGACTCCGTAAACAATGTCTCCTAAGCTGATAGGTGAATCTTTTGCCTTCTTGTTAAATGCCTCCGTCATTTCTTCCTTGGACATCGTTAACTGTTTTTCGACTCTTTTGTGAATGTCCTGGAATTCACGTAAACGGAGTTTAGAGTAATCATCGTAATTGTATATAGGCATGCTGTCACCTTCTAGGAGCTCATATGGTAATTTTTTATCTGTGCCATATATAATGAAATGTGGTGTGTCACCGATGGATTTATTTATAGACCCATTAATTGAGGCCTCTACTCTGGGAATCCAATCATCCCAGCTTGCATAATTTTCACTGAGAATGTGTCGTAGCACATCTAATACCTTTTTATTTTGTCTCTCTACCAACCCATTCGATGCTGGGTGATAGGCCAAAACGTTAACCTTTTAGATGTTGTATTGTTTACATATTTCTTGTAAGATCTCAGAATTAAATTCTCCTCCATTATCACTTATTAATACCTTTGGGGTAGTAAAGCGACATATTACATTATCTGTTATTGCCTTTGCTACTGTCTCTGCTGTCTTATCTTTAATTGGAGCTAAAATGACATAACGGGAAAAATGATCCGTTGCTACGAATAAGTATAGGTTATTATTGTATGATAATGGCATCTTGAGTAAATCAACAGCGACAACGTCCCATGGTTGATGTGGTACAGGGTAATTACCCATCGGTGCAGGTGTGATTGGGTATCCTTTGTGTTTCGCACATGATTCGCATCTGTCTATATGATTGTTTATATCTTTTCGTAATGAAGGCCAGTAATATAATAGCTGGGCTTGGTTGAATGTCTTATCCTTTCCAGGATGTCCTGCATGTGGGCTGTCGTGTATCAATCGTAATACTTGGGGTATCATGTCATTAGGTACTACCAACTGGTTAGTATTTCTTTGGCGTTTTGGTTGTTTAGAGTTAATTTTGTATAATGTATTATTGACCATTGTGAATTGTTCAAGTGGGACATGCAGTTTGGGTAATTGTATGTCATCTCCACTTTCTAACTTGTATATTACTTTAGACCATATTGGGTCAAGTCATTGTGCCTTTGCAATATCCTCGTGGTTTGGGATATTTCCTTTGAGATCTAACGCCGCGACCTGAATTGTGTTCGGGTTCCTAGATAATGCGTCAGCTACTATGTTCATTTTACCTTGTATATAATGAATTTGTACATTGTAGTTTTCAACTGTACATTTCCATCTTGCTCTCCTCCCAGAAAGGAGTTTTTCTTTAAACATACCCACCAGTGGTTTATGGTCGGTGAATAAGTGGATTTCGTAACCATATACCAAATCTCGAAACTTTTGTAATGCAAAAACCACTGCAAGTGCCTCTAAGTCTGTAGTGCAATAATTTTTCTCCACACCTCTTGTTTGTCTGCTGGCAAATGCAATCGGTTGATTCTTTCCTCTTTTATCTTCCTGCATCAGTACAGCCCCTAATCCTTTAACTGATGCGTCTGTACAAATAAGAAATGATTTTGTGTAATCCGGATATGCTAAACAAGGTGCATTTGTTAGTTTAATTTTTAGATTGTTAAATGCCCTTTTTTGTTCTTCTTCCCATTGGAATACAGCATCTTTTTTGAGTAGTTGGAATAGAGGGAAGGCTATATGAGAGAACTGTGGTACGAATGACCTATAGTACTCAGCCAGACCTAAAAATTGTCTAACTTCGTCAGTCGTAGTGGGTTCAGGAAAATCTCTCACTGCCTGTATTTTGTCATCAGTGGTGTGAATACCATCAGAACTTAATTTGTGGCCTAAGAAATTTATTTCCTTAAAGCAAAATTTGCATTTAGAAAGTTTTATTTTTAATCCAGGATCACTAAGCTTTTGTAAGAGTAAGTCTAATTTCCTGAGATGATCCTTAATATTCTTCGTTGCGATAATAATATCGCCAAGATAAACAAATATTCCTTGTCCTAAAATTCCGGACAATACGTAATTCATAAGACGCTGGAATGTGCCTGGGGCTGTCCTCAGTCCCATTGGCATTCTTGTATATTGATAATGGCCTCTGTTTGTTGAAAAGGCAGTGTATTTACGTGACTCCTGAGATACCGGAATCTGATAGTAGCCGTTTAGGAGATCGATGGTCGAGAATATATTATTCTCAGGACCAATATTCTGTAGAACATCGCTTAGCAATGGCATGGGAAATCTGTCTGGTATTGTGTGATTATTTAGTTTACGGTAATCTACTACCGCACACATTTCTCCATTTCGTTTGGGCACGAAGAATAGGGGGGCGTTCCACGGGGAAACTGAAGGCTCAATAATTCCAAGCTTTAACATTTCATCAACATACTGATTTGCAAGTGTACGTTGGGAGTATGGTATGCGGTAAGCTGGTACGAAAATTGGTGGTGTTTCTGGGTGCACATTAATCATGTGATTAATCAAGTTAGTACACCCTAATTGTTCTCCGGGCAATGCTACGGAGTCCCTGTGTGTTTCCAGCAGGGTTCACAAATCATTTTCTTCGTCAAATTCACCTGAGTGAATTAAATTCTCTTTTATTCTTTCTCTATCCATAGATTTTATCTCACTTGTTACTCCAGCTATAACTATTTCCTTCACAGGGGCGGAACATTTTTCAATATTAACTATGCAAGTTCCCTTTTTCAACTGAACTTCCCCATTCATGTGATTAATTATGAATATCTGAGTTTGCCCTTCGTCGTTCGTATGACATAATGCGTTTTCTACTGACAATCCCTTTACTTTACATAATTCTTCTAAGACAAGAACAGTACTATTCCGTAATTTGCTCTTTATGGTAACCTTCATGTATGAATTAGGTGGTATAACTAAATCATTAGTGAGATGGGCTGGAAAAATTGATAAATCAGTACTGTCATCTGGGTCACTAATTCTGGAGGATGGGGTTGGTGGTGCGAGTGGATCTATACACTCATCTGTTTGTGTATGTTTGTTTAAGCCTTTAATATTACCAATTCTTTTTGGCTCTCTTCTACCAATCGGTGAGGGCTCTGAAGTTATTTCCTCTATGAATTCATTATCAAAGTCTATTCCATTCATTTGTGGGAGTATAGTTATGTTCTCAGCTCTCATGGATCTTAAGCCCAGTAACATATGAGCTTTAATTGCTAAGTTTTCAACGATATAGAAAAATGCAGAGAATGGTCTTGTAGTTTCTGTGAAACTGAGATTTAATCTTATCATACCTTTCACTGTAATCTCTTGTCCATCTACTGTGTATAAATCTAAATCAGCTTCATCCAGAAAAGTTACTTTCTTTTTATTTTTAAGAATTCTATTTAGTTCTTCATGTGTTATTAAGTTCACTGGAGAGCCTGTATCTAAAAATAAGGAAACGTTTTGATCCTCACATACAGCTGGTATCAAGATACACTCATTTCCCAACATGCCTCCTATGTGAAGTTTAGCCTTGTTCTTCTTTATGTTTGTTCGTTTTTTGTCATGACTTGGTCTTCCCCCGATTTGAACATAGACACAATTTTTTCTACTGTTTTGCAATCACTAGTCCAGTGCCCTTGGTATCTATGATGCCTACAGTAAGGACCAAATCCTTGTGTCTTTTGTTTGTCCTCTTTTGCCTTGATAAAGCATTCATACCTTGTGTGTCCTGGTTTTGCACAATAATGACATAGAATGGACCTATCCCTTGACCGTGACCTACGAGGTGATTTCCCATAAGAAGTGTTGTTTATGGCGCGAGACCTGCTCGGGCTGCGCGAAAACTTATGAAACTGCCTGTAGGAAGGCGTCTGGGAACTATTTCTAGGCGTCTTTGTTTGTTTTGGCTGCCTCATTTCTGGTCGCGATCGATTTTGTTCTCTGTTTGGGGTCGGTGTAGATGTTTTCACAGCTGATACTGTCTCAGGTACCCTGATTCTACCAGAATGTGCATGTGTGTCGACCACACCTGCTTTACTGCACTGCATCTCTACCTCGTTCATTAAGTCTAGCAAGCACATTCCTGGGGTGGACGCGATCGTCTTGGCGATCTTAAGGGTCCTATCAGGTAATTTACACAAGGCAGCTACATAACCAATGATGTCCACGACGAGGTCTGGGGACATCTTTCCATCATCTGTTATCCAATTAGAATTCTCCGGAGTAGCTAACAAAGTTCTCTTGATTGTGGAGACATCAGCAGTTATTTCACTGAGCACATGGTTTGTAGTGTGCTCCCTTACAAGATCTACAATTTTATGTAATTCTGGAATTATACCTGGCAAGAAGTTCATACCTCCAGAAAATTTCTTCAGAAATTCAGTTTTAAATTCATCATATGTCCTAGCTCGATGGAGTTTATCAGAGCGCAATAAATTGCTTGCTGGACATCTTTCCTGGCTTATGCAAGATGAAAAAATAGCAATTTTCTCTTGTTCATCTAGTATGTGGCGCTTGATGAACATTTGTTCGCACTGACTGACTAATGAAATGACATCAATGTGATCTTTGTATGTGCCAGAGAATTTTGGGGCAGTTTTATCCTCGTGATACACAAACACGTGAGGTGTGGTTGTTAGATCAGCGGTATTTGTTTCTTGATCCATTTTTAATGATTGCCCTGTTAATTCAACTTGTACGTGTTTATCGTTGTGTGAGGGAATGGTGGAATATGTATGACCGGACCGGTGAACCCTGTTAAGTATATTGGCATACGTATGCAAGGCAGCGGCAAAGTCGACACTCTCTATGTCTGAGGGGGTTTCCCACTCATCATCTGAAACTCCCGTATTTGTTTCTTTATCTTTAGTGTGTGGTGAGGTTTGTACAAGGGGTGGGCTGCCTCTTTATTGTGAGTCTGATGTTGTGGCAATTTGTCTGTCATCTGGTATTAACGTGGGTGGTGGCGAAAATATTCCTGTCATTAAGATATGGTGTTATGAAATACGCCTCTTGTTTATTTATGTCCTAGCAAAATAGATGAGTAAATAAGTTGAATATAGGTAATTTTAGCACTGAGAAGAAATGAGCAAGTATAATTTTACCTACTTGATACAGATCGTAGAGGTGTGTCGATACAAAAGTCGATCTCGGAAGAAAAATACAGGTTTGATTGAAGATTTCTTGATAATTCTAGTGGTGTGTTGATGGACGATATTACTCAGGAAATTCCATGGTGGTTAACGGCTGTCCCAGGCAAACCTCAGCATAGAACGTCGAATTTCCAACTTAACTGTGAAAATAAATGAGTATGAGTAGGAGCTATGTGAATAATGAGTAATGAGTAGTGGGTGAGAAGTGCCTGGTGTCAGTCACACGTTGCTTGGCATGGCCGACTCGCGTTGTGATGTCATCTCAGCACATGGTGACGTCGGCTTCCCACACTGGTAGCTGTGGTGAGTGAATGAGTAGCGATGAGTAACTTGAGTGAAGACGGGTGAGTAAGACGAGTTGTGAATATGGACTTGGTGTTTTGCTGCGTGTCTTGACCTCTGGGTCAGGATAGGCGGGAGGGAGTGGTGGTGGCTTGTGTGCTTGTTGCTTCGGTGTTTCCTCTTCTTTACTTGCTTTGTTTTATATTCTTCTTGTTGCTGCTTGAAGTTACGTGAAGATTATAGAGTTGTTTCGTAGACTTGTAGACTATTTGCATTGTAGGCTGTATTTTGTCGGGATTCACCGTAGACTGAAGCTAATCTTGTAGAGTATCGCCTGCTTTTGTAGAAATTTGCTTTTAATTCGGAGACGATGTCCGTAGATTCGCTGGTTCGTCGTAGAAATTGCAAGATCGTATCAATGTTTTGTGAAACTACTTGCAAGGCGTCGTATGATCTCTTGAACTCTGCATCAGCATGATGATCAGGGAGACGGAGGGGGCTGGTTAGAGAGAAGTGTCAGGAGCTGGTTGTAAGTTGTTGGTTGTGAGAGGTATTCTTTTTGTTTTCAATCTTGATATTTTGTAGGAATTTAATGTTGATTCGTAGACGAGGTTCATATACGTTCGCTGCCACAAAATGTCATTAAATGACTTGGTGTCAAAAAAGACTGTGTAGGTTCCTTTGTGGTTGAGTTATATATATATTTTAGATTTTGGGACGAGCGGTTTTTATATCTTGGAGTAGCTTCCCATTTGTCATGTACTGTAGTGACAGGAGAGGTAAAGAATAGTATGGGACTATTTTTATTTGTCTTGGAAATACTAACAAATCTCTCACACAGAGCGTAAGTATAGAGTCCTGTCCCGCTATCTATCTCTCTGTCTGTCTCTCTCTCAAATTGCCAAGCCCTTCTCACTGTGACCTGTCTCTTCTGAGGCCTGTCTCCTTCTAAGCTTTCTTTCCTAAATTCTGGTGAAACAGGAGACGTATCACGTGTGTTCCTCGTGGATGGAAAGTTTAAGAAGCCTGTGTGTGAGTATGTGTGTATGGTTACTAGGTCTTTGTTCACGAGAGGACTGCTGACAGCTAACTGCATCATCTCCTTACTGGCCGCTGTCGTCAGCTTTCCTCAGTGTAACTTGCAACCTCATTTCCTTTTCCCAGGCTCGCAGAGGGCTGTCTATCTATTTATCTATCTATCTATTATGATTTGTAATTATATTATGTAGTCTTGACACTCATACTTCTTGCTCCCTATTCTGGCTATAGCCAACTCGTATGGATGTTTATCATTCAAGTTATAAATATTAATATTTATTTGCTTTTGAGTTTCTAACTGATCAAGGGAGTACCAAGAAATATCTTTCCCTTGAGGAAACTTTATCAAGGTACTACATTTTTCCCATGAATCCACTCGACGCTGCATAGCCTTCCATTTATTATGGATAGAAAATGTCTTATGAGCAGCCAAACACTGTATTATACAAGCATCTTTATCTATTCCTGTTATAGGTCGAGGATTAAATATCTGCTTCCTTCCCCTAACACCAGTGGGGAATTTTACATATGTACCTATAGACTGAGGAACAACATTTTAATTATATTTACTTCTAAATATTTGATGTAGCCTAAAATAACCCACTCCCCTCTGTGTTCGACAGTACATTTTCTATATGATTTAAAATGTACTGTTTCAGCTTCTCCAGTGTTTGTCCTATAGTGCTGAGAGTAATGAAAACTCGTGGAGTGTGAATATAGTGAGTTCTAGTTGTATCTTCCCCTTCTAAAACAGGTTCCAGTCTTAAAGCAACTGCCAACAGTAAGTATATATCAACAGATGGTGCTTACATCTGCCTCATTACATTTTGAATACGGTGACTGAAAAATGTAACAAAATCTGTTAAGCCTCGTACACACCGAGATACAAAGTCTAGAGACAGTCGAGCGACTATGTATCTCGATTGTTCCGAGACAATCCAGATACAGACGGGCGACAGTGCACAAACACAATGGAGACAAGGCAACTTTGTCTCTGGATTGTCAAGAGGCTGTTGCGAGATGATCGCTAGACATTTCTGCTACTTTCTCGCTGGACTGTTGCTAGACAATCGAGAGACAGTCCAGCGACTTTGTAGCGCGTCCGTGACTGAATCATCCACCACGTGAATTTTGAAATATCAGTTTACTACCAACATTTGTCATATTAAACTCAAGAAGCGATATTCCAGTCACAGGCAAAATGTACATGTGAAGATATACATTTATATATATATATATATATATATATATATATATATATTTTGTTACATAGCCTATGATTTCATCATCCTTTGTATAATTCTAACGTACAGTATGCTGCATGTTTGATCACGATTCGCCTCGTGGCTTCCATAGTGCGTGTTCTACCTCACTCCCACCCTCCTCCCTTATAGGAGAGTAAGTCATTCTTTCTGTTGTTCAGAGCAGGAGTGTCAACTCTTTGTCCCCTATGGCTTCATTTACGCGTCCTTCTTACAAGTTGTATCAAGCTCTGCCGGCCCCTATATAATGAGCTCAGTCTCTGCATTAATTGCCACTTAGATCTACTCCTAATTTTGTTCACATCTCTGTCCTCCCCTGTACAGTTATTATTTTTGTGAGTGCTCAGGAAGTCTCCAACCATCTAGCAGCTGTGTAATTTGAGTATAAGTGTTATTACATTTTTTCTTGTACTGTATAGCATAAGGTGTTGATTCGTAGGCCTGATGAGGTTTTTGTGATTAATGTAAAGTTTTTACTGTCAGCCAGTAGTAATAATATTTTGTATCTGTAATAATATATCTTGCATTAACTGAGCATTATCCGGTCTTCTCATTTTATCAGGGCTGACTTAGATAAATTTACTCTTGCTAATTTCGAGTTAATAGAGGCTATTGCAGTTAACCATATATTTAACCTGTTTTTTGCCCTTAAATTATCCTTATGAGTCCTGAATGTTTTGTTGTTAGTTTGAGCATTAAACTTTAACTTGTAATTTTACCAAACTCTTTTTTTTTTTTAACCTGGAACTTTGCGGGACAGTAGTGATTTTTAGTATTCTCACTTGAACTGTTCATTATCTTTCTCTGTTCCATAACATAAATTTGGCGACCTCTTATCAGGATATTCAGGATATTATCATAAGGATATTGGTTGATATTTTGTGACTGTGATTTATTCATGATGTCTACTATTACTACGCTTGATGAAGCCAAAGATTTTTTGTCAAATGTGCAAACAGTATGTGATGTAGAAAACAGAACAAAGAATGAACTTAAGCTTGTTGCTCAACAATTGGGAATTGCTGTTCGCTCTCATCATTCTAAAGATCAAATCGTTGACATAATTAATAAAAGCTTGTTTAATGTAACTCCTCCAGATGAGCAAACGCAGATTGAATTAGCTAAGTTACAGCTAGCCCTGCAGGAGGCTCGTGCTAAGGAGGCTGATTTTCACGCACAAGTTGAACTTGCTAGGATTCAGGCAGACCATGAGTATCGCATGAAACAATGTGGAACTGGATCATCTAGCTCTGATGATTTTGATGTGGCTAAAAATGTTAAACTTGTCCCTCCTTTTAATGAATCTGACTTAACAAAGTATTTTCAGATGTTTGAGAGGGTAGCTACAGGTTTTAATTGGCCCAAAAAGTATTGGCCAGTACTCCTTTAAACTGTTCTCACCGGTAAAGCTCAAGTAACTTATGCATCTTTGCCTCAGGATCAATCTGATAATTATGATGTAGTTAAGAGCTTGATTCTTAAGGCCTATGAGCTTGTTCCTGAAGCCTATAGAGTAAAATTTAGGACAACTTATAAGCAAGATAAGCAATCTCATGTTGAGTATGCAAAAATCAAAGAAGATCTGTTAGAGCAGTGGTTAAATTCTAAGAATGTGGATTCTGATTTTGATAAATTTAAGCAGATGATTTTCCTTGAGGACTTCAAAGGGTGTATTAATAATGATGTAAGCCTATATCTTGATGAGAAAAGAATAGATAATTTGTCTGATACTGCAGTTTTAGCTGATGAATATGTTCTCACTCACAAGAGATATTCTAAAGAAAAAAGGAAAGCTGAGAGTAAGTACGTTGCCTCTACTCAGAGTACAGGTAACAGGAAGGAGAATAAAGATGATGTTTCTCAGGAAGTAAATACCAGCTTCACCTCCAGATTTCAGAAAAGTAAATGTACTTATTGTAGTAAGCTTGGTCATACTACGGAGAAATGTTTCAGGAGACAGCGTGATGTGAACAAAAAGGAGTCTTTAAATATTCAGTCAATTGGTCTAGTGTCCACCCTTGAGAGTTCCCAGAATTCTTTAACAGAGTTGACTGAACCTGCTTTGAGGGGTAAATTGAATTCTCATGATGAAGCTCCTCTTTCGAGCAGTAACGTGGGTGACACTCTCAAGAGTTCATGTGCTAATTTCCTGTCTGATGGTTTTGTCGGTCCTCTGGACAGTAATGACAGGAAATCAGTTAAAATATATCGTGATACAGGTGCTTGCCAATCCCTTATGCTGACCAGTGTTCTAGGCTCTAATGTTAATTCCTCTGATGAAACTGTAATCTTACAAGGTGTAGGGAATAATTACTTCTCTGTCCCTCTGTGCAGAGTGAATTTAGAGTCTGGTTTTGTTAATGGTTCCGTTATGATTGGGTTGGTTGAGACACTCCCAATGTCAGGTGTAACTTTCTTACTTGGAAATGATATTGGTGGAAGTCAAGTGTGTCCAGCTCCTCAGTTGTCTAGTGAGCCAGTGGCTGCGACCCAGGATTGTGATATCCCTGATCTGTTCTCTGCATGTGCTGTCAATAGGGCTAAGTCTAAAGTTACTGGTGACTTAGAGGATAATGATGATGATGATGTTATCCTAGCTGACACTTTTCTTGCTAATTTGGACCACTCACCAGATGAGGCAGTACCCCGTAGTGTTGATAATTTGTCTCGTCAAGAGTTGGTTGAGTTGCAGGTTGCTGACCCTGAGTTGAAAGGTCTAGCTAACTCTGCTTGCAGTGAGGAAGAGTCACCTGGTGCTTCTACTTGTTATTATGTAAAGTCAGAAGTACTTATGAGAAAGTGGAGACCCCCAACAGCATCAGCCGACTGTGAATGGGAGGTTGTACATCAAGTTGTCATCCCTCGTGTTTGTAGGCAGGATATCATTAGAGTGGCTCATGATTCCAGTTTGGCAGGACACCTTGGAGTGAGGAAGACTGTGGCACGCATTTTGAAACACTTCTACTGGCCAGGTATCTTCAGAGATGTTTCCTGGTATTGTAAGTCTTGTCACACCTGTCAAGTTGTGGGGAAGTGTAATCAGACCGAAAAGGTTGCACCTCTAGTTCCCATTCCTCCTTTTGAGTCGCCATTCACTCGTGTGTTGGTGGATATTGTGGGCCCTCTTCCTAAGACTTCTTCAGGATTTTCTTATGTGTTGACCCTGATTAATATGGCTACTCGTTATCTTGAAGCCATTCCACTTAGAAATATCTCAGCAAAGAACGTGGTTGGGGAGATGCTGGGGTTCTTCACCAGGTTTGGTCTGCCCAAGGGGGTGCAGTCAGACCGGGGAAGTAATTTCGTGTCAAATGTTTTCGAGCAGTCTCTGAAGGAGTTGGGCATCACCCAGATCGCGTCTTCAGCTTGCCATCCCCGGACCCAAGGAGCGTTGGAGAGATATCATCAAGCACTCAAGTCGATGCTCAGGAAATACAGTTTGGAGCATCAGAAAGACTGGGATAAATGTCTTCCATTCGTATTTGCCGCAAGAGAATCTCCAAATGAATCACTGGGCTTCTCACCCTTTGAACTACTGTTTGGCCATGAAGTAAGAGGACCCCTTAAGCTACTCAAGGAATGCTGGCTGTCGGAGGAAGATGATGTCAACCCGCTGGAGTATGTGATGAAGTTCAAAGAATGGCTGTTCACTGCTTTACAGCTGACGAGAGAGAATTTAGGAGCTGCTCAGGAGAAGATGATGGCTTGGTATGATAAGAAGTCCAGGTTACGCCACTTTCAGCCAGGAGATCAGGTTTTGATTCTGCTACCGGTGCATGGGCAACCTCTTCAAGCCAAGTTTAGTGGTCCTTATTTCGTGGAGAAGAAACTCAGTGATGTCAACTATGTCATCGCCACAACAGATCGTAGAAAGAACAAGCAACTTTGTCACATTAACATGCTAAAGTTATATCACAGGCGGGACGAAAATAATCCAGTCTGCACTGTAGCTGTTCCACCCGAGTCTGCAAGTGAAGTTCTCCCATGCAGTATGATCCTGAGTGATAGTTTGGGGAAGAATCCTGATATCATGAATGATCTCCAGACTAAGCTTTCTCATCTAGCTCCCGAGGAAAGGCAGGAGTTTTCGGCATTACTGCAGGAGTACCCTGCAAGTGTTCCGTGCTACTCCAGGAAAAACCACTGTGTTGATGCATGATGTCGATGTTGGAGACGCAAAGCCAATTAAATTGCCTCCTTACCGTGTGAACCCAGTGAAAGTTCCTCTCATCCAGAAGGAGCTTGGCTACCTGTTGGACCACAAGATGATTGAGCCCTGTCAGAGCGAGTGGAGTTCTCCTGTCACTCTAATCCCTAAGGCAGGTGGGTCACAGCGGCTTTGCATCGACTACAGACGTGTTAATCAGATAACCAAAACAGACACTTACCCTCTGCCTCACGTGGAAGATTGCATAGACAAGATCAGAAAGGCTAGGTACATAAGTAAGTGTGATTTGTTAAAGGGATACTGGCAAGTACCTATGACTGAACGTGCTAGGGAGATCTCATGTTTTGTAACACTAGGAAAGACTTTTGCATGTTCTGTAATGCCGTATGGTATGAAGAATGCACCAGCCACATTTCAGCCACATTCATGAATGTTGTAACAGAGGGTTTGGCAGGGTGTGTTGTTTATATTGATGATGTATTAATCTTTAGTGACAACTGGAAAGATCACCTATGCCATGTCAGTAAATTTCTTGAGCGTTTGGTTCAGGCTAATCTTGTAGCTAATTTATCAAAGTGTGCGTTTGGTCAAGCTAAAGTTCAGTACCTTGGGTACGCAATTGGTGATGGACATGTTGCACCACCAGGAGCTAAGGTTCAGGTTATAAGTGATCTTCCCAGACCTAAAAGTAGGAATGAGCTACAAAGATTTTTGGGAATGGTAGGTTATTACAGGAGATTTGTTCTTAACTTTTCAATTCTTGTATCACCACTTACAGACCTACTGAAAAAGGGAGTTAAATTTGTCTGGACCGATGACTGTGAATCCTCTTTCAGCAAACTTAAAGCTATCCTATTAAGTCAGCCAGTGCTCGCTACTCCAAATTTTGCTAAGCCTTTTAAGATGGCTGTTGATGCAAGTGATACAGGAGCTGGGGCTGTTTTGCTGCAAGAGGATGATCAGGGTATTGAACACCCTGTATCTTATTACAGTAAGAAGTTCACTCCACCTCAAAAGAACTACTCAACTATTGAGAAAGAGCTTTTTGCCTTGATTTTGGGTTTACAGCATTTTTCATTTTATTTGTGTTCTGCTTTTGACCCCATAGTCATTTATACCGATCATAACCCACTGAAATTCCTTAGTAAGTTTAAAGATAAAAATCAGAGATTGACAAGATGGAGTCTACTTCTTCAGGAGTATTCATTAGACATACAACATATCAAGGGGGAAAAAATGTTATTGCAGATTGCTTATCTAGACTTCAGACAAATTGTTTTAGAGTAATAAGAAATTTCCTTTGCAAAATTCTTTTTCTTTGTGGGGAGGTGTTACATAGCGTATGATTTCATCATCCTTTGTATAATTCTAACGTACAGTATGCTGCATGTTTGATCACAATTCGCCTCGTGGCTTCCATAATGCGTGTTCTACCTCACTCCCCTCCTCCCTTATAGTAGAGTAAGTCGTTCTTTCTTTTGTTCAGAGCAGGAATGTCAACTCTTTGTCCCCTATGGCTTCATTTGCGTGTCCTTCTTACAAGTTGTATCAAGCTCTGCCGGCCCCTATATAATGAGCTCAGTCTCTGCATTAATTGCCACTTAGATCTACTCCTCATTTTGTTCACATCTCGGTCCTCCCCTGTACAGTTGTTATTATTTTTGTGAGTGCTCAGGAAGTCTCCAACCATCTTGCTGCTGTGTAATTTGAGTATAAGTGTTATTAAATTTTTTCTTGTACTGTTTAGCATTAGGTGTTGTTTCGTAGGCCTGGTGAGATTTTTGTGATTAATGTAAAGTTTTTACTATCAGCCAGTAGTAATAATATTTTGTATCTGTAATAATGTATCTTGCATTAACTGAGCATTATCCGGTTTTCTCATTTTATCAGGGCTGACTTAGATAAATTTACTCTTGCTAACTTCGTGTTAATAGAGGCTATTGCAGTTAACCATATATTTAACCTGTTTTTTGCCATTACATTATCCTTATGAGTCCTGAATGTTTTGTTGTTAGTTTGAGCATTAAACTTTAACTTGTAATTTTACCTAACTCTTTTGTTTTGATCCTGGAACTTTGCGGGACAGTAGTGATTTTTAGTATTCTCACTTGAAGTGTTCATTATCTTTCTCTGTTCCGTAACAATATATATATATATATATATATATATATATATATATATATATATATATATATATATATATATATATATATATATGTTATGTGAGGAAGAAGGAACCAAAGGCAATGAACCAGCAATGCTGTTCCCTCCAAGAGAAAAACAAAATACAAGAGAGAGCCAAATTCAAGATCCATTCATTTCGAGATGCCTGGACACACTGCATTTGAAAGACTGGAGATCATAGGAGGCAGGAAATACAGATAGAGGGAGACAGTTCCAGAGTTAACCTGTTGCATAAATGAAGGACTGGGAGTAACGGTTGACTCTTGCATTAGAGAGTTGGACAGAAAAGGGGTGAGATTTTGCTGCTAGATGGGTGCTACGCGCCCGTCGTAGAAGTCGAGGAATGCATGCAGACAGTTCAGAGGAACAGTGACCATTGAAGTAGCGATGGTTAAGAGATAAAGATGCAACACTGTGGCGAAGAGACAGAGGTTGAAGGGAGTCAGTAAGAGGGGGAGAGTTAATGAGACGAAAAGCCTTTGACTCCACCCTATTGAGAAGAGCATTATGTGGGGAGCCTCCCCATACATGAGAGTTGTACTCCACACAGGGGTGGATAAAACCCTTGTATAGAGTCAACAATTGTGTAGGGGTAAAGAAGGAACGGAGTCGGCTTAGCACACCCAATCGCTTGGAAGCAGATTTTACAAGAGATGTAATATGATCTTTCCAAGACAAGTCCCGAGCAAATGAAACCCCAAGCATGTTCAACGATGATGAAGGATTATGTTGAGTATCATTAAACATAAGTGGGTATACCTGTGGAAGATTCTGTCGGGTTGATAGGTGCAAAAACTGAGTCTTTGATGCATTAAAAACAACCAGATTATTTTTATCCCAGTCAGAGATACGAGCCAAGTCAGACATTAGGTGTGCCATAGCCTCATCCCTTGCCTGTTGAAGTAACTGCTGAGATGGACGTTGTGGGAATCGAATGAAAAGGTGGAGTCATCAGCGTATGAGTGGATAGGGTTAGATGTACAGCTTAGAAGGTCATTGATGAATAAAAGGAAGAGAGTTGGTGATAGGACAGAGCCCTGAGGAATACCACTGTTAATAGATCTAGGAGAAGAACGATAGCCGTCTACAACAGTGGCTATAGAACGACCAGATAGGAAGCTAGAGATGAAGGCAAAGATAGAAGGATAGAAACCGTAAGAGGGCAGTTTGGAAATTAAAGTTTTATGCCAGACTCGATCGAAAGCCTTTGAGATGTCAAGTGCAATGGCAAAGCTTTCGCCAAAGTCCCGAAAGGAGGATGACCAAGAGTCTGAAAGGTAGGTGAGAAGATCGCCTGTGGAGCGTCCCTGACGGAACCCATACTGACGATCAGAAAGAAGGTTGTGATAGGAAAGATGCTTTAAAATTTTTCTATTAAGAACTGACTCGAACACTTTTGAGATACAGGATGTTAAAGCAATTGGACGATAGTTAGAGGGTTGGGAATGGTCACCCTTCTTTGGGACTGGCTGAATGAGAGCAAACTTCCAGCAAGAAGAAAAGGTACAAGTTGACAGACAAAGGCCAAAGAGTTTGCCTAGGCAGGGAGTAAGCACAGAAGCACAGTTCTTGAGACCAACAGGAGGGACTCCATCAGGCCCATATGCCTTATTAGTACTGAGGCCAGCAATGGCAGAAAATACATCAGCTGAAGAAATTTTAATGTTAACAATGAGGAAGTCAGAGGGGGGAAGTGAGGGAGGAATAGCACCGGAATCGTCTAAGGTGGAGAAAGTCTGAGCGAAGAGATCTGCTTTATCAGTAGAAGAAATAGCTACAGAGCCATCAGAGCAGAGAATAGGAGGGAAGGATGATGAGGTAAAGTTATTAGAAAGGTTTTTGGCAAGATACCAGAAGGAGCGGGAAGAGTTTGAGTTAGAGAGTTGAGGGCATTTTGTACGGATGAAATTATTTTTAGCAGAGCGAAGAACAGACTTAGCACGATTCCGGGCAGAAATGTATAAAAGATGTGATTCAGGGGTGGGTTGGCTCCGGTACCTTTTATACACCCTCTCCTTTTTGCGGACAGCATTGGAACAAGCGTGATTAAACCAAGGCTTTCGTGCATTGGTTAAAGGATATGAGAAAGGAATGTATGCTTCCATGCCCGAGAGAATAACCTTTGTAATGCACAAGGCACACCCAGATGGCTCCCGGCCATGAAAGCAATAATCATTCCAGGGAAAATCAAAGAAGTACTGCCTGAGGGCCTCGCAATCTGCAGCCCCAAAGTGCCAAAGACGACGTTTTTTTGGAGGGTCTGCAGGCCGTACTGGAGCGATAGGACAGGTAAAGGTGATAAGGTTGTGATCGGAGGAGCCCAACGGAAGGATGTATATACATATCTATCTATCTATATATATATATATATCTATATATATATATATATATATATATATATATATATATATATATATATATCTATATATATATATATATATATATATATATATATATCTATATATATCTATATATATCTATATATATATATATATATATATATATATATATATATATATATATATATATACATATATATATCTACTGTATATATATATATATATATATATATATATATCTATCTATCTATATGTCTCAGTTACACAGAGAGTAGGCCAGCATGCTCTCCAGTACAAATTTCTCTAACTATCTTCTCCAAACTACATGCACAGTACACACTACACTTCCTATTCAAAATTCATCAAAAATGGCGTCAATTCATCAAGCCTCGGAGTCCCCAGGGGGGGGACCATAAATGCCCCCACCATCTGCCCCTCTCCTGGTGACGACTCGAGGTGCCTGGAACCACTGTCTGACTCTCTTCTTCATTTCTGCAACATTCGCGGCCTTTCCTCTAACTTTTTCTCTGTTGAGCACCACCTCTCCTCCTCTAAACCTCACCTTCTTTTTCTAACGGAGACTCAGCTGTCTGAGGCAACTGACAGCAAACCCTTTTCTGTATCCTCCTACTTTCTCTATACTCATTTCAAAGCCAAAGGTTGCTGTTGTGAATACATACGCAACGACTTATCTTGCTCTCGTGTTCCTGAACTTGATTCTTCTGAATTCTCCACACTCTGGCTTCGGCTTTCCTGTCATTCTCTGACTAAATATATCTGTGCTGTTTACTTATCCCCTAATTCTACTGACTATCAAAAATTCTTCGACTATCTTACTTCTACGATGGAACACATTCTATCCATTCCTCCTTTCTCTGAAATCTCTATTCTTGGAGATTTCAATGTTCACCACCATCATTGGCTCTCCTCTCCTTTCACAGATCCACCTGGTGAACAAGCCTACATCTTTTCTATCCTTAATGACCTAGAGCAGCTTGTACAGCACCCTACCCATATCCCTGACCACCTTGGAGAGAGCTCCAACATACTTGACCTCTTCCTCACAACTAATGCTTCTGCTGACTCTGTTAATCTTTTCTCTCCGTTTGGCTGCTCCGATCACAACCTTATTACCTTAACCTGTCCTATCACTTCGGTACAGCCTGTGGACCCTACAGGGAAACGTCATCTGTGGCATTTTGTAGCCGTGGACTGGGAGGCCCTCAGGCAGTACTTCTTTGATTTTCCCTGGAATGATCATTGCTTCCATGGCCGTGAGCCATCTGAGTGTGCCTTGCGCATTATGGAGGTTATTCTCTCGGGCATGGAAGCATACATTCCTTTCTCATATCCTTTGACTAACACAAGAAAGCCTTGGTTTAATCACGCTTGTTCAAATGTTGTCCGCAACAAGGAGAAGGCCTACAAAAAGTACCGGAGCCAACGCACCCCTGAATTACATCATCTTTACGTTTCTGCCCGGAATCGTGCTAAGTCTGTTCTTCGCTCTATAAAAAATAATTTCATCCATACTAAATGCTCTCAACTCTCCAACTCGAATTCTTCCCGCTCCTTCTGGCACCTTGCCAAAAATCTTTCTAACAACTTTACCTCATCATCCTTCCCTCCTCTTTTCTACTCTGATGGTTCTGTAGCTATTTCTTCTACTGATAAAGCAGATCTCTTCGCACAGACTTTCTCCTCCAATTCCACCTTAGACGATTCCGGTGCTGTTCCTCCATCACTTCCATCCTCTGACTTCCTCATGGCTGACATTAAAATTTCTTCAGTTGATGTATTTTCTGCCATCGCTGGCCTCAGTACTAACAAGGCATATGGGCCTGATGGCATCCCTCCTGTTGTTCTCAAGAACTGTGCTTCTGTGCTTACACCCTGCCTAGGCAAACTCTTTCGCCTTTGTCTGTCAACTTGTACCTTTCCTTCTTGCTGGAAGTTTGCTCTCATTCAGCCAGTCCCAAAGAAGGGTGACCATTCCCAACCCTCCAACTATCGTCCAATTGCTTTAACGTCCTGTATTTCAAAAGTTTTCGAGTCAATTCTTAATAGGAAAATTTTAAGGCATCTTTCCTATCACAACCTTCTTTCCGATCGTCAGTACAGGTTCCGTCAGGGACGCTCCACTGGCGATCTTCTCACCTACCTTTCGGACTCCTGGTCATCCTCCTTTCGGGACTTTGGCGAAAGCTTTGCCATTGCACTTGACATCTCAAAGGCTTTCGATCGAGTCTGGCATAAATCTTTAATTTCCAAACTGCCCTCCTACGGTTTCTATCCTTCTATCTGTGCCTTCATTGCTAGCTTCCTTTCTGGTCGTTCTATAGCCGCTGTTGTAGACGGCCATCGTTCTTCTCCTAGATCTATCAACAGTGGTGTTCCTCAGGGCTCTGTCCTATCACCAACTCTCTTCCTTTTATTCATCAATGATCTTTTAAGCTGTACATCTAACCCTATCCACTCATACGCTGATGACTCCACCCTTCACCTTTCCATTCGGTTCCCGCAACACCCATCTCAACAGTTACTTCAACAAACAAGGGATGAGGCTATGGCACACCTAATGTCTGACTTGGCTCGTATCTCTGACTGGGGTAAAAATAATATGGTTGTCTTTAATGCATCAAAGACTCAGTTCTTACACCTATCAACCCGACAAAATCTTCCACAGGTATACCCACTAATGTTTAATAATATTCAGCTTAATCCTGCATCATCGTTGAACATTCTTGGGGTTTCATTTACTCGGGACTTATCTTGGAAAGATCATATTACATCTCTTGTAAAATCTGCTTCCAAGAGATTGGGTGTGCTAAGCCGACTCTGCTCTTTCTTTACCCCTGCACAATTGTTGACTCTATACAGGGGTTTTATCCACCCCTGTGTGGAGTACAACTCTCATGTGTGGGGAGGCTCCCCACATACAGCTCTTCTCAATAGGGTGGAGTCAAAGGCTTTTCGTCTCATTAACTCTCCTCCTCTTACTGACTCCCTTCAACCTCTGTCTCTTTGCCGCAGTGTTGCATCTTTATCTCTTTCTATCGCTACTTTAATGGTCACTGCTCCTCTGAACTGTCTGCTTGCATTCCTCCACCTCTACGACGGGCGCGTAGCACCTGTCTGGCAGCAAACTCTCATCTCTTTTCTGTCCAACTCTCTAATGCAAGAGTTAACCGTTACTCCCAGTCTTTCATTTATATAAGAGGTCAGCTCTGGAACTGTCTCCCTCTGTCTGTATATCCTGCTGCCTATGATCTCCAGTCTTTCAAACGCAGTGTGTCCAGGCATCTCAAAATGATCGGATCTTGAATTTGGCTCCCTATTGTGTTTTGTTTTTCTCTTGGAGGGAACTGTTACTGCGGGCTCATGGCCTTTGGTTCCTTCTTCCTCGCATAAATAAATAAATATATATATTATATATATATATATATATATATATATATATATATATATATATCCCATTGAATCCCAGGGGTGCCGGGCGTGACACGGCACTGGGTGGGCACTAAGCGCACCACCCTCCCCCTACCAGCTCATAGTCGCGAAGCTCATAGGTCCCTACCCGGGGGTGGCCTGCTTTGTAAAGACTTGAGAAATCTCAGTTCTGTCTAGTATTCCGGACACCGGGCTCCAATTGGATATATATATATATATATATATATATATATATATATATATATATATATATCGTATATACTGGAATATATATTTCATTTCATTCATTCATCACCCAATCCTACATTGCCCCATGAGGAGCGTAGGAGCTCGGGACTAGGCAAGTTGGTCATGATATTTAAGATGAGAGTGACCAGCCTCACTCATCCCTGAGTGGCATTACGTGAACAATAAACCCCAACCATCCCTGGGATATAAACCCTCACCGGCTCAATCCGATTGGAGCGCCGTAATTACTCACTAAACCACCAGGTGCCAAAATTAGTTATATGGTTACCACCCAGCGTAGTAAATGGTTTCCTGGTGTACAGGAAACCATTTGTCTTGTCACTCAGTGTAGTCTCCCACAGGCAGAAGGAAGAGGAAAGAATGAAGGAATGAAAGACAGAAGAGGGAGTGTAAAGTCACCCGTAGGCAGAAGGACGAGGAAAGAATGAATGAAACACAGAAGAGGATGGAAAGAAAGAAGAATGAAGGAGAGGAAAGGGCAGACACCCGAATGCAGCACTACATCGAGTGAGTGGATGGTGAGCACCCGCACCTACGTATGTACATATATGTGTGTGTGTGTGTGTGTGTGTGTGTGTGTGTGTGTGTGTGTGTGTGTGTGTGTGTGTGTGTGTGTATAATTGCCAAAACCAACAGTGGAGTCACTACAGCTAAGAACTGTCATGACTGAACCATATACGTACCCATAATTTTTCAGCGATGTATGTAAAACGTGTAAATATACCATAATTATTATTAAGACAGACCCGTATACATACAGTGTCTTTCAACGATGATGTATAACTTTTATGCAAAATTAGAGTATATAAATATATTCTAATTATTTTGGACTGAATCATATACATATAATTATTCAATGTATGTACAACTGTTATGCATAAATAATGTTAAAATATGTGAATACTGACGCCTCATAGCAGGAGGCGTGCATTTTTAAATGCAAACTTTAAAAAAAAGGAAAAAAAAAAAAACTCCGTCGTCCGTTGCCAAATCCCTCCGCACCGAGCAACTTGTATCTTGTCTCCGATATCTAGTGGGAGACAAGGTACAACTGAAATCTTGTCTCTGGACTGTCGCGCGACTGTCCAGCGACAGATTTAGACTTTCCTGAGACAGTCGTGCAACAGTCTAGTGACACAGTCGCGCGACTTTTGCTGGATAAAATATCTCAGTATGTATGTGACCCAGAGACAGTGTCTAGCGACTGTTGCGAGACAAATTTAGATTTTTCTGAGACAGATGCGAGACAGTCCAGAGACAATGTTGCGCGACTTTGTATCTTGGTGTGTACGAGGCTTTAAGAACACTAGAGGGTATTGAGAGTACTCTCCTGAAGAAGTAAATATGACCTCCTCTAAAAGGCCATTTAAAAATTACTTTGAGCTTGATCGTATAGATGATGAAGGCATATGTTCGTCGCCCTTACTTGTAGAGGCAGTGGCACCATCATCATCATCATCAGTGGTTGTGTTTCCAGGGAGAGGGGGTTGTCTTAACTGCTCTGAAGTCCCCCCTACTCCGCCTGTGAACAATGGTGTTTTTTTTTTCTTTATGTTTTGTTCCTGATAATTTCTATCTATCTATCTATTGCCAGATGCCTTAATCCCGTAAGGGGTGGCCACAAACAAATCGCCTCCATGTCAACCTGAGCCCAGCTCCCCCCTCCCCCCTCTCATATATACCTCTCCACTCCGTCCCCCATTTCATCCTTGATCTCCCCTCCCTTTCCTTTTCCACTCTCTCAAACTCATCCACCAAGTCTTGCAGCTCCTCTTTGTCTTCACTTAATAATACAGTATCATCTGCAAACAACAGTACAGGGAGTTTCCAAACACTGCCCTCTCTCACTAGAGCTGCTCCAACATCCACTGCCCTACCTTGTATCTCTTTATAACCCCATCCATATACGGATTGAACAACCATGGAGACATGACACATCCTTGTTTTAATCCAACTTTCAAATAGGAAAAATTTCTCTCAGTTCACTATCCACATGCACTGCAGCTTTAGCACCCTCATACCTACTCTTCACGACCTACAGCAACTTCCCATCTACTCCATGTATTTCCTAATACTCCCCACAATCCTTGTCTATCTGCCCCTAACATATACTTTATTCAAATCCATGAAGGTCACATACAATGATACTGTGAAACAGTTTAACAAGAAGAGGTACTCTTCAATGTTTATGATTACTCACCTTGTAAACAGGACTGTCTGTGATAACGCTGATAGAATATGTTGATAAATCGTTCACAACCTGGGCATTTCACACAGGTCTGGGCGGTTTTGATGTTAATCTTCTTTCCACAGTTCTCACAGCGTGTTTCTTGACGTACCATGATGAAAGGGAGCCACACAGAGTTTACTGGCAGCTTTATAAATCCTGAGAGCCTCAGTTGCCAGCTGTAGGCTTCATAGGTCCTTTCGAGATGTGGTCACATTTTTACAGACACACACACTCTCACAAAGGGACATTACTGTTCTTAGCCATTTAAATTTGTTTAATTACTTTTCTTCCAATCATGATAAATATTAGTGGTCGTTAATTCAGCTGTAATATTGATTTTGATTATAGTAATAGGAAGAAAAGCAGTGAGAGAGAGAGAGAGAGAGAGAGAGAGAGAGAGAGACATTATTTTCCAAGTAGTGATAAATAATAATAAATTTAATAATAATGATAATAAAGCTATAAAATTCTAGCTGAAGGGTGATTTTGACTGTAGAAAGCAGGGAATAGGAAACAGAAGAGAAAGAGATGGAGGAGAGGGTTGTTTACTGAAATTTATCATTCACGGCTATCACAAGAGTGCTCCAAATGGTTTATTAATTTTCGCCAGGTGACAGCCTAAGTGACAAATGGTCAAAATCTGATATCCTAAAATCATTACTGACGGGGGGGGGGGGGCAAGTGAGAGAAATGCAGATCCCAGTGTAGGTGAGTGATAGTATAGGGAAAGAAACAACATTAATTGCTAATATTTCACTTTGTTTTTTATTTGTCCTTTACATGAAAAGACGTTTCTTAAATCAGGTAATAAGAGTGGTAATGGTGTGGAGAATAAGAAGAAATTAGATAGAAAACAGAATGGAGAGAGAGAGAGAGAGAGAGAGAGAGAGAGAGAGAGAGACCTAGTTCAACCCTGTCCAGGTGTACACCTGGGCAGGGTTGAACTAGGGGAGTCAGGAAATTATTGTTCTTGCTCTTGTAAATTTCTTTATTTTTTTCATTCATGCTAAAATTACTGTTCGTTAATTCTAGCTGTATAGTGATATTTTGACTGTGGTAGTAGGAAGAAATAAGAAAAAAAATAAGGAGAAAACAGTGAGAGAGAGAGAGAGAGAGAAAGAGAGAGAGAGAGAGAGTTACTCGCCTATGAAAGTCTGTCAAGGCCACTCACTGGGAGCTTTCCCTCGGTCGTTTACCCAACACCCACCACAGAAGGTGGACGTGTGAGATGATCTCTCACGATTAAAAACACCTTCATTCTGCATAGATTTGGACAGGAGATATGTGACCTAATAATGGGAGGGGGGGGGATGCCTATTACAAAGTATCCAGGACTACGGGTGCATAGACCTGGACAGGGGGTTGAAGTGGGGTTTGCCTGAAGGCATGCCCAGTAGTACACAATCGAGGGTGGGTGGGGGGATGCTCATTAGAAAGTGTTCAGGGCTACGCGTGCGTAGACCTGGACAGGGGGTTGAAGTGGGGTTTGCCTGAAGGCATGCCCAGTAGTACGTATGGGTGGTGGTGGAGGAGGGGAGTGATGGCCCGGTTTTAACCCTGCCCATTACAGCGCGAGCACAGTAATGAGCAGGATATAACTCCTAATTTTACTCTTCCTACTTCCAGGTGATTTCATGTAGCATAGGAGAAACCTCGATCTACAGGGGATTGATACAGTCTTCCACATAAATAAAGTAACTAACAGTCAGACGTTTTAAAGGCTAAAACCTGATTCTGATGTAGTGTGTATAACTCTGATAGATGTTTCTTATACATTATCTCTCGTGTACGATGACACTTTTCTTCATTCTTCTGTCGTCAGACTGTGATTCATCTTAGGATACATTTACGAACTGGAGGGGCTGTATAAAGAAAAGGTACTCATGCACACAGCTACTGTACTAATCCACAGTTATGTTAAAAAGAGAACTACTCCAAAAGAGTTACTCTCACACACAGAATCCCTTCCCTGTACTGTTCTCGCGGTACGGGAGATGGACACCTTCACATTGTGGTACTGATATGACCGGGTGGCTCCACCGCCCTCTCATACACACGTTCTTCAGTCTTTTCCATATCTCTTGAAAGGAGGACGACAGACTGCAGGAAAAGTATAGCTTAAGCCTGCCGCCCACAGGTTTCACGTTAGGATAAGGCAGGGGCTGCAAATATTACTACAGTTTTCTGCCAACACCAGTATAACACCAGGTTGTCTTAATCTCTGTCTGTCTGCCTGTCTGACTGTCTGTCTGTCTGTCTGTCTGTCTGTCTCTCTCTCTCTCTCTCTCTCTCTCTCTGGGCATTAGCCCTGCTGATTGTCTAAAGATTTAGTTGGGAGTTTTCCTGTCCCTTGCCAGGAGAGAAGAGAATGTCATACGCCTCATTCAGTCACCGGGATCAGACGTTGCAGGGTGTATAGCTCCAATCACCATCTGATCCACTTATGTGGTTTCCCATTGCAAGCATCAATACAGCAACTCTTTGTCCCCACACCCCTAAGTATCCCCCGACGTGAAAGATCGAGTTATCTACCTACATAATATCTTTAACTACACGTCTCAATCCAGCAAGGGGTGAACAAAAAAATCTCGCCTCTATGGCTACCTATCCTCTATCATTTGGCTGCCCTCCTTCCAACTCACAACCCGCCCAATTCACTCCATCTCTCAGTCTCATCCTAGGTCTCCTCTATCCCTCCTCCCTCTCCACCTCATTCACATACGCTCCTCTAATCTCTTTCTCCTTCTTCACCACATGAGCAAACTACAAGAATCTCACAATATTCTTTTTAGCCCTTTAATGGCATACCAATGAAAATATCATCCAAAGTTCTTATATTTTGCAGTGTAAGCTCATGTTAATAAGTCTTTTTAGTTTACAAGCAGAATCTATTTATCTATCTATTGCCAGACGCCTTAATCCTGTAAGGGGTGGCCACGAAAAAATTGCCTCCATGTCGTCCTGTTCCCCGCCATTTCACTGCCCAGCTCACACCCCTCCTCCATGATATACCTCTCCACTGCATCCCTCCAACTCATCCTTGGCCTTCCCCTCCCTCTCCCCCCCTCCACCTCACTCACATTCTCCTCGTCAGTCTCTCACTCTCCATCCTCTACACATGGCCAAACCACCTCAGTGTGTTTCTCCTTACATCCACATCCACACCACAATGCTCCTTCACTTCCTCATTTGTTGGTCAGTCTCTCCATGTGACTCCACACACTCCTCTCAAATAACTCATTTCCACTGCTCTCACTCTTGACTTCTGTCCCTCCAGCAAGGTCCAAGCTTCACTTCTATACGTTAGAGTTGATATCACAATACTGCCATGTGGTAACTTTTTCACTTCCAAGCTCACTTCCCTGTTTATCACTGCTTTCAAGGGACCAGCAACCTTTCTAACTTGTTGTACCCTTTCAAGCACTTCACCCTCCGAACTTCCATCCTTGCTCATCACACTACTCAAGTACTCAAACGCACTCACATTTTCCATTTCCTCCTCATCCAACCTCACTCTACATTCACTTATTTCACTTCTCTCGAACACCATAACTTTACATTCCCGTACATTCACCTTTACATTCCGTTTCTTACACCCTCTACCAATTTACTCAGTTCACTATCCACATGCACTGCAGCCTTAGCACCCTCATACATACTCTTCACAGCATTCAACAACTTCCCATCTACTTTATAATTATATTCTTAATATTTTCCACAATCCTTGTCTATTCATCCTGTCATATGCTTTCACCAAATCCATGAAGGCCGCACACAACTTCTTTCACTTCTTTAGACACTTTTCCACTAAAGAAGGAATATCTGATCTACATAACCTTTTCCCTTCCTGAAACCTCCCTGTTCTTCTCCAATTAATTCCTATGTTATGTCCCTAACTCTCTCATTAAGTATCCAACCATACACTTTTCCTGTAACACTAAGAAGACAAATGCCCCTATGATTACCATACACTTCATTTTCCCCTTTTCCTTTGTTCATGGGAACAATTATACCTGACTTCCAATCCTCCGGGGCTCTACCTTCCTCCCAGGTCAATCTGCACATCTTCCGCATCCATTCTACTACTATCTCTCCCCTATGTTTCAGCATTTCACCACACAGTCCATCAATTCCTCGGGCTTTCCCCATTTTGACTTTCTTCATTGCTTCCACAACTTCCATCCTACTAATTTCTTCCTTTCTTCTCACATCCTTCTGTCACGGTTTTTTTTTTAAATAAATGCAAAATTAAATGATAATGTTCAATAATACTTAACAGCAGGAACAAGAACTGTCTTGCTAAATCAAGCAATGATTACTTTATGCCGGTCTGCCTCACCGACTCTCTCAGAACGAGAATTTATAAACTTCCTCAACAGTACACAGCAGAGACTAATTACTCAATTGCTGTTTATTAGTACTGTTAGCCTCTGGAGAAAGTTACTTCACCCCTGACAATAAATAACTAATACTCTTAATAATATCAGGTTCTTGCTGATGCGTAACTCCTAGAAGGCACAACGGATTTTAAGCTTAAAACAACAAGACTGGCCTAAGTACTGGTCAATGAATGTAGCGTATCACCAAGGAAGGGTGGGAGCCTGGAGAACTGTAGTCTAGTGGAGTCTGGGTGCTAGATGACCTCTCTCGCTCTCACTTCTGGAACACAGAACCTCACTCTGTTGCGACAGACCAAAGACTGAATCCAAAAATACAGGCCAGCCAAGAGAAGGCATGGCCAATGGTTGAGGCAAGCAGGGGCGAACAATAAAGAAACAATAATATCGCTCAGTAGAGCACTTAATGACGTGCATTAGATCGGTCACTTTTGAAACAATGACGAATGTTTTGAAAAGTATACCACCGAAATGGAGAGAGAAACGGTTAACTGAACGATACACAGTGAGTTTTCCACTAATAGTTCGTGGTTTCTCACAAAAGGAAAATGTCGTGAATTTGATTCATGACATTACGCTCCTACAAAATGAAATTTTTTCCTTATGGGAACAAAATTTGTGGATATATATATATGTGTACACATCCTAACTCATTCACACAAGATTCACACTGTTGTGTGTGTTCTATCCTGCTACAGGAGAAAATCACTATTGCCAATGAACGTAAAAACCTCGTATTTACGTTAATAGAGGGAAGCTTGAGGGAAAAAACTCCATGACGACGGTGAAAATCCTGTACTCAGGTCAAACTGAGCGAAAGTTCGCTACATTTACACTGACAACTAATTGTTGTGTAGCGTGGTGTATGTGATACACGGTCTAGGTGTGACAGTTGTAGTGTAACTGTACCTACGTTTAAAATCATGTAATACAAATTTATTGTAAATACTAATAATATGGCGACGACAAAAGCAGAGAAGAGGCAGCAGCGTGCGGCAGACAATCAGCTGGCCCACACAGCAAAACTGCTACACCCTTCGCTGTACCTGCAAAATCAATTAAGGTGGAGCATTAAAAGTGTCAATGAGACAAAAATTATTATTACATTACAATTACTCTCTCTGCCTAGCAATCAGTACATGCTACGAAAGGTACGCTCTAGCTGAAAAATACGAGTGACAGCCTAAGCTTCATACATTCGAGGTCGCCATTAATTTATTACGTACATTATTAACCAGGAAACGTAGTCGAAGGGTTCTTAGTGGGGAAGCTCTAACCTGGCATGCACCTCGCTCAACATGCGGCACAGCCAGCCAGCATGTGAGGGTACAGCACCTTAACAACATCCCATCACCCAGTTTAGGGGGAGCTCTAACCTGGCGTCCACCTCGCTCAACATGCGGCGCAGCCGGCCAGCATGTGAGGGAACAGCACCTTAACAACATCCCATCACCGAGTTTAGGGGGAGCTCTAACCTGGCGTCCACCTCACTCAACATGCGGCACAGCCGGCCAGCATGTGAGGGAACAGCACCTTAACAACATCCCATCACCGAGTTTAGGGGGAGCTCTAACCTGGCGTCCACCTCGCTCAACATGCGGCGCAGCTGGCCAGCATGTGAGGGAACAGCACCTTAACTAACTCTATGTTTACGATTAATGACAGGAAGCTGAGAATCGCTACGCAATCTCGGGCAGGTCACATTTTAACACCCACCTTATGGGTGTGAACACTCGTTTGGATATTGTGCGACGTTCCACAAGGTAATTCATACACAGCCTCGGACTGTCTCTGCAGGATTCTCAAACTTCCCCCTTAACTTATGGTATACATGTATGTACAGGCCCTGGACATACTGTGTCCTGTGGGGCCAACGGGCGAGACGTTCACAATTACTGGAACACTTTTAACTGGGAACCAGGCTGGTCCATGGATTACTCAAATTTCTGAGGACACCTGTCTTACGGAACCCAGCATACAACAGTTGCCCGTGTTAGTCAGCAGTTAGCAGGCGAGACATCAGGTCTGCACCTACATTATCACTTCCCTTGATGTATCTCACAACAAGGTTAAACTGCTGTAAATACAGTGTCCAACGTGTCAGTCTTGCATTAGCCGTCTTGGTCATGCTAAGACTAGTGAGTGGCATTTGATCAGTTTCCATAGTGAATGGTGCCCCAAATAAATAATAATAATATTTTTTAACACCATCAACCACAGCCAAGAGTTCCTTCTCAACAGTACTGTAATTCCTCTCGGCGGGTTTTAGCCTACGGCTGTGGTATGCCACTGGGAGATTCCACCTTCCGATTCCTGCATCAATATGGCACCTACTCCATCTTGTGAAGCATCAGTGCGCAGTATGAAAGGTTTGCTGGAATCAGGCAACTGCAAGATAGGCTCCTTGCACAACATGTTCTTAAGAGCGATAAATGATCTCTCTTGCGCTTCTCCCCATTCAGTTGTGTTTGGAGCATATTTCCATAGCACCTCATACAACAGTTGGGCAATGAGAGCAAAGTTGGGGATAAAACTCCTATAATATCCCACTAGGCCAAGGAATGCCCTAACCTGTTTCTTGGTCACGGGTCTCGGGGCTTCTCTAACCTTCCTAATCTTGTCACCCTGACACCTGCAGTGATTGTTGCCAACAGTATGTCCAAGGAACTCCACCTCACTGTGAGCAATCTTACATTTGCTAGGCTTCACAGTCATGTTGAAACTCTGGAGTCTACTGAAGACAATTTCCAAGAGTCTGAGGTGCTCCTCCAACGTGGCAGAATGAATGAGAACATCGTCAACGAACATTTCTACTCCTACGATACCATGGAGCACTTGTCTCATGGCACGATTAAATACTGCTGGGGAATTGGTAAGTCCAAACGGTAGGACTTTATACTGGTACAACCCCCTAGGAGTAGCAAAGGCAGTGAACTGACGACACTCAGGATGAAGGGGAATTTGGAAGAATCCCTTTGCTAAATTGAGCTTCGTGAAATATCGTGACCCTGCCAGCTTGGAGAAGATGGCAATATGGTCACCCATTGGCTCAGCATCCACTTTGGTGATTGCATTGAGCCTTCTATAGTCACCACAAATCCTGACTCCACCATCTTTCTTGCGAACTACTACCATTGGACTGCAGTAAGGAGATGAGGACTTTTCAATAATACCTGCAATCTCCATGTCGGCAATTTCGTTGTCTACTGCGCCCAGTAGTCGCATGGGAATCGGATATGGCTTAACCTTTACGGGAGTATCGCTGGTCAACTCAATCTTGTGACAATCAACCTTTGCAAGTCTAGGTCGGTCAGAGAAGACATCAGCATACTGACAGAGCAGTGACCTTATGGCATTCTGATCACCTAATGCTAAGTCAGCATTAAGTAAAACATCTCTGACAGTCTCTTCCTGATGGGACTGAGCGGTTAAGGGCTCGTCATCATGGTCATCAGCTGGGATCACCGCGGCTGCCCCAGTTTCTTCCAGTGGCTGGTCACTATCATCAGCTACTCGTAGGCCAGTCTCCTCGGGGTCTGACTCATGATAAGCCTTCAACATGTTAATATGGAACCTTTTGCGAAGATTCCCCATCTGAATTATAAAGCTGAGGTCTGAAATGCACTCTACTACATCAAATGGACCCTTCCACTGCGCCAACAACTTGTTCTGGGCAGTGGGGAGTAACACCAGGCACTTATCACCTGGACTAAACTTCCAAAGTTTTGCCTTCTTATCATAATAGGCTTTTTGAACTTCGCGAGCCTTGATCAATTCTTCCTTAGCTAACTCGCACGTCGACTGGAGGCGGTCAGCTAGATCAAGGATGTAGGTGTAGGTGGTCTTGACTTCAGGGTCAGGTTCTTCATCATCCCACAACTCGCGAAGGACTTGAAGTGGTCCACAGACCGACCTTCCATACACCAGTTCAAAGGGTGAGAATTTCCATGAATGCTGTGGGGCTTCTCGATAAGCAAATAGAAGAGGAGCATTGAACCGCGGCCATTCCTTTGGCTGTTCGGCGGTCATGCACCTCAACATCTTCTTGAGAGTCCCATTGAACCTCTCACACAACCCGTTACACATGAGATGATACGGCGTAGTTCTTAAGCCTCGGATGGACAGCAACCTGAACGCTTCGTTCATCATTGCTGAAGTGAACTGCGAACCCCGGTCGCTTAAAACCTCCTTAGGGATACCTACACGACAGAACACTTCAATTAATGCCTCAGCAACAGTGACGGCCTCTATATTCTTAAGGGCCACGGCTTCAGGCCACCGTGTGCTGAAATCAACAATAGTGAGGATATACTTTGATCCATCACTAGCCCTAGGGGAGATTGGCCCAACAATGTCAACTGCCACTCTCTCGAAATTTCAGAGATTACAGGGATTGGTTTCAATTGCGCAGGACGGACACGTCCCCGGTCAGTGGTATGCTGACACACATCACAGGAATGTACGAGCCTCGTTATTTCCCGTCCCATTCCTGGCCAGAAAAAGTCAGCATGGATGCGGTCAGAGGTCTTCTTTTGACCCATGTGACCTCCCATCGCTGAACAATGACCTAATTCAAACACTGCTCGGCGATACTTTGCAGGAACGACAAACTGCAGTTGAACCTCACCCTGGGGTGTCTGTGACTCACGGTACAGCCGTCCTCGCTTACGAAGGAACCTGGCTTGTCCTCCCTGTGAATACTTAACCCATGGTGTCCCGTCGACGTTCTTCCACGTCCTCACGTTTTGTCACTGCCAATCCCGTCGACGTACTTTAACGTCCTGCAATTGCAAGGTTCATAATTTCCACAATTTTCAAAATTTGCGCGAGATTTTCGATTCGCCCACCTACCCAAGCCTCCCCTACCTGCCGCCAGGCAGGCAGTGTCCCAGACCCCGCGTGACCCGCGCTCGCCCTTGTCTCCGTCACTCACCTGTTAGCACTGACCCAGGTCAGACATGGCGCGTAAAGGTCTCTCAGACAACGAAATTCAATCCGCCCTGGATGCCTTCACTGGAGATAGTGATTCTCCACTTGATGATGATGTGCAGCCTGAGGAGGAAATAACAAGCAGTGATGAGGAGGTCCCTTCGCCCCGTAAAAAGCGGTATGTCACATATCATAAGGCAAGGGAAGGCCAGACTGCACCCATACCACCTGCACGGACCTCTCTCCATCCCCTAGGGAGAGGTTCTGATGAGGACGAGGATGAGGACAATGATGATGACGGCGGCTTAGGATGTGATGTTGCCTCGTGGTTGGGGAAGGAAAAAATCTCACCCCGAGGATCAGAAGGTGGACGAGAAGGCATATAAGGTATGGTCCTAGAGTTTTGTCTGGGGAAGGCGAAAGTGGTGTGGTGGGAGTGCGGGGTGAAAGGGAAAGTGGTGTGGCGGGAGTGCGGGGTGAAAGGGAAAGTGGTGTGGCGGGAGTGCGGGGTGAAAGGGAAAGTTGTGTGAGGGAGGCAGCACGAGCACGTGGTGCACGTAGGCCTAGGGGAGAGGAGGTGGACCCACTCCCCAGCACGTCTTTCGCCCCACAATATTCCCAAACTTCCTCCCCACAGCTCCAGGATGTGGGGAAAGGAAGGAAAGGGAAGGGAAAGGGTAAAGGAAAAGGGAGAGGGAAGAGAAGTGCGAGTGATGAAAGGAGCCGCTCTCCACCTCCCCAACCTCCCCCACCACCACCAATGTTGCGTTGTGCCTTCAGCCATGTTTCAGAGAGTACCATAACTTCCTACACTACTGAAACTGTGTGGGATGGCAATATGACGCTCAGTATAATGGTAAGGCCAGTCAGTATGTGCTAAGTCTTATATAAAGTTGAAAAAGGGTGTAATGTTTGCAGGAAAGTAATGTATAAGTTGAGAAATAGCGTAAGTTGAAAAAAGTGATATCAAAACTACACCCACTGTGTAAATCTGCGAAAATATGACGCTCAGTATAACACTCTGGTCAGTAAATATGTGATAGCAAGAATATAAAGTGGAAACGGGTGTAATGTTAGCAGGAAAGTAATGTATAAGTTGAAAAATAGTGTAAGTTGTAACAATTGATGTCACGAGTACACCCACTGTGTAAATCTGCGAAAATATTACGCTCAGTAGAACATTCTGGTCTGTATGTGATAGGAATGATATAAAGTGGAAAAGGGTGTAATGTTAGTAGGAAAGTAATTTATAAGTTGAATACTAGTGTAAGATGAAACAAATGATGTCGCGATAACACTCGCTGTGTAAATATGCAATAATATGACGCTCAGTAGAATAGTAAGGTCTCCAATTATGTGATAGCAATTATATCAAGTGGAAACATGTGTAATGTTAGTGGAGAAGTATTATATAAGTACAAAAATAGGTTGTAAGTTGAAATAATTCTCATAGCGACTTCACCCTCTGTGTTATTATGCGCTATTATTACGCCAAATATTTACGTAAGGCCTGAAACGATCTCAAAACAGTTCTCTAAAGTGGAAAAGTGTATAATGTTATTAGGAAAGTATTATGTAAGTTGAAAAAACACAATTCGAGTTGAAACAACAGTCACAGCGAGTTCACTCACTACGTAAATAAGCGCTAACATTACGCTAAATGTTATCGAAAGGCCTGTGAATACGTAAAACCAGTTCAATAAAATGTAAAATGGTATAATGTTATTGGAGATGTATTATGTAAGTAGAAAAAATGATATGTATCATGATTCAGCAATGTTAGCGATTCATCGTGAACAGTTTGGCCGATTTCGCTCGGTTCGCCCGATGGTACAATGCTTATTTCACCTCTATTTTTGTATATAATCCAATTTACTCTTGTATCACATGTTTTTATGTTTGTAATAAATACATATCTACTTACCTTCATTGGTTTCCCAGACTTATAATACCATAGAAAACGTGAGAGCCTCAGACCACCTACAGAGAACACGGTACCAGGTGTGACGAAGGTATACCTGTTTAGGCCACTTATGGACCCTGGTGAACACTTTCTTGGTGATTGACCATTGTTTCTGACCAAAAGCGAAAGTTTTAGCAAAAAAAATTTGGGTCCAAAAATGGTCGGGATTGGGGGGTACCAGTGGTGAAAAAGTGGTCGGGATGGGGCAGGTTAATCACTTTACCGTCCAGCTTCTTGCGCACTGAGGCAAGTGTTGAGTCAGTCTGTTGCTCTCGGACAACATCTTGACTACTAATCAGATCTTGCGGCGTTGCGACGGTCAACGGAGTGACGCGATTTGGAGCCTTGGCCATGGCTCGTGTTACCGCAGCAGCCAAAGTCTGAGTAGCAACATCTACGGCGCAACTATTTTTGACGCCAGGTATAATGCCTATAATGAGGTCAAATAAAGGTTCTGGCATGACAACTGCAGCTGTCAGGCCAGTGAAAAATGGAGACGCCACCTGGATATGTGCCTCAGGGAACAATCTCACTGATCCATCAATAAGTCTAACTTGGATCTGTCAACCTGTATACTCATCAGGTCGAACTAAACTCTGCTTAACAGAGCAACCTGAGGAACCATTATCCCTCAGAACATTTACAGAAACAGCTCCCACAAACCCTGGCTGAACAAGAAAGGCAATGTTGCTGGTGGAAGGGTCTGAGGAGGTAGCAGCCAGTCATTCATGAGATTGTGGAACAACCCATGCAGCAAACGTGGCGCCCTGAGAACTAGGTGTCTGAGGAGTCGTACTCACCATCTGAGGAGGTGGAGCATTGACCACATGTGGAGGAGAGTTCATGATCGGAGGGGGACTCGTGAACTGTTGGGAAGTACCTGTACTGGTAGAGATGGCACCACCGTGTGCTTGTTGTGGAATGAGGCTGCGTTTGCCTCCTGCCTCCGATACACTGATTGTCCTGACTGAGGGTTACGTGGCTTCTCCTTGTACTGCTGCTGGTTGGGGTGCTTGTTGTACCGCTTCCAAGCAGGCTGCTGTGTATTTTGCCCCTGGTCCTTTTGCTGTTTGCTTGGACCTTGGCCATTACTCTGAGAACGGCCTTGGTGCTGGGATTCAGTCTGAGATGGCTTCCCAGACTTGGCAGTATCTTTTCTGCTGTTCCAGGTGTTTTGCTTACGAGTTTGATACCCGTATGCAGTGAAATATGCATCAGCCTTTTCTACCATTTGGCTGGCATCTTTCACCTGGCAGATCTTAAGCTGTGCTATGAGCTCAGCAGGCCACAACCTCTCTAGCTGTGTATGCAGCATAAGGTCAATTATCCCCTCATGCGTGGAAGGAGTTCCATCTTTCTCCATCCACTCACCTAAGTAAGCAGTGAGACGGTCGAGGAACTGAACAGCTGTCTCCTTGTCTTGGAGACGAGCTCGCATGAACTGAACTTTGGCGTCGTCTACTGTGAGACCATACGCCTTAATGAACGCAGCTTTCATCATCTCATACGTGAGATTGTCTCCACGAATTCTGTGGAGAATATCGAGGGCAGGGCCCTCAAATAAACTAAGAAATTGGAGCCGCTTAGCTGCCTCATCCAGTTGATACATGTCTGCCATGTCCTCAAAATGAGTTATGTATGGCTCGATTCGCTCGCCTTCCTTGTATGAAGGAAGCTTGATGCATGGGGTCGCCAGGACATGTGCAGGGAGAACGCTCGTGGAGCTTGGACCAACTGCACCAAACGTGTCTGAAGCCAAGGAATCTCGCTTGAGCTTCAGCACTTCAAATTCATGTTTTTCGCGTGCCTCTCACTTGGCACGTTAGTGTTCTTGTTCTCTCTCGCGTTGTTGTAACTTGTATTGACATTCTCTCATTCCTCACGCTGTTCTCTCTCTCGTTCTAAGTCGAGTTCGTGCTGTTTTCGCTCGTGTTCGCGCTGTTCTCGCTCGTATTCGCGCTGAATCTTACGCTCTTCACGGGCATCGTTCTCGCGCTGCTGCTTCTGATTATGCAGTGAGAGTATGTACACTTTAATTTCAGTTGGGTCTGTAAGACCCATATCTTTCGCTTCCTGTAAAAATACAGTGATAGCCATGATGCTAATTTACTAAGCAAGCAGAAAATGAGTACTGACTGCTGCTTCGCAAACGAATGCTAATAACACAAGTAAAGAATACAGACACAAGCTAGTGGTGACCAGTCTTATCTAGTTAACTGGCAAAAAATAAAGCAAAAATGCAAATGACTCGGAAGACTCAATAATTAACGCAATGGGTACGGCGGCTACCCAGGAGCGAATAAAATCGTCTGGCGTTACCAAGAATAAAGTACTAAATAGAGTTAAATACTCTATGGATTAATAAAGCAGAAATTCACTTGCTAAACTAACGGTAAACACCAGTAAGTTTGTGCCTATAAACTTCAATGATAAATACCTAAATATGAACGAGTGAGTATTATCTTGTGAATAGCTTTAGAGCTAGGAGTTAATATCCTGGAATGAGGTCGCCAATTGTCCCTTTTTTTTTTTTTTATAAATGCAAAATTAAATGATAATGTTCAATAATACTGAACAGCAGGAACAAGAATTGTCTTGCTAAATCAAGCAATGATTACTTTATGCCGGTCTGCTTCGCCGACTCTCTCAGAACGAGAATTTATAAACTTTTTCAACAGTACACAGCAGAGACTAATTACTCAATTGCTGTTTATTAGTACTGTTAGCCTCTGGAGAAAGTTACTTCACCCCTGACAATAAATAACTAATACTATTAATAATATCAGGTTCTTGCTGATGCATAACTCCTAGAAGGCACAACGGATTTTAAGCTTAATACAACAAGACTGGCCTAAGTACCAGTTATGAATAGCAAAACATTTATGCAAGCTAGGAGCTATAAGGGAAATAAGCTTAATTGTGGAGAAATGAAACACGAGTTTACATTACATTAAGCTTGAGAAAAAGAACTGTTAAATTTATTGATTACAAAGAAATAAATTTAACGTTATGTTTCAAATCAATTCAAAATAAAGAGATCGCACTCACTCACTCACTCAAAAGCTAAATTCTTACACCTAGGAAAACAACATGCAGCGCAGCCGGCCAGCATGTGAGGAAACAGCACGCTTAACTAAACTCTTAAACCTAGAAAAATACGAAAAGGAAATACTGGTCAATGAATGTAGCGTATCACCAAGGAAGGGTGGGAGCCTGGAGAACTGTAGTCTAGTGGAGTCTGGGTGCTAGATGACCTCTCTCGCTCTCACTTCTGGAGCACAGAACCTCACTCCGTCGCGACAGACCAAAGACTGAATTCAAAAATACAGGCCAGCCGAGAGAAGGCATGGCCAACAGTTGAGGCAAGCGGGGGCGAACAATAAAGAAACAATAATATCGGTCAGTAGAGCACTTAATGACGTGCATTAGATCGGTCACTTTTGAAACAGTGACGAATGTTTTGAAAAGTATACCATCGAAATGGAGAGAGAAACGGTTAACTGAACAATACACAGTGAGTTTTCCACTAATAGTTCGTGGTTTCTCACAAAAGGAAAATGTCGCGAATTTGATTCGTGACACCCTCCTTCTCCCAGCCATTTCCCGGCTACTTATACTCGCATTACTTTAATTTTCTATGTTCAACAATTCACTAAAGTGTTCTCTCCATCTGCTCACTTTTTCTTCCTTCTCCACTAGTAATTTACCACTTTTATCTTTCACTCTTCAACTAATTTCATTGCCACCCTGTCTAACTCTCTTTACCTCTTTCCAGAACGTTTTCTTACATTCTCTCCACTTTACACTAAAATTCCTTCAAAATTCCTCATCTACTCTCTTCTTACTTTCTCTTACTAATTTTTTCACCTCTCTCTTCACCTCTACATACAACACTCTCTTCCATCTCTCAACTCCTGTCATAAAGACTTTGTAGTTAATTGTAGAGAAGTATTTTTTAGACTTGTGGTCGAGCGGCTTTTATATCTTGTAGTAGTTTCCCCACCAGATGTCATGTAGTGACGGGAGAGGTAAAGAATAGTATGGGACTATTTTTATTTGTCTTGGAAATATTAAACAGGTATAATAGTATAAGTCCTGGGTAGCTACCTCCCTGTCTCGCTATCTCTCTCTCTCTCTCTGTTCTCAAGCTAATCTCCGTCTCGACCTCCCTATAGGGTCGCTTGTCTCCTTCTAAACTCTCTTTCCTCACATCTCGTGTAGTAGGGTGTGTGTGTCACGTATCTTCCTCGTGGCAACAGAACTTTCTCACGAGAGGACTGCTGACAGCTAACTGAATCATCTTACTGGCCGCTGTCGTCAGCTTTCCCCCGTGTAAGCGTTTAGCGCTGCTCGCTTCTCGCAAACACAACACCTTCTCATCGTTTGACTTCCTGCTTCTATCTGTCTCTCCATCTATCTATTTATCCATCTATTTATTATGTAGTCCTATATTTGCTCGGCCGCGCGAAAATGACGTACCATCGACATTTAATAGTTATAATATACCAATACACACTACATACACATTATAATGAACTTATAAACTAATTAAGTGAAATACACAATATTGTAAAGTAACATAATTGTATGAATATTGTATACATATATTATTCATAGTAAATAGTGATTATTCAGTAATATTACATTTTAAATAAGTTGAATACATATTGGAATAAATGCATTAAAGTAAATTATTTAACTGTAATACAGTATGTACTTGGGTTATTATAGTGAATTGCATACATGCAAGAATAAAAATAGTTTAAAATTAAGAATATTGTAAGAGTTACTAATATTTCATTTAAAGATAATGGTACTGGTCTGCCATATATGGGTCATTCTTCTTTGTGTTATTATTATTATTATTATTTTTTTTTTTTTTTTTTTTTTTTATATATATAATTAATACTATATACAAAATATATACACTTCATTCAGGGTGGTTAACTGTGATGTTAACTCTCCCCCCACTAAACAATGACTCCAAATTAGCAATTCTTGCATGCATTCTGTGCATGGCCAACAGCAATACTGCAACAACAATGCAGATAATTATGAAGACAGAAGGTGCTTGGCTATACACATAATATGGGTTGAACATACTCAAACTCAAATCTTCCCAGGGCTTCATTGTTTCATTGATCAGCTGCATAGTTTCAAACTTAGGTGAAGTCAGCTTAATACTTGTGCTCATGTTTAAGTCCATATCAGGCAGTGGGTGGAAATGTTTGTGTGTATGATTGAGGATGGCGTAGTGATTGATGGTGGAAAAAGTAGACATGGATGGTGTAAATACCGCACAGTAGTCTGGTGCTATGTATAATCCTGAGGCTGATGTATGAGATGGTGGTATATCTGGACAGACTATGTAAACTGATGTGTTATGAGGGAAATAAAAAAACTGCGAGTGTCCAATGCGTTGATGGTGTACAAGTTTATCTGGAGCAAAAGTGAAGTTGCAATGATGATGAATATTGTTATTGCTGATGATAGCCATTTCACAAGGGACCGTATCAGTAGGCTGAAACGTGAAAATGTACGCAGGACAAAGATGAACAGCATGTAAGGATGTGCGGCACTTTCTGCTCAATCGTTGACTCACTTGCGAAAGTGACAGTGTCTCGTCTCTTGGAGACCATGATGAGTTCGGTGTCTGTGTTGATGTTGATGATGACTAAAGTGTTGTTGTTTCTATAGGGGAAGGGGTGTATTTGGTATACTGTGAACAGGTCTTCCGTGATGAATGGTACATGAACTATCACTGATGTGGGTGTTAGTGTTGCTTCCAAGTACGGGTAATATTGCATAAATTCCCTACTGCGGAACAATGGCTTCAATTTATGTTTATGTATGCCTTGACTAACTATCTGACGTAGCTCATGAACTGGGAGTAAGTCATTTGTGATCTTGCCATCACCAGCATTCGAAATTCCTTGCATAAGTGCCCTGAAATGATCTCTAGTGTTCTCTAATTGTAGTAGAATCGTGTCAATATGTTCTGTGATGATGGAGAAGTGCTGGAAAAGGGTAACGTTACCCTCCAAGTTATTTATTTTATCTATACTCTCGAGAGCTACGTTTTCTGCTTGTTTCAGATTTTTCACAATTGTTTTCATTGCCAAGTTCTGTCCTGTGATGAATTTATCTTGGTATGTTAGTACCTGAGCTATCTTATTAAATTTTTTGTTTATTTCTTTAAGGTCATCCTCTGTAGCCAATCCAAAGATGTTCCCAAGAATTGCGCCGCCCAGATCGAACAAACCGCGCTTTTGGCGAGTACGTGTGATGTTGTTCCTGTCGCTCAGCACCTCTGTTCCAGAAGATGGGAGATCTTGGATCATGACGAGCATAGTTGACTTCGCCTGTTCTAGTTTCCATTTCGCTAACTTCACCATTTCATCCACTTCCTTGGTGATATGTGATTGTGAAACATAATTCCCTATCTTGAAGTCCAGAGTTCGCATCGGCGTCGCAAGTCTTTCTATATAAGTAGGTAAGTCATACAAGTAATCTAGACTTATTTCAGTACTCATGACATCCTTGACGATTGTAGTCGTGGCCGTTGGAGCTATGAGGCATCCTTGTCGTACTATATGCTTGGGGTCTAGGTGCGCATATACTCTTACTATGTATAGGAGAATCCATAGCATAAGTCCCTTCATCGTAACCTACCGAAAAAAAAAAAAAAAATCTATTAATTTCCTATAAAGCTGTGGTTGATGATAGTGATGATGTGCGTTACGGTTGGCTGTTATTTCATTTATAGAAGGAGTTTAAATCGATATTTAATTCTCGTAAATGATGTACCGTAGATTTCATTGGAATAGTTGCACCTATGTTCGATTGTTTGGTATATGACCTTAATTTCTTTTTGTAATCATTGTTGTGTTCTTGCTTGGTTTCTTGAGGTACGTTCACCTGTTCGGTTGTATCCGAGGCTGAATAATTATGTGATAATTCCCTTGAAACTCGTTTTAAATGGTCAATATGAACTTGTTTTTCCTCGCCACTTGAAAGTGACTTAATTAAAACTTTGTTTGCCTTTATGTTAATTACTCTGTATGGGCCCTCAAATTTAGGGGATAATTTATTGTCTCTCGTATGAATGACTCCGTAAACAATGTCTCCTAAGCTGATAGGTGAATCTTTTGCCTTTTTGTTAAATGCCTCCGTCATTTCTTCCTTGGACATCGTTAATTGTTTTTGCACTCTTTTGTGAATGTCCTGGAATTCACGTAAACGGAGTTTAGAGTAATCATCGTAATTGTATATAGGCATGCTGTCACCTTCTAGGAGCTCATATGGTAATTTTTTATCTGTGCCATATATAATGAAATGTGGTGTGTCACCAATGGATTTATTTATAGACCCATTAATGGAGGCCTCTACTCTGGGAATCCAATCATCCCAGCTTGCATAATTTTCACTGAGAATGTGTCGTAGCACATCTAATACCTTTTTATTTTGTCTCTCTACCAACCCATTCGATGCTGGGTGATAGGCCAAAACGTTAACCTTTTTAATGTTGTATTGTTTACATATTTCTTGTAAGATCTCAGAATTAAATTCTCCTCCATTATCACTTATTAGTACCTTAGGGGTAGTAAAGCGACATATTACATTATCTGTTATTGCCTTTGCTACTGTCTCTGCTGTCTTATCTTTAATTGGAGCTAAAATGACATAACGGGAAAAATGATCCGTTGCTACGAATAAGTATAGGTTATTATTGTATGATAATGGCATCTTGAGTAAATCAACAGCGACAACGTCCCATGGCTGATGTGGTACTGGGTAATTACCCATCGGTGCAGGTGTGATTGGGTATCCTTTGTGTTTCGCACATGATTCGCATCTGTCTATATGATTGTGTATATCTCTTCGTAATGAAGGCCAGTAATATAATAGCTGGGCTTGATTGAATGTCTTATCCTTTCCAGGGTGTCCTGCATGTGGGCTGTCGTGTATCATTCGTAATACTTGGGGTATCATGTCATTAGGTACTACCAACTGGTTAGTATTTCTTTGGCGTTTTGGTTGTTTAGAGTTAATTTTGTATAATGTATTATTGACCATTGTGAATTGTTCAAGTGGGACATGCAGTTTGGGTAATTGTATGTCATCTCCACTTTCTAACTTGTATATTACTTTTGACCATACTGGGTCAAGTCTTTGTGCCTTTGCGATATCCTCGTGGTTTGGGATATTTCCTTTGAGATCTAACGCCGCAACTTGAATTGTGTTCGGGTTCCTAGATAATGCGTCAGCTACTATATTCATTTTACCTTGTATATAATGTATTTGTACATTGTAGTTTTCAACTGTACATTTCCATCTTGCTCTCCTCCCAGAAAGGAGTTTTTCTTTAAACATACCCACCAGTGGTTTATGGTCGGTGAATAAGTGGATTTCGTAACCATATACCAAATCTCGAAACTTTTGTAATGCAAAAATCACTGCAAGTGCCTCTAAGTCTGTAGTGCTATAATTTTTTCTGCACCTCTTTGTTTGTCTGCTGGCAAATGCAATTGGTTGATTCTTTCCTCTTTTATCTTCCTGCATCAGTACAGCCCCTAATCCTTTAACTGATGCGTCTGTACAAATAAGAAATGATTTCGTGTAATCTGGATATGCTAAACAAGGTGCATTCGTTAGTTTAATTTTTAGATTGTTAAATGCCCTTTTTTGTTCTTCTTCCCATTGGAATACAGCATCTTTTTTGAGTAGTTGGAATAGAGGGAAGGCTATATGAGAGAACTGTGGTACGAAGGACCTATAGTACCCAGCCAGACCTAAAAATTGTCTCACTTCGTCAGTCGTAGTGGGTTCAGGAAAATCTCTCACTGCCTGTATTTTGTCATCAGTGGTGTGAATACCATCAGAGCTTAATTTGTGGCCTAAGAAATTTATTTCCTTAAAGCAAAATTTGCATTTAGAAAGTTTAATTTTTAATCCAGCATCACTAAGCTTTTGTAAGAGTAAGTCTAATTTCCTGAGATGATCCTTAATATTCTTCGTTGCGATAATAATATCGTCAAGATAAACAAATATTCCTTGTCCTAAAATTCCGGACAATACGTAATTCATAAGACGCTGGAACGTACCAGGGGCTGTCCTCAGTCCCATTGGCATTCTTGTATATTGATAATGGCCTCTGTTTGTTGAAAAGGCAGTGTATTTACGTGACTCCTGAGATACCGGAATCTGATAGTATCCGTTTAGGAGATCGATGGTCGAGAATATATTATTCTCAGGACCAATATTCTGTAGCACATCACTTAGCAATGGCATGGGAAATCTGTCTGGGATGGTGTGATTATTTAGTTTACGGTAATCTACTACCGCACGCATTTCTCCATTTCTCTTGGGCACAAAGAAAAGGGAGCGTTCCACGGAGAAACTGAAGGCTCAATAATTCCAAGCTTTAACATTTCATCGACATACTGATTTGCAAGTGTACGTTGGGAGTGTGGTATGCGATAAGCTGGTACGAAAATTGGTGGTGTTTCTGGGTGCACATTAATCATGTGATTAATCAAGTTAGTACACCCTAATCGTTCTCCGGGCAAGGCTACGGTGTCCCTGTGTGTTTCCAGCAGGGTTAACAAATCATTTTCTTCGTCAAATTCACCTGAGTGAATTAAATTCTCTTTATTCTTTCTCTATCCGTAGATTTTATCTCACTTGTTACTCCACCAATATTTATTTCCTTCACAGGGGCGAAACATTTTTCAATATTAACTATGCAAGTTCCCTTCTTCAACTGAACTTCCCCATTCATGTGATTAATAATGAATATCTGAGTTAGCCCTTCGTCGTTCGTATGACATAATGCGTTTTCTACTGACAATCCTTTTACTTTACATAATTCTTCTAAGACAAGAACAGTACTATTCCGTAATTTGCTCTTTATGGTAACCTTCATGTATGAATTAGGTGGTATAACCAAATCATTAGTGAGATGGGCTGGAAAAATTGATAAATCAGTACTGTTAGCTGGGTCACTAATTCTGGAGGATGGGGTTGCTGGTGTAAGTGGATCTATACACTCATCTGTTTGTGTATGTTTGTTTAAGCCTTTAATATTACCAATTCTTTTTGGCTCTCTTCTACCAATCGGTGAGGGCTCTGAAAGTATTTCCTCTATAAATTCATTATCAAAGTCTATTCCATTCATTTGTGGGAGTATAGTTATGTTCTCAGTTCTCATGGATCTTAAGCCCAGTAACATATGAGCTTTAATTGCTAAGTTTTCAACGATATAGAACAATGCAGAGAATGGTCTTGTAGTTTCTGTGAAACTGAGATTTAATCTTATCATACCTTTTACTGTAATCTCTTGACCATCTACTGTGTTTAATTCTAAATCAGCTTCATCCAAAAAAGTTACTTTCTTTTTATTTTTAAGAATTCTATTTAGTTCTTCATGTGTTATTAAGTTCACTGGAGAGCCTGTATCTAAAAATAAGGAAACGTTTTGATCCTCACATACAGCTGGTATCAAGATACACCCATTTCCCAACATGCCTCCTATGTGAAGTTTAACCTTGTTCTTTTTTATGTTTGTTCGTTTTTTGTCATGACTTGGTCTTCCCCCGATTTGAACATAGACACAATTTTTTCTACTGTTTTGCAATCACTAGTCCAGTGCCCTTGGTATCTATGATGCCTACAGTAAGGACCAAACCCTTGTGTCTTTTGATTATCCTCTTTTGCCTTGATAAAGCATTCATACCTTGTGTGTCCTGGTTTTGCACAGTAATGACACAGAATGGACCTATCCCTTGACTGTGACCTACGAGGTGATTTCCCATAAAAAGTGTTGTTTATAGCGCGAGACCTACTCGGGCTGCGCGAAAACTTATGAAACTGCCTGTAGGAAGGCGTGTGGGAACGAGGTCTAGGCGTCTTTGCTTGTTTGGGCTGCCTCATTTCAGGTCGCGATCGATTTTGTTCTCTGTTTGGGGTCGGTGTTGATGTTTTCACAGCTGATACTGTCTCAGGTACCCTGATTCTACCAGAATGTGCATGTGTGTCGACCACACCTGCTTTACTGCACTGCATCTCTACCTCGTTCATTAAGTCTAGTAAGCACATTCCAGGGATGTACGCGATTGTTTTGGCGATCTTAAGGGTTCTATCAGGTAATTTACACAAGGCAGCTACATAACCAATGATGTCCACGACGAGGTCTGGGGACATCTTTCCATCATCTGTTATCCACTTAGAATTCTCCAGAGTAGCTAATAGGGTTCTCTTGATTGTGGAGACATCAGCAGTTATTTCACTGAGCACATGGTTTGTAGTGTGCTCCCTTACAAGATCTACAATTTTATGTAATTCTGGAATTATACCTGGCAAGAAGTTCATACCTCCAGAAAATTTCTTCAGAAATTCAGTTTTAAATTCATCATATGTCCTAGCACGATGTAGCTTATCGGAGCGCAATAAATTGCTTGCTGGACATCTTTCCTGGCTTATGCAAGATGAAAAAATAGCAATTTTCTCTTGTTCATCTAGTATATGGCGCTTGATGAACATTTGTTCGCACTGACTGACTAATGAAATGACATCAATGCGATCCTTGTCTGTGCCAGAGAATTTAGGGGCAGTCTTATCCTCGTGATACACAAAAACGTGAGGTGTGGTTTTTAGATCAGCAGTATTTGTTTCTTGATTCATCTTTAATGATTGCCCTGTTAATTCAACTTGTACGAGTTTATCGTTATGTGAGGGAATGGTAGAATATGTATGACCGGACCGGTGAACCCTGTTAAGTATATTGGCATACGTATTTAAGGCAGCTGCGAAGTCGATACTCTCAACATCTGAAGGGGTTTCCCACTCATCATCCGAAACTCCCGTATTTGTTTCCTTATCTATAACGTGTGGTGTGGGTTGTACAATGGGTGGGCTGTCTCTTAATTGTGAGTCTGATGTTGTGGCAATTTGTGTGTCATCTGGTATTAACGTGGGTGGCTGCGAAAATATTCCTGTCATTAAGATATGATGTTATGAAATACGCCTCTTGTTTATTTATGTCCTAGCAAACTAGATGATTAAATAAGTTGAATATAGCTAATTTTAGCACTGAGAAGAAATGAGCAAGTATAATTTTACCCACTTGATACAGATCGTAGAGGAGTGTCGATACAAAAGTCGATCTCGGAAGAAAATACAGGTTTGATTGAAGATCTCTTGATAATTCTGGTGGTGTGTTGATGGACGATATTACTCAGGAAACTCCATGGCCTGGTATTTGTAGTGGTTAACGGCTGTCCCAGGCAAACCTCAACATAGAACGTCGAATTTCCAACTTAACTGTGAAAATAAGTGAATATGAGTAGGAGCTATGTGAATAATGAGTAATGAGTAGTGGGTGAGAAGTGCCTGGTGTCCGTCACACGTTGCTTGGCATGGCAGACTCGCGTTGTGATGTCATCTCAGCACATGGTGACGTCGGCTTCCCACACTGGTAGCTGTGGTGAGTGAATGAGTAGCGATGAGTAACTTGAGTGAAGACGAGTGAGTAAGATGAGTTGTAAATCGTGTCTCACTCTTCGTTTGTTTGTTCCCTTTATTCTATGTGGAAGTTTTCTCTGTCCTTTTCTCTAGTGATTTATGAGTTGTAAATCGTTGTAAATCGTGATGAGTTGTAAATCGTGTCTCACTCTTCGTTTGTTTGTTCCCTTTATTCTGTGTGGAAGTTTTCTCTGTCCTTTTCTCTAGTGATTTATTCGTAGAGTTGTTAATTGTAGTTGATTGTAGATGGCTGTAGTTGATTGTAGATGGCTGTAGACTTTGTAGAACTGAAGCTAACCTTGTAGTCTCGGTTGCTTTTGTAGAAATTTGCTTTTAATTCGGAGACGATGTCCGCAGATTTGCTGGTTTGTCGTTAAGCTACTTGCAAGGCGTCGAGTGATCTCTTGACCTCTGCATCAGCGTAATGATCTGGGAGACGGAGGGGCAGGAGCTGATATTGTTGGTTGTTGTCAATCTTGATATTTTGTAGGAATTTAATGTTGATTCGTAGACGAGGTTCGTATACGTTCGCTGCTACCAAATGTCATAAAGACTTTGTAGTTAATTGTAGAGAAGTATTTTTTAGACTTGTGGTCGAGCGGCTTTTATATCTTGTAGTAGTTTCCCCACCAGATGTCATGTAGTGACGGGAGAGGTAAAGAATAGTATGGGACTATTTTTATTTGTCTTGGAAATATTAAACAGGTATAATAGTATAAGTCCTGGGTAGCTACCTCCCTGTCTCGCTATCTCTCTCTCTCTCTCTGTTCTCAAGCTAATCTCCGTCTCGACCTCCCTATAGGGTCGCTTGTCTCCTTCTAAACTCTCTTTCCTCACATCTCGTGTAGTAGGGTGTGTGTGTCACGTATCTTCCTCGTGGCAACAGAACTTTCTCACGAGAGGACTGCTGACAGCTAACTGAATCATCTTACTGGCCGCTGTCGTCAGCTTTCCCCCGTGTAAGCGTTTAGCGCTGCTCGCTTCTCGCAAACACAACACCTTCTCATCGTTTGACTTCCTGCTTCTATCTGTCTCTCCATCTATCTATTTATCCATCTATTTATTATGTAGTCCTATACTCCCTCCATGCCCCTGTTTCTCATCCAATCACTATATGCTTTCTTCTTTTGTGCCACACCCTGGCTCACCTTTTCATTCCACCATACTGTTCCTAGCATCCCCTCTCGTCTTCTCTTCACCCTACAAACCACCTCACATGCTGCACAGATTTCTGTATATATCTTGCACACACCTTCCACGTCCCCCATCTGCTCCAGTCTATATGTACCCTATCGTTCCTCCACTTCTCTCCTATATTCTGCCTTTTTCTCATCCTTTTGTAACCTTTCCATTCTCCTTGCATATTCTACTGCCTCTTGCATCCTTTCAACCACATACACATAATCAATCATTGCCTTCAGTTCACCAACCACCCGTCTCAACACTTGTTATGTATACATAATTGATGATTTTGCGCCTGAAGAGGGTATTGGCAATCACCAACCCCCTTCCGGCACAGATGTTTAGTAAAGTACTGCCGTTCTCATCTATCTCAGCAGGCACACCTCACTCACCAACTACCCCATCCACCTTCACATTTCCTACTTTACCATTCATATCGACAATCAGAAACACTCTCTCGTTCCTTGCAAGCCTTTCCATGCACACTTCCACATCTGTCCAGAACTCTTCTCTCACTCTGCTTGCACGACCCTGCATCGGCGCATACACACACACAATCGCCCACATTTGTAGTCCAACTTTCATTCTTACCCACACAATCCTTGAGCCAACTGATCCATACTCTTATATTCTCCTTCCATCTGTTACTTAAAATACATACTCATTCTTTTGCTCTCTCTCTCTCTCTCTCTCTCTCTCTCTCTCTCTCTCTCTCTCTCTCTCTCTCTCTCTCTCTCTCTCTCTCTATATATATATATATAGAGAGAGAGAGATACATATACAGTATATATATATATATTGTTACGGAACAGAGAAAGATAATGTACACTTTAAGTGAGAATGCTAAAAATCACTACTGTCCCGTAAAGTTCCAGGTTCAAAACAAAAGAGTTAGGTAAAATTACAAGTTAAAGTTTAATGCTCAAACTAACAACAAAACATTCAGGACTCATAAGGATAATGTAATGGCAAATAAACAGGTTAGATATATGGTTAACTGCAATAGCCTCTATTAACACGAAATTAGCCAGAGTAAATTTATCTAAGTCAGCCCTGATAAAATGAGATACCAGATAATACTCAGTGAATGCCAGATAAATTATTACAGATACAAACTATTATCAAAAATGACTGACATAACCCAACATTAATCAAAAACTTAATTAGGCCTACAAATTAAACTTATGCTACACAGTACAAGAACAAAATGCAACAACACTCATACTCAAATTACACACAGCTGCTAGATGTTTGGAGATTTCTTGAGCACTCACAATAATAATATCTGTACAGGGGAGGACAGAGATGTGAACAAAATGAGGAGCAGATCTAAGTGGCAATGATGCAGAGACTGAGCTCATTATATAGGGGCCGGCAGAGCTTGATACAACTTGTAAGAAGGACGCGCAAATGAAGCCATGGGGACAAAAAGCTGAAAATCCCGCTCTGAATAACAGAAAGGACGACTTACTCTACTATAACGGTAGAAGGGGGGGACTGAGGCAGAACACGCTCGTGATCAAACATGCAGCAACTGTGCTTTAAAATTACACAAAGGATGATGAAATCATAGGCTATGTAACACCTCCCCACAAAGAAAAAAGAAATTTACAAAGGAAATTTCTTATTATTCTAAAACAATCGGTACATGGCATTACAGAACATGCAAATGTCTTTCCTAATGTTACAAAACATGAGATCTCCCTAGCACGTTCAGTCATAGGTACTTGCCAGTATCCGTTTAACAAATCAAACTTACTTATGTACCTAGCCTTTCCAATCTTGTCTATACAATCTTCCACACGAGGGAGAGGGTAAGTGTCTGTTTTGGTTATCTGATTAACACGTCTGTAGTCGATGCAAAGCCTCTGTGACCCACCTGGCTTAGGGACTAGAGTGACAGGAGAACTCCACTCGCTCTGACAGGGCTCAATCATCTTGTGGTCCAACAGGTAGCCAAGCTCCTTCTGGATGAGAGGAACTTTCACTGGGTTCACACGGTAAGGAGGCAGTTTAATTGGCTTTGCGTCTCCAACCTCGACATCATACATCAACACAGTGGTTCTTCCTGGAGTGGCACGGAACACTTGCGGGTACTCCTGCAGTAATGCCGAAAACTCCTGCCTTTCCTTGGGAGGTAGATGAGAAAGCTTAGTCTGGAGATCATTCATGATATCAGGATTCTTCCCCAAACTATCACTCAGGCTCATACTGCATGGGAGAGCTTCACTTGCAGACTCGGGTGGAACAGCTACAGTGCAGACTGGATTATTTTCGTCCCGCCTGTGATATAACTTTAGCATGTTGATGTGACATAGTTGCTTGCTCTTTCTACGATCTGGTGTGGCGATGACATAGTTGACATCACTTAATTTCTTCTCCACGAAATAAGGACCACTAAACTTGGCTTGAAGAGGTTGCCCATGAACTGGTAGCAGAATCAAAACCTGATCTCCTGGCTGAAAGTGGCGTAACCTGGACTTCTTATCATACCAAGTCTTCATCTCCTCCTGAGCAGCTCCTAAATTCTCTCTCGCCAGCTGTAAAGCAGTGGACAGCTGTTCTTTGAACTTCATCACATACTCCAGCAGGATGACGTCATCTTCCTCCAACAGCCAGCATTCCTTGAGTAACTTAAGGGGTCCTCTTACTTCATGGCCAAACAGTAGTTCAAAAGATGAGAAGCCCAGTGATTCATTTGGAGATTCTCTTGCGGCAAACACAACGAATGGAAGACCTTTATCCCAGTCTTTCTGATGTTCCAAACAGTATTTCTTGAGCATCGATTTGAGTGTTTGATGATATCTCTCCAACGCTCCTTGGATCTGGGGATGGTAAGCTGAAGACGTGATCTGGGTGATGCCCAACTCTTTCAGAGACTGCTTGAAGACGTTTGACATGAAATTACTTCCCCGGTCTGACTGTACCTCCTTGGGCAGACCAAACTTTGTGAAGAACCCTAGCATTTCCTTAACCACGTTCTTTGCTGAGATGTTTCTAAGTGGAATGGCTTCAGGATAACGAGTAGCCATATCAATCATGGTCAACACATAAGAAAATCCTGAAGAAGTCTTAGGAAGAGAGCCCACAATATCCACTAACACACGGGTGAAAGGCGCCTCAAAAGGAGGAATGGGAACTAGAGGTGCAACCTTTTCGGTCTGATTACACTTCCCCACAACTTGACAGGTGTGACAAGACTTACAATACCAGGAAACATCCCTGAAGATACCTGGCCAGTAGAAGTGTTTCAAAATGCGTGCCACAGTCTTCCTCACTCCAAGGTGTCCTGCCAAACTGGAATCATGAGCCACTCTAATGATATCCTGCCTACAAACACGAGGGATGACAACTTGATGTACAACCTCCCGTTCACAGTCGGCTGATGCTGTTGGGGGTCTCCACTTCCTCATAAGTACTCCCGACTTTACATAATAACAAGTAGAAGCACCGGCTGACTCTTCTTCACTGTAAGCAGAGTTAGCTAGACCTTTCAACTCAGGGTCAGCAAGCTGCAACTCAACCAACTCTTGACGAGACAAATCATCAGCACTACGGGGTACTACCTCATCTGGTGAGTGGTCCAAATTAGCAAGAAAAGTGTCAGCTAGGATAACATCATCATCATCATTATCCACTAAATCACCAATAACTTTAGACTTAGCCCTAGTGACAGCACATGCAGGGAACACATCAGGGACACCACAATCCTGGGTCGCAGCCACTGGCTCACTAGACAACTGAGGAGCTGGACACACTTGACTTCCACCAATATCATTTCCAAGTAAGAAAGTTACACCTGACATTGGGAGTGTCTCAACCAACCCAACCATAACGGAACCATTAACAAAACCAGACTCTAAATTCACTCTGCACAGAGGGACAGAGAAGTAATTATTCCCTACACTTGTAAGATTACAGTTTCATCAGAGGAATTAACATTAGAGCCTAGAACACTGGTCAGCATAAGGGATTGGCAAGCACCTGTATCACGATATATTTTAACTGATTTCCTGTCATTACTGTCCAGAGGACTGACAAAACCATCAGACAGGAAATTAGCACATGAACTCTTGAGAGTGTCACCCACGTTACTGCTCAAAAGAGGAGCTCCATCATGAGAATTTAAGTTACCCCTCAAAGCAGGTTCAGTTAACTCAGTTAAAGAATTCTGGGAACTCTCAGGAGTGGACACTAGACCAATTGACTGAATATTTAAAGACTCCTTTTTGTTCACATCACGCTGTCTCCTGAAACATCTCTCCGTAGTATGACCAAGCTTACTACAATAAGTACATTTACTTTTCTGAAATCTAGAGGTGAAGCTGGTATTTACTTCCTGAGAAACATCATCCTTATTCTCTTTCCTGTTACCTGTACTCTGAGTAGAGGCAACGTACTTACTCTCAGCTTTCCCTTTTTCTCTAGAATATCTCTTGTGAGTGAGAACATACTCATCAGCTAAAACTGCAGCATCAGACAAATTATCTATTCTTTTCTCATCAAGATATAGGCTTACATCTTTATAAATACACCTTTTGAAGTCCTCCAGCAAAATCATCTGCTTAAATTTACCAAAATCAGAATCCACATTCTTAGAATTTAACCACTGCTCTAACAAATCTTCTTTGATTTTTGCATACTCAACATGGGATTGCTTATCTTGCTTGTAAGTTGTCCTAAATTTTACTCTATAGGCTTCAGGAACAAGCTCATAGGCCTTAAGAATCAAGTTCTTAACTACATCATAATTATCAGATTGATCCTGAGGCAAAGATGCATAAGTTACTTGAGCTTTACCGGTGAGAACAGTTTGAAGGAGTACTGGCAAATTCTGTTTGGGCCAATTAAAACCTGTAGCTACCCTCTCAAACAACTGAAAATACTTTGTTAAATCAGATTCATTAAAAAGAGGGACAAGTTTAACATTTTTAGCCACATCAAAATCATCAGAGCTAGATGATCTAGTTCCACCTTGTTTCATGCGATACTCATGGTCTGCCTGAATCCTAGCAATTTCAACTTGTGCCTCAGCCTCTTTAGAACGGGCCTCCGCCTCCTTAGCCTTAGCTTCCTGCAGGGCTAGCTGTAACTTAGCTAATTCAATCTGCGTTTGCTCATTTGGAGGAGTTACATTAAACAAGCTTTCATTAATCATGTCAACAATTTGATCTTTAGAATGATGAGAGCGAACAGCAATTCCCAATTGTTGAGCAACAAGCTTAAGTTCATTCTTTGTTTTGTTTTCTATATCACACACTGTTTGCACATTTGACAAAAAATCTTTGGCTTCATCAAGTGTAGTAATAGTAGACATAATTAATAAGTAACAGTCACAAAATATCAAGCAATATCCTTTTGATAATATCCTGAATATCCTGATATGAGGTCGCCAAATTTATGTTACGGAACAGAGAAAGATAATGTACACTTTAAGTGAGAATGCTAAAAATCACTACTGTCCCGTAAAGTTCCAGGTTCAAAACAAAAGAGTTAGGTAAAATTACAAGTTAAAGTTTAATGCTCAAACTAACAACAAAACATTCAGGACTCATAAGGATAATGTAATGGCAAATAAACAGGTTAGATATATGGTTAACTGCAATAGCCTCTATTAACACGAAATTAGCCAGAGTAAATTTATCTAAGTCAGCCCTGATAAAATGAGATACCAGATAATACTCAGTGAATGCCAGATAAATTATTACAGATACAAACTATTATAAAAAATGACTGACATAACCCAACATTAATCAAAAATTTCATTAGGCCTACAAATTAAACTTATGCTACACAGTACAAGAACAAAATGCAACAACACTCATACTCAAATTACACACAGCTGCTAGATGTTTGGAGATTTCTTGAGCACTCACAATAATAATATCTGTACAGGGGAGGACAGAGATGTGAACAAAATGAGGAGCAGATCTAAGTGGCAATGATGCAGAGACTGAGCTCATTATATAGGGGCCGGCAGAGCTTGATACAACTTGTAAGAAGGACGCGCAAATGAAGCCATGGGGACAAAAAACTGAAAATCCCGCTCTGAATAACAGAAAGGACGACTTACTCTACTATAACGGTAGAAGGGGGGGACTGAGGCAGAACACGCTCGTGATCAAACATGCAGCAACTGTGTGTTAAAATTACACAAAGGATGATGAAATCATAGGCTATGTAACAATATATATATATATGTATGTATATTCTGAATATGCACATTTTATTTGCGGCGTCCTTTACCTTGCTGTCTCGTGGCATATGACCCTGGAAGCTGCGCCGTCAGATTCTGATTAGATTCAGTCAGTCAGTCAATCAGTCAGGGAATGAACGCACAGTGAGCGAGTGGTAGTGAATGAGGTACTGTGAGAGAAAGGTCACACTGTTTTGCAAGCATGCCTTACCTGCGCCTACGTGGACTAAAACCATCAATTGTTCAACGGCCTTTGATTAACATCCAGGCCTGTCTAAGTGTCGTTCTCGACGTATCAATGAACCCTGTGGTTGTAAAAAACTGGTGTCAGGAATAGGGATACATACTGGGAGATGGAGACGTTTGGATAAACTGCCGAAACAGTGGACATATCTCTGGCAGATAGACTCGCTGTGTTGAGAGCACAGCAAGAAGAAAAAATATCAACCATAACAAGAAAAATGAAAGAAATATCAGGAGGAAAAAAGAAGCAACCAGAACAAAAGAAAGACAAACTTCCAATGTTGGGAGCACAGCAACAAAAACAAAAAGAAGCCCAAGCACAACGCCATGCAGGACAAGAGAAACTGTTAAGTGGGCACAGACGGGAGCTTCACCAGCTAAGAGAGAGGCTGCAGGATGAAACCAGGAAACTGAAGCAACAAGAGGTGTTATACAGCCAGGTAGAGATAATAAGCATCCAGGTAAGAGAAATAAGGGAAGAGGGCTCCTGTATAGTGGAAGATGAAGTCTGAAGTGAAATACAGGAAGTGAGTGAAAGTGTCAAACAGTGTTTGGTTAAGGGTTAGCACCCACTATACCCTTTAAGTGTCAGCAACAGGTGCATGGAGGAGGATGGTGAGATTGAAGGAGTAGCATTCCCAATGGTCACTGACACAGGATCAAAGAGGCAGCTGAAAGTGGTAGGTCATAGGCAGCTTCCAGAGACTTTGCAGCGGCTGTGGGGAGCTACAAGGCGCTGCACTGAGATTGAGGGATTGTTGGGTGCTGGGATGCAACAGGAAGGAAAGGAAAAGACCCTGGCTATGTGTGTTGCCGACATCAGGGATCCCCTGCGTCTTGGGTTTGGGGTGTCTGGTGTCCTACCACTGCTTTCTTGACTTCCAGTTGATGCGAATTTGGCTAGAAGGAGGGAGTGGTCAGCTAAGGGTTGTGAAGCGTGGAAGTGTACTGGTGAAGCACAGGAGCCATGGCATGATAGAAAAAGGAGTGATGGTTGGAAGGTCCTTAGTTGACCCTATCTCAGAACAAGCAACCATTGACAAAAACCAGCCGTTCACTTCGTCCTAGTAAGATACAACAGGGCTTCATCCTAGTAAGAGACAACAGGGCTCAGTTCTGGAGATGTGTCAAGAAGTTGATCAGGAGCCACCAAAGAGTGTATGTAAGAGGAGTACAGTTAAGCCTCACAAAGAACCACCCAGCCATTTTGCCAGGGGTCCCCAGTGTCTGGAGAAGCCACAATGGAGCGCTGAAATGACTCTTGGTGGGGTACACTGATATGTCTTCTACAGAAGACCTGCACGTGGGATACGCACTTAGAGTGGAGCCAAGGACCTGCTGGATACCGGAGATGAAAGGAGGGCCCAAGAGAATGATTTAACTGACAGCACTGGTGATCCAAGTCTTCATGCTGTGGGGCCTAGACAACAGAGGTCATGGCGACGACCAGTTACTCTGGACGTTTTTCCTGTATATACTTGTATATTGGTAGGATCAGATGGTTGTGTCAGGGGTGAAACAAGTTTGAGGGAGGGGCAATAGTATGCCGGAAGGATTAGGTTAGTGGTTTATATCTGGAGATGTAAGGAACGTTTGAGAAATTAAGTGTCATGCCATAGGATTAGGCTAACTTTTTATATCTGGAGATGTGAGGAATATTCTAGAAATGGAGTGCTGTGCCATAGGATTAGGTTAGTGTTTTATATCTCCAGATGTGACGAACATTCTATAGTCGAGGCGCACGACTCTGAGGTTGTCATTATCGTACCCTGGCAACTTACCATTCAAAAGTGCGACCGATTTCGTATCATATTATGCACGGATCAAAATATTAAGCACGAATATATTACATACGAATATTATTATACATGAACATATTATACGCGAATCACATGCGTCTCATATAATACACGAAATCAGACGCAATTTTGAATGGTAGTTGCCAGGGCACGATAATAGCAACCTCAGAGTTGCGCGCCGCGATTATAATAACGTCAACATGTCTGTTTTGTTTACTTATTCTCGTATCATAGGAATTAGTTCTTATCATCATTATTATTGTGCATTGTTAATTCATGTGCTTTATTTCGCGGGAAGATATAAATTCTCGCCTTAGCTCAAGAGTATGCATTATTGCACAGGAAAATGTGAGATCTTAAGTAAACGGTGTAGTGTTCTGGGGTAATGCTGGTATTTAAATGGGATTGTCCTGCCTGCTGGCAATGTGTGCCAGCGAGAAACGGTCAGAAAGGCAGTAAGTCAGTAATGGACACGATGAGTCTGTGCATTGCAGCCAGTCAGAGAGGAGCAACAGACAGTCGGTGAACAGTGAGTGAGTCAGTGGCGGAAGGATAGTGATAGAGGGTCAGTAACTGATTTAGTTAGTTAAACAATGAGAGCTAATCAGTGAAGGATGGAGTGGTCAGTCAAAGAGTCAGTGAGAGTCAGTCAGTCAGTGAACGAGCAGTGGGCGAGTAGTAATGAGTGAGTTAGCGTGAGAGAGAGGACTCAGTGCTTTGCAAGTGTTCGTCAGTTGTGACTAGAAGGAATAAAATCCTGAATTGTTCAGTGGCCTTTATCATTCCCGCCTGATTATGCATCTCAACGTATCAGCGAACCCCGCAGTTGTAACAAGATGACTTACAACTGAATTATAAAGCATCTTAACGACTCGCTAAGCTTACCAGTCAAATCCGTGCCACAATTGTGGGGTCTAAAGTTGTGCCATGACACTTTTTGCTTAAGCATATAACCATAAGTTACAAGATTGCCGGGGATATCCTAAAGATTTTATTATCTGTATAATAAAGACGTGTGTCAGTGATCAAATGCTGGAATTAAAAGTAATAGCTTTGATAAAATATATGTTTAAACTTACCAAACATAAATGGCATCATTTGCTCTCCAGGTTTCCCACCGTACTTTTTATTGCCCATTCCTTTCTTCTCTGAGGATTTCTTAGGTATTTCTGCATCATCTTCCCTTGTCTAGGCCGAGAAGAGCATCCCAAAGCAACACATCGAGGCATAATAAACGAAGAAATCCTATTAATCACTTTTAAAAGCAAAAATGCGTTCTAGTTCCGTCCCTGTTGCCCACGCAGCTGGGATGCAACAAGGCGCCTGTGGGTCACGTCTTGGGCAGGCTGAGATATATACAGTTGTCGCAACTCTGTAGATGGCACTGCTGCTCATAACGTTCCTGTCACTTTTCACAAACATGGACACTCTCATACTTTTCGTTTTCAGCTGATATTGTGTCATTTTACGATTTGTCAGTATTTTACAAATAATAAGTCATGACCGTACTTTTTATCATTATTTACTCGAAAAAAGTCTGATTTTACAAACATATTTGCTCTCAGGTAGAATTGACAATTTGCATTTCTCATCCTGTAGCACCGCTACAGTATTTATGTACTGACGCATAAGTATTTCGCACATATTGTCTCCATGCTTGTGCCATTCATGCAGTGTCCTCCCTGACTCACCCAGCACCGCTGCTATTCACACTGTAAAGCCAGGGCAATGATAATAGTCTTGTTCATTCATGCCATTCATGTTTAATTATTTGTTCATCAAATCCTCTGATACTACAGCTGCCTTTTTCGATAATCCATACACTTGTTGGCGTTTAGAAACACTCTGTACCTGTAATAATCCTTATTAATTCCTCCAGTCCAAAGATGCCTGATGTTGTACTTTATTCCAGCTACTGCAGGATGATTATATACAGGTTAGGTGAGACTTATACTGACGATGTTTACCTCCATTTAATTTTATAACTCATTGCTGTCTGGATACTTGCTTATCATAATGTTTTATCTAAAGGTGGGTTTAGATAATGATTATTATTTTTTTTCTGTTCCTTCTAGACTGCATCTTAACCCATATACACTCGCTATTTCAGCAGACTCCTCCATGCGTATAGCACTGTTTATCATTAATCCTTTCTCATAGTTTTCTTTATCTCCCACCTCGTTCTTCATCCTCTGCTTCTCCTCCTCTTCCTCCTATCTCGAAATTTTCCAGTAGCCCCTCACCTTTCTTTTCTTTCGTCTAGTTTTTTTTTCTTTTTTTTTCATCAGATTCTGGGCAAAGACTTAACAGCCCGTTCCAGGAGGCTCAACAGCCCTCCTACGCACCGCACAACTCCACATGTATAGTCTATTCACCCATCCAAAATCTCAATTTGCCTCCTTCCAGATTTTTCAGGCCTCTCTTCTCTCTCTCTTCTCCTCCTCGCTTGCCAGATTTCCCCCTCATTTTCCAGTCTTAGTCCGCCCAAATTCTCCACATCTCACGAAATTCTCCACGACCCCCTCTCACCATTTTCTTCCTCACCCCATCTTCCCCTCCTTTCTTCAACTTATCCCTCACCCTCCTCCACTTTTTCCTCCTACCAATTGCCCCTCTCCTTCCTTCCATTATTCCTCCTCTTGATCATGCAAAAAATCACTACTAATTCTCCATTAATTGACCAAGGAGTCAAAATTGCTGATTAGGCCACTTAACGGACAAAATTGCTGATTAGACCACGTAGTGGACCAAACAAAGCCACACCTACAAAGAATCTTTCTCAATCAACGAAATAATGATTATACACTACTTTGTTCCTTATTTGTTTGTTTATATTCAGCTTTTTATATGAGTATTCTTAAACCAGTGTGGCCTTTAAAAGACATATAACATCTCCTGGTACTATTACAGGGAGAACAGAGTTACAGAAAGATACGACAGCGGAAAAAAAAAAAAATGCTTCATAATCAACAAAAATCATCGTAATATCTGAATAATAACAGTGTTTAGTGATTAAAGGAAGATTTAGTTTGGTAATCTGACAAGTATATGATAAATAATATAAAACTGGAACTATTTTGCAAATTTACAACTGTGTTGCCGATCGAAATGGGTGGAAAACTAAAATTAAAAAATGCCCCATGTATTTCAACGCTCTCAGGGTTGGGATAACATCGGCATCCCACTCAAGCTAAAGCTAGACACTTTTGTTCAGCTGAGAGTGTTATTATCCTCACTACTAACACTCTTATAGTTGTTACATTTCTAGTCTTCTTTTCTAGCCATTTCCAGAAGAATTATTCAGCTGAAGGAGTTTATGTGCCTCAGCTCGTTAATCGCTGTAATCCGACGGAGTGTACTTCGAACTCAAACGTTATTTACGAGTGAAATAAACGGATTCTCATTTGTTCACTTTATTCAGAAAAAGCCTTCACCATTTCTGGGTGATAATATTGTTCTAGGTTTTTGCATGTCATCATTAGGTGAATTACTTATCTTTAGGAAAGACCCCTCGTACTGCAGGCATTAGAAAAGAGTCCCATTACACCATCCACAATGAAGACGATATTTCATTCATTCCATGTAAATACAGATTTTCAGCTTATCAAACACTCAACGTAAGGAAGCGGTTAAGTGTTAATGATACAAAAATACCGGGTGACAGAAAGAACGGAGATATCATCATACTAAAAGTTATACACTTATTTATTTATTTCCATAAGACAGATCTGGTACACTCAGAAATAGTTCGCCTTTTATTCCACGACGTCTGCTTCATATTTAGGCCTACCCACCGGACACCTAAAATAACACGCGTCAGATTTGGACAGGAAAGATATCGTGCCTTTACTTTAGGAAAATTAGCTATCATAAAAATAAGTGTAAAGTAGAAGAGGAATTATAATAGGTGAATTTTTCAACTGCACACAGTAATTTTGAAATAATGCAATAAATAATGCTAAAGATTTTAGAGAACTCATAAATGAATATATATACTATGTATACATAAACAAAATGTATAATATGGACGATTTTCAGAGTACCGCTTTATTTCATCCAAGAATATCATGCGCAAAACAGATATGAATATTGTTACGGAACAGAGAAAGATAACGTACACTTTAAGTGAGAATGCTAAAAATCACTACTGTCCCGTAAAGTTCCAGGTTCAAAACAAAAGAGTTAGGTAAAATTACAAGTTAAAGTTTAATGCTCAAACTAACAACAAAACATTCAGGACTCATAAGGATAATGTAATGGCAAATAAACAGGTTAGATATATGGTTAACTGCAATAGCCTCTATTAACACGAAATTAGCCAGAGTAAATTTATCTAAGTCAGCCCTGATAAAATGAGATACCAGATAATACTCAGTGAATGCCAGATAAATTATTACAGATACAAACTATTATCAAAAATGACTGACATAACCCAACATTAATCAAAAACTTAATTAGGCCTACAAATTAAACTTATGCTACACAGTACAAGAACAAAATGCAACAACACTCATACTCAAATTACACACAGCTGCTAGATGTTTGGAGATTTCTTGAGCACTCACAATAATAATATCTGTACAGGGGAGGACAGAGATGTGAACAAAATGAGGAGCAGATCTAAGTGGCAATGATGCAGAGACTGAGCTCATTATATAGGGGCCGGCAGAGCTTGATACAACTTGTAAGAAAGACGCGCAAATGAAGCCATGGGGACAAAAAGCTGAAAATCCCGCTCTGAATAACAGAAAGGACGACTTACTCTACTATAACGGTAGAAGGGGGGGACTGAGGCAGAACACGCTCGTGATCAAACATGCAGCAACTGTGCTTTAAAATTACACAAAGGATGATGAAATCATAGGCTATGTAACACCTCCCCACAAAGAAAAAGAAATTTACAAAGGAAATTTCTTTTTACTCTAAAACAATCTGTCTAAAGTCTAGATAAGCAATCTGCAATAACATTTTCTTTCCCCTTGACATGTTGTATGTCTAATGAATACTCCTGAAGAAGTAGACTCCATCTTGTCAATCTCTGATTTTTATCTTTAAACTTACTAAGGAATTTCAGTGGGTTATGATCGGTATAAATGACTATGGGGTCAAAACCAGAACACACATAAAATGAAAAATGCTGTAAACCCAAAATCAAGGCCAAAAGCTCTTTCTCAATAGTTGAGTAGTTCTTTTGAGGTGGAGTGAACTTCTTACTGTAATAAGATACAGGATGTTCAATACCCTGATCATCCTCTTGCAGCAAAACAGCCCCAGCTCCTGTATCACTTGCATCAACAGCCATCTTAAAAGGCTTAGCAAAATTTGGAGTAGCGAGCACTGGCTGACTTAATAGAATAGCTTTAAGTTTGTTGAAAGAGGATTCACAGTTATCGGTCCAGACAAATTCAACTCCCTTTTTCAGTAGGTCTGTAAGTTGTGATACAAGAATAGAAAAGTTAAGAACAAATCTCCTGTAATAACCTACCATTCCCAAAAATCTTTGTAGCTCTTTCCTACTTTTAGGTCTGGGAAGATCACTTATAACCTGAACCTTAGCTCCTGGTGGTGCAACATGTCCATCACCAATTACATACCCAAGGTACTGAACTTTAGCTTGACCAAACTCACACTTTGATAAATTAGCTACAAGATTAGCATGAACTAAACGGTCAAGAAATTTACTGACATGGCATAGATGATCTTTCCAGTTGTCACTGAAGATTAATACATCATCAATATAAACAACACACCCTGCCAAACCCTCTGTTACAACATTCATGAGCTTCTGAAATGTGGCTGGTGCATTCTTCATACCATACGGCATTACAGAACATGCAAAAGCCTTTCCTAGTGTTACAAAACATGAGATCTCCCTAGCACGTTCAGTCATAGGTACTTGCCAGTATCCCTTTAACAAATCAAACTTACTTATGTACCTAGCCTTTCCGATCTTGTCTATGCAATCTTCCACACGAGGGAGAGGGTAAGTGTCTGTTTTGGTTATCTGATTAACACGTCTGTAGTCGATGCAAAGCCTCTGTGACCCACCTGGCTTAGGGACTAGAGTGACAGGAGAACTCCACTAGCTCTGACAGGGCTCCATCATCTTGTGGTCCAACAGGTAGCCAAGCTCCTTCTGGATGAGAGGAACTTTCACTGGGTTCACACGGTAAGGAGGCAGTTTAATTGGCTTTGCGTCTCCAACATCGACATCATGCATCAACACAGTGGTTCTTCCTGGAGTGGCACGGAACACTTCCGGGTACTCCTGCAGTAATGCCGAAAACTCCTGCCTTTCCTCGGGCGGTAGGTGAGAAAGCTTAGTCTGGAGATCATTCATGATATCAGGATTCTTCCCCAAACTATCACTCAGGCTCATACTGCATGTGAGAGCTTCACTTGCAGACTCGGGTGAAACAGCTACAGTGCAGACTGGATTATTTTCGTCCCGCCTGTGATATAACTTTAGCATGTTAATGTGACAAAGTTGCTTGTTCTTTCTACGATCTGGTGTGGTGATGACATAGTTGACATCACTGAGTTTCTTCTCCACGGAATAAGGGCCACTAAACTTGGCTTGAAGAGGTTGCCCATGAACTGGTAGCAGAATCAAAACCTGATCTCCTGGCTGAAAGTGGCGTAACCTGGACTTCTTGTCATACCAAGTCTTCATCTTCTCCTGAGCAGCTCCTAAATTCTCTCTCGCCAGCTGTAAAGCAGTGGACAGCCGTTCTTTGAACTTCATCACATACTCCAGCAGGTTGACGTCATCTTCCTCCGACAGCCAGCATTCCTTGAGTAGCTTAAGGGGTCCTCTTACTTCATGGCCAAACAGTAGTTCAAAAGGTGAGAAGCCCAGTGATTCATTTGGAGATTCTCTTGCAGCAAACACAACGAATGGAAGACCTTTATCCCAGTCTTTCTGATGTTCCAAACAGTATTTCTTGAGCATCGATTTGAGTGTTTGATGATATCTCTCCAACGCTCCTTGGGTCTGGGGATCGTAAGCTGAAGACGTGATCTGGGTGATGCCCAACTCTTTCAGAGACTGCTTGAAAACGTTTGACATGAAATTACTTCCCCGGTCTGACTGTACCTTTTTAGGCAGACCAAACTTTGTGAAGAACCCCAGCATTTCCTTAACCACGTTCTTTGCTGAGATGTTTCTAAGTGGAATGGCTTCAGGATAACGAGTAGCCATGTCAATCATGGTCAACACATAAGAAAATCCTGAAGAAGTCTTAGGAAGAGGGCCCACAATATCCACCAACACACGGGTGAAAGGCGCCTCAAAAGGAGGAATGGGAACTAGAGGTGCAACCTTTTCGGTCTGATAACACTTCCCCACAACTTGACAGGTGTGACAAGACTTACAATACCAGGAAACATCCCTGAAGATACCTGGCCAGTAGAAGTGTTTCAAAATGCGTGCCACAGTCTTCCTCATTCCAAGGTGTCCTGCCAAACTGGAATCATGAGCCACTCTAATGATATCCTGCCTACAAACACGAGGGATGACAACTTGATGTACAACCTCCCATTCACAGTCGGCTGATGCTGTTGGGGGTCTCCACTTCCTCATAAGTACTCCTGACTTTACATAATAACAAGTAGAAGCACCAGCTGACTCTTCCTCACTGCAAGCAGAGTTAGCTAGACCTTTCAACTCAGGGTCAGCAACCTGCAACTCAACCAACTCTTGACGAGACAAATTATCAACACTACGGGGTACTGCCTCATCTGGTGAGTGGTCCAAATTAGCAAGAAAAGTGTCAGCTAGGATAACATCATCATCATCATTATCCTCTAAATCACCAGTAACTTTAGACTTAGCCCTAGTGACAGCACATGCAGGGAACACATCAGGGACATCACAATCCTGGGACGCAGCCACTGGCTCACTAGACAACTGAGGAGCTGGACACACTTGACTTCCACCAATATCATTTCCAAGTAAGAAAGTTACACCTGACATTGGGAGTGTCTCAACCAACCCAACCATAACGGAACCATTAACAAAACCAAACTCTAAATTCACTCTGCACAGAGGGACAGAGAAGTAATTATTTCCTACACCTTGTAAGATTACAGTTTCATCAGAGGAATTAACATTAGAGCCTAGAACACTGGCCAGCATAGGGGATTGGCAAGCACCTGTATCACGATATATTTGAACTGATTTCCTGTCATTACTGTCCAGAGGACTGACAAAACCATCAGACAGGAAATTAGCACATGAACTCTTGAGAGTGTCACCCACGTTACTGCTCAAAAGAGGAGCTCCATCATGAGAATTTAAGTTACCCCTCAAAGCAGGTTCAGTTAACTCAGTTAAAGAATTCTGGGAACTCTCAAGAGTGGACACTAGACCAATTGACGGAATATTTAAAGACTCCTTTTTGTTCACATCACGCTGTCTCCTGAAACATCTCTCCGTAGTATGACCAAGCTTACTACAATAAGTACATTTACTTTTCTGAAATCTAGAGGTGAAGCTGGTATTTACTTCCTGAGAAACATCATCCTTATTCTCCTTCCTGTTACCTGTACTCTGAGTAGAGGCAACGTACTTACTCTCAGCTTTCCCTTTTTCTCTAGAATATCTCTTGTGAGTGAGAACATACTCATCAGCTAAAACTGCAGATCAGACAAATTATCTATTCTTTTCTCATGAAGATATAGGCTTACATTTTTATAAATACACCTTTTGAAGTCCTCCAGCAAAATCATCTGCTTAAATTTGTCAAAATCAGAATCCACATTCTTAGAATTTAACCACTGCTCTAACAGATCTTCTTTGATTTTTGCATACTCAACATGGGATTGCTTATCTTGCTTATAAGTTGTCCTAAATTTTACTCTATAAGCTTCAGGAACAAGCTCATAGGCCTTAAGAATCAAGCTCTTAACTACATCATAATTATCAGACTGATCCTGAGGCAAAGATGCATAAGTTACTTGAGCTTTACCGGTGAGAACAGTTTGAAGGAGTACTGGCCAATACTCCTTAGGCCAATTAAAACCTGTAGCTACCCTCTCAAACAACTGAAAATACTTTGTTAAATCAGATTCATTAAAAGGAGGGACAAGTTTAACATTTTTAGCCAAATCAAAACCATCAGAGCTAGATGATCCAGTTCCACCTTGTTTCATGCGATACTCATGGTCTGCCTGAATCCTAGCAATTTCAACTTGTGCCTCAGCCTCCTTAGCTTTTGCCTGAAATTCAGCCTCCTTAGCCTGTGCTTGAAATTCAGCTTCCTTCACACGAGACCCCGCCTCCTTAGCCTTAGCCTCCTGCAGGGCTAGCTGTAACTTAGCTAATTCAATCTGCGTTTGCTCATTTGGAGGAGTTACATTAAACAAGCTTTTATTAATCATGCCAACAATTTGATCTTTAGAATGATGAGAGTGAACTGCAATTCCCAATTGTTGAGCAACAAGCTTAAGTTCATTCTTTGTTCTGTTTTCTATATCACACACTGTTTGCACATTTGACAAAAAATCTTTGGCTTCATCAAGTGTAGAAATAGTAGCCATCATGAATATATCACAGTCACAAAATATCAAACAATATCCTTATGATAATATCCTGAATATCCTGATATGAGGTCGCCAAATTTATGTTACGGAACAGAGAAAGATAACGTACACTTTAAGTGAGAATGCTAAAAATCACTACTGTCCCGTAAAGTTCCAGGTTCAAAACAAAAGAGTTAGGTAAAATTACAAGTTAAAGTTTAATGCTCAAACTAACAACAAAACATTCAGGACTCATGAGGATAATGTAATGGCAAAAACAGGTTAAATATATGGTTAACTGCAATAGCCTCTATTATCACGAAATTAGCAAGAATAAATTTATCTAAGTCAGCCCTGATAAAATGAGATACCAGATAATACTCAGTGAATGCCAGATAAATAATTACAGATACAAACTATTATCAAAAATGACTGACATAAAGAACCCCACACGAATTACAAAAACTTCACTAGGCCTACAAATTAAACTTATGCTATACAGTACAAGAAAAAATGCAACAACAGTTATACCCAAATTACACACAGCTGCTAGATGGTTAGAGATTTCTTGAGCACTCACAATAATAATATCTGTACAGGGGAGGACAGAGATGTGAACAAAATGAGGAGCAGATCTAAGTGGCAATGATGCAGAGACTGAGCTCATTATATAGGGGCCAGCAGAGCCTGATACAACTTGTAAGAAGGACGCGCAAATGAAGCCACGGGGACAAAGAGATGAAAATCCCGCAAAGTATAACAGAGAGAACGACTTACTCTACTATAACGGTAGAAGGGGGGGACTGAGGCAGAACACGCTCGTGATCAAACATGCAGCAACTGTTCGTTAAAATTACACAAAGGATGATGAAATCATAGGCTATGTAACAATATCCATTGCCAAAAAGCAGTAAACTAGTAAACCAATGAAAACCGTATTGTTAGCAGCTCTCTGAGTTTGGACAAAATGCGTCGAGATCCGTGTTGACGAGGCAGAATATCCCCATAAATGAATCCTGCTGCTTTTGCCATCACTCAAACATGATGGCAAAACTTTGTTGCAGGTCCTACCTTCATAAACCTAATGGAGCAAAAGGCATCTCATCCATAAAGTTCTGATATTTAACATCTGCCGGCAGTGCTGCAGACGTGGCAACCATCAGCTGTTGACGCTTCAGGCTCCGGAAAACATGGTGCTCTTTTATAGCACAATGTTCTCCTTTTTCCAGATACTGAATGATTTGTCGTTGGTGCAGGGTCATGTTCAGGAGGTGGGTGGGTGTGGGGTGGAGTCAAAGGGTCTGAAGATCAAGACCTCCACTGCTTTGGTCACCACACTGTAATATAGCTTTTTTCTCTCTCTAATCTGCTGAAGATCACCAATCCGTTTCAGTTCAGTCGATGGCCAAGTGCAGGCACATTCGAGGATCGCTTTGACTCGCAACCAACAAATATCTTTCACTCCTAATGGCTAAATCTTGTTGAATATCATGCCTCCAAGCCTTAGGACTAAATGTGTAAATAGGACCCTGTTATAACAAACCGATAATACTTACCAATGAGTCTCATTCCCACTTCATAACTAAGGATTATGGAATTTCATGCAACCAAGACTCTCAGTAGGATTCAGTTGTAGGGTTGAACCATTTCCGTCATGTAGCAACAAAATGATTATAGTATTTGGTGCTTACTGCGCCATCTGATATTATCTGATGCTAAAGGCGCCTATCATTAAGGGCTTCAACATGCTTCCATATGTAGGCCTTGGTCACCTGATGTGGTTCTCTGTGCTGCTTGATCTCTGGCAGCCCCGTTGTTCAGTCCCTTATCCCAGAGGTCACACTGTATGCCCTCGTTCCAGGTCTTTTTTTTTTTGGGGGGGGCCTAGTGGTAGATGGTGGCGACCATCATCCACTCACTTGATGTAGTGCTGCCTACTTCTTCCGCAGCCTTTATCATTCTTTTTCTGTGCCTGCTCTCCTCTTTTTCTACTTCTCCCATCTTTCCTGTCACTTCTTATTGCTTTTCTTTCCTTAACAGGTGGCTTTACATTGAGTGACAAGCCAAATGGTTTCCTGTAAGCCAAGAAACCATTTACAACGCTGGGTGGTAACCGTATAACCAAACCATACGTGCTTCCTACGTGTCAACAAGTGGGTTGGTGGAGGGTTAGTGCCCCTCCCTGTAAAACAAATAACTCAAAGTCAAATGGCCACCCCTTAAGGGATTAAGGCGTCTGGCAAGATAGATCGATAAAGGAGCCTGGTGGTCTAGTCTTTTTATATGCAAGGAAAAAAGGAACCAAAGACCAGAAACCAGTAAGACTGTGCCCTCCAAGAAAAAATAAAAAGCATGAGAGAGCCAACTTCAAGATCTGTTCATTTCGAAATGCGTGGACACACTTCGTTTGATAGACTGGAGGTCATAGGCAGTAGGAAATGCAGAGGAAGACAGTTCTAGTGTTGACCTGTTGCGTACGTGAAGGACTTGGAGTAACGGTTAACTCTTCAATTAGAGAGTTGGACGGAAAAAGGATAAGAGTTTGTTGCTAGAAGGGTGCTACGCTCCCGCCGTACTGGTGGAGGGATGCAAGCGGTGTATTCAGAGATGCAGTAACCACTGAAGTAGCCATAGAAAAGAGATAAAGATGCACAGTGTGGCAAAGAAACAGAGGTTGAAGGGAGCCGGTAAGAGAAGGAGAGTTGGTGAGACGAGAAGCCTTTGATTCGACCTTGTTGAGAACTGCTGTACGTGGGGAGCCTCCCAGCACATGAGAGTTGTACTTAGAATAAGGGCGAATAAAACCAGTGTATAAAGTCAACATCTGTGCAGGGGAAAACAATGCTTGGAGGCGGCTTAGGACACCTAATCTATTGAAAGCAGATTTTACACAAGGCAATATGATCTTTCCAAGATATATCCTAAGAGAACGAAACTCCAAGTATGTTTAAAGATGATGCAGGATTGAGTTGGGTATTGTTAAAAATTAGAGGATACTCCTGCGGGCGATTATTATCGTTGAAAGATGTAAGAACTGAGTTATTGAAGCATTCATAACAAGATTACTTTTATCCAAAGCAGAGATATGAGCCAAGTCAGACATTAGGTGTGCAATAGCCCCATCCTTTGTTTGTTGTGGCAACTGCTAAGATGGTCACTGGGGGAAGCAGATGGAAAGGTGAAGGATGGAGTCATTAGTGTATGAGTGGATAGGGTTAGATGTACAGCTTAGAGAGTCATTGATGAACAGAATGAAGAGAGTTGGTGATAGGACAGAACTCTGAGGAACACCACTATTGATAGCTATAAGGGAAGAATGGTGGCCATCTATAACAGCAGCTATAGAACGACCAGAAAGCAAGCTAGTGACTGAAGGCACAGATAAAAGAATGCAAACCATAAAAGGGCAATTTAGAAATTCAAAATTTATGCCAGACTTGATCGAAAGTATCTGAGATGTCAAGTGCAATGGCAAAGCTTTCGGAAAAGCCTCAAAAGAAGGATGATCAGAAATCTGAAAGGAAGATGAGAAGATCGGCAGTGGAGCTCCCCTGGCAGAACCCACACTGACGATCGGAAAGAAGGTTGTGACATGAAAGGTGCTTTAAATCTTTTTTAAAGATTGATTCAGAAACTTTTGAAATACAGGATGTTAAAGCAATTTGACGATAGATATAGGGTTGGTAATGGTCACCCTTCTTTGTGACAGACTGAATGGGTGCAAATTTCCAGAAAAAAGGAAAGTTACAGACAAAGGCAATAGAGTTTGCCTAGGCAGGGTGTATGCACAGAAGCACCGTTCATGAGGACAACAGGAGGGACCCCATCAAGGCCATTTGCCTTTAATATTGAGGCCACTGATGGCAGAAAATGCATCTATTGAAGAAATTTTAGTATCAGTTATGAGGAAATCAGAGAGGGGAAGAGATGGAGGAACAGCAAAGAAATCGCCTAAGGGGGGAATTGGAAGAGAAAGTCTGAGCGAAGACTTCTGCTTTATCAGTAGAAGAAAGAGCTATAGAACCATCAGAGTGGAAAAGAGGACGGAAGGATGATGAGGTAAAGTTGCTAAAAAGGTTATTAGCAAGGTGCCAGAAAGAGCAAGAAGAAGTTGAGTTGGAGAATTTGGAGAATTTAGTATGAATGAAATTATTTTTAATAGAGCAAAGAACTGACTTAGCACAATTCCAGGCAGAAACATAAAAGAGATGGGATTTGGGTGTGTGGGATCCGGTGCCTCTCCTTGTAGACAGCATTAGAACAACCGTCCTTAAACCATTTTTTTTTTTTTTTTTTTGCATTAATTAATCACAGGATAAAAGAAACGAATGTATGCTTCCATGCCCGAGAGAATAACATCAATAATGCGCAAGGCACACCTAGGTGGTTCTCGGCCATGGAAGCAATTATCATCCTGGGAACATCAAAGAAGTACCGCCTCAAGGGCCTCAAAATTGGCAGCTACAAAGTGCCACACCCGCTGCTTCTTGGGTAGGTCCACAGGCCTTACTAGAGTGATAGGACAGGTTAAGGTGATAGGGTTCTGACTGGAGGAGCCCAAGGGAGAGAAAAGATTATCAGCATAATCAAGAGCCTTAGTTGTAAGGAAGAGGCCAGGTATGATGAAAGTCTCTCCAAGGTGGTCAGGGACATGGATAGGGTGCAATAGAAGCTGCTCTGGGTCAATGAGGATAAAGAAGATGAAGACTTGTTCACTAGTTGGATCAGTGCAAGGAGAATGGAGCCAAAGGTGGTCGTGGTGATTGAAATCACCTAGAATGGAGATTTCAGAGAGAGGAAAAATTGATAGGATATGTTCCATCTTAGATGTAATATAGTCGAATAAATTTTCGTAGTCAGTAGAGATGGTGGATAAATAAACAGCACAGATATATTTTGGTCAGAGAATGACAGGATAGCCTAAGCCAGAGAGTAGAGAATTCAGAAGATTCAAGTTCAGCAACACCACTGAGAGAAAAAGGTGCTCGTATTACCAAAAAACACATAAGCATAGGTCATATCTCACTGATTCGCGGGTCAACTGTAAGAACTTTGGACAAGGTCAGTCTGTTCTTGAACTGAAATGGTAACAAACTGTAGTGTATACTCGACGGTGTCATTTCGTAATCTCCAATGTTATTGTGACTTTTTGAAGAAAATGTGTCAAAAACAATGATCCTATTATAGTTGAAGGTGACTGGGTACAGTCTTTCTTCTGTTCTCTTCTAGTCTGATACACAAGAGGCAAATTGAGTTTTTCGAGGTTGCAATGCTTCCAAGGGAAATAAGCTAGGTATCTGCTCAAATCTACAGTAGTTCACTATGGTAGCCTAACCTCAGGCACACTGAAACCTCAGATGTAAACAGAAATGTTTTTGTGTTTGTACTGTAAATAGAAGCAATATGTTTTATTTCTAACAGTTTAGTATAGTTTAAAAAAACAAATACTCTCAGTACAATAACAAGAATATTTGACAAGGTTATTTGAGGTATAGCAATAAATTCTGTTTACAGCCATACATGGATATCTTGACTATTCTTTTTTCCTAATTCTCATGTATACTGCAATAATTTATCAAACTTTTGGAAAACTATAACCATAATTACAAGGTAGCATGCAAAACTTGCCAAGAATGGTGTCAATTATCATTTCAAACAGTTTTCAAGGCTCCCGGCCCAGTAGCCTCAGAAAGATTTGTCATGCTTATCCCTACAGTATATGACTGTAGTTTGTTACCGAGAATCCACTGATTTGGAATGGCGACAACTTGCTCTTGACAGATGTTTCGGTGAAGTGCAAGATGCTGCTGAATTTTGAAAGAAACAGTCATCACTAAAGAATATAAATTTTGAATTAAAATATTCAAACCACTCTAAGGCAGCCGGGTGTTCCCTGGCCTTACCTTACTCAAATACCGCTGTTGAGCGCATATTCAGTCAAGTGCATCTTATAAAGACTGAGAGTAGAAATTCGTTGAAAAATACTAGTCTTGTCAGTTTGATTCACATAAAAAATTACTTGCACAGTGCTGGAATATCTGCTCATCAGTTGACAATGGATGATAAAATGAAGACTTTACTTAAAGACATCAGTAGTTAGGCAACTGATAAAGCCCAAAAAATCCTCCTGGGATACTCGGGAAATGATTTTAGTATCTACAGGAGTAATGAGATTATTCAACTTGTATTTAGGTTTACAGTCGTTCAGCAAATTGCCTCATTCCCTGCTGAGTCATGAGAGATAATAGGTTATGATTTGTTTTCTTGTAATATCAAACAATAAGTTACATAGTGTAAATGTGCTTTCGGGTAAACTAATTAACGTGCATAACTTAAAATTTTGAAGTTTTTGTGTATTAGGCCTGTTATTAAAGTACGCATAGCCACAGTTTTGTGTATTTACAATGACTATCATTTATTTAATTCAGGAAAATATATTACCGGTAGATATACAAAAACTAATTCACAAAATTATGGTATTATTTCTGTTAGCGATGCTTAGTGAAGGTAAAGGATTTGTTTTTTAACCAGTACTGTAATAGTTATAATTGTGTAGTTTGAGATTTAGCTTAATTCAGTAGTTCACGAATTATTTCCTATTATTCACTCCAGTTTTGCACTGACATTGGTGTAATATGCTTAGGCGGTATCTCTAAGGAACAAAATGACGATCAGCAGTCAGTGAAATCAGTGTTCACATATTCCGCAAATACTGACAATAAATGAAAAGGAACTGCAAGCATTCCCAAATACTATTGCTCCTGCATCATCAGTTCCTCACCTTTATTTTTCCCATTACGATTACATTATGTGTGGTCTGTAGTCTAAGGAGAATTTTCCCTTAATCAGAGGAAATTTCCTCTCTTAGGGAAACTCTTCAAATCTGTTATGACAATCCTGTCACTGGGCATCTCAAATATTTCAGGTTAACTTAGTGTCACGGCCACTCCTTCGACTGTACCACTGTTTCTCTTAAGGCTACGTACAACGGCGGAATTTCATATATAGAACATGTAACAGAAGTCAACTGTATTAATCAGTTTACAAGATTCATTCGTGTTGCTTAAAGTACTTACATTAACTAGACTTTCTTAACCACTTTCACTTTATAGGTCTGAGATTTGCCTGGGTCCTCAGCTTTCCAATTTTGTAATTTCCATTGCTTTAACAATGTTTTCTGCCCCCTATTTTCCGCTCTGTGAACAGGATGTCCCAAAAAAGTAATATAGTACTCCCACGCTGCTACCTTGCTTTTCAGCTATCACAGTAGCGATAAAAGCCACCAAATCTAGCCATAGAGTCGTCAAATTGGCAACTGCTACCCTCCCTCCCTCTCCCGACTCCCGCCGTTATGGGTGGGAGTATTAATTTATTTATTTTCCGGTGTAATAAAGAACGTATAGTCATTGATTCCAACCGGTACTGTCAATGCTTCTATACGATAATCTGCTTTCTAATCACTGTTATTGTAAGCCATGAGTTTCAATATGCAGTTTTTAAGAATAATGGGTTATGGTCACTGTAACTGTGTCGACGTTGGAACAAGGAAAAAGAATCGAACACATCCCACTAAACAGAGGGGCAGGGCCAAAGCAAGTTCCAGTTAAGCTTATTTTCGTTTATTTCACAGTGTAGACTCTTTTCTCTCCAGTAACGTCGATGCTGCTGTAAGTCAAAATACAAATACTTAGATATTTTTTATAGACAGAAAAAGAAACTAGATCTCCTATCTCCACCTGATACGATATAATACTACCCTCAGTGGGGGATATTCTGATTGTTGTTAACCTTTCCACAGGCTCAGACGCTAATGTGATGGAGGGCTGATATCACAGCTCTAACGCAGTTCCATGTGTAAAGGGCTATGCACAGTATAACCAATACATTAGCGTTTTCCCTAGAACACTGAACAATTATCCGACTCACACCAATACCTAACCAACCCCTCATTCCCGCACTGCCTTGTGCTATATATACACAGGAAATGTGGTGTATTTTCAGCAATTGTATTCTGAGGAAGCCGTGAGGCGAAACGTTAATACACACTAAGTCCCACTTCGGTGATTCTCTGATTGCTATGAGGATATGAAAAGAACCATTTGGAAAAACAAATGAATTTCTAGCCTATTAGATCCGTACCAGGCATCTTCTAATTTCATTTTTACCATTCCATTTCGACGAGAACTGTTGAGTGCGAAGCTGTAAAAAGGAAACACTTCACCCATAATGAGCGATGAACTCCTGAAAAATACGGTAGACTGTAAAGCTGAATTATTTTTCAAACATAGAATGCTGAGCTTTTTTCTTTCTGGCTCGTCTGTCTCCTCTCGCTTTCTGCTTTCTCTTCACTCCCTTTTTCTCTTCATGTCCTCACCTCCGTCTTCTCTCCCACTCCCTTTACGCTCTCTTCTCATCCCTTTCTACCCTTCTTCCCGTTCCCTTCTTCCCCGCTCCCCTCTCTCCCTTTCTCTCTCCCTCTCTCTCTCTCCCCCCCCCTCTCTCTCTCTCTCTCTTTGTCCCTTTCTCTTTCATCTAACACCATTCCGCTCCCGTCTTCTCACCTTCTTACTCTTTCCCTCTCCCTCTCCAGATTTTCTCGCCTTCTTCCCTCGTCTGCCTTTGTCCCGCTCCATCTTCTCCTCCTCTCTTCCTCCTCCTCCTCCTCCGCCTTCTTTCTCTTACACACTCCCTCTTCCCCCCCTCTGCGTTTTTCATATTTCCCTCCTCATCATGCCTTCTCCTCCCTTCAACCCCATCCTTTCCTCACCTCCTCCCTCCTCTCTCTCCAGTCTCCCCTCTTCCCTTCCCCTTCTCTCTCTTTTCTTTTCCACCAGCCCCTTTTTCACTCTCATCTCTCTTCCCTCCTCCTCCCACCTCCCACCCTGCTCCCTTACCCAGTGCAGCCAAGGCCGAAGAAAAAACAGCTACATCGTCAATGGGAGTTTTGGGAAAGACGAGAAAAGCCGTAAACTTAAAAGTCTTGAGATCCTGAGAAAAGTTGTGGGGGAGGAGAAGGAGAAAGGGAAGAGAGGAAGAAGGAGACTAGGCGAAGGGTAAGAGAAATGTGATTAGGGGAAGAGAGGAGGCAGGGAGGGCAGACACAGGCGGAGAAAGAAGACATAAACTGACACCCATCGATTAGGCTACACGTGATGCACTGAGAAACGCAATCAAAATTTGCAGCTTCCCAATCTTCCCACAGAATACGACTTGCAATGTTAGTGCTGTATCAGGGTCCCAAATGGTACTGCTGGGTCAACAGGGACAACGGAAAAAAAATACCCTAAGAGTATAATCAGAAAAACAAAAAATCACTCTTTCAGCTGCAACATGGACGTGGTAGCCCATGCACCAAAAATTCCCTTAAGGTGAGGGAGGAGGAAGAGGAGGAGTGAGAGAGGAAAAGACAGAAAAATACTATGTAAGGAACAATGGAAAACAATGAGCGAAAAACTTTTTTGTAAGAATGACGAGGACATGATGGATGTCGAATGAGAGAGAGAGAGAGAGAGAGAGAGAGAGAGAGAGAGAGAGTTTTAACTTTAAGAGGAGAAGAAAGAAAGATGGGGTGGAAATAAAGTGATGACATGGAAGAAACAGACGCAATTATTGCGTGCGGAAGGAAGAGAGAGGAGTCAGGAAAAGCCTGCAGTGAGGGAGACGGGTGAAGAAACAGTTTATTTATTCTTTTTTTTTTTAATGTGACCGACTCTGGGCATAGGCTGCACAGCCTGCTTTCAAAGCCCAGTAGTCCTCCTACGTACCGCACACCTCTACATGTCACCACTTCGGCGCTAACACCCACCTTCCATACTGAATACATGCTAGGGCTGTCTCATACAGGACTGGTGTATTGGTATTAGCGGGGGTATTTTTTCGACATGTCGGCGGGCCTTCTGGTAGATCAGTAAAGTCTGATTTTTCTGACATTCAAATCCTTAAACTGTTCCCTGCCTCAGCGAGATTTGAACCCGGGTCCGTCAGGACTGCAGGCCAACTCTCTACCGATTGAGTCACCGCCAAGTATAGGGTATTAAACTACTGTACCTCCGCATGTCTTTAGAGGACAGACGTGTGGGGGGGTGGATGTGTTGCTGCATGAAATACAGGGTGTTGAACAAACGTCAAAACTCTTGAGAGGAACTGTACTGCATTATCATTCTGGTTGTACCCAGAATAAAGAACCTAAGAAAGTTCTATCAAGTAATTGTTGGTGGAGATATTAACTAGTATATACTTGCTAAAGCAGGGGTTCCTCTCTTTTGACAGTGTTTTGTCAAGCTTTGTCCAGAACAAAGAAATCAGGTCAAAAGTGGCAGATCATTAGTTTAGATCTGTTATAATTCTTCAGAAAGCAGAGGATTCCCTTATCTAATTATTTTTGTCTGACAATAGCCATACTTACAGTATATAGTTGGGTGAGGATCTTCCCCATTAATGGTTAACAGTACTAAGTCTTCATATAGAGTACTTGTCTTGCATTGTCACATCCATCTTCATTAGTGAGTTTATCCACTTTGGATACAAATAGCCCGGTTTTCTCCCTCCATGGACCGGTAGCTGCAGTTCCATATTTCATATATTTTTTGTCAGTCCTGCCTTTGCCCCACGATATCTCCTCCTCCTCCTCCTCTTTCCTTCTTCTTCTTCCTCCTCCTCCTCCTCCTCTTCCTCCTCTTTTCCCTTACCCTCTCCTTCTTCTCCCCTCCTCTGTTTTTTTTGTTTTTTTTTAATTTCCCTCCTCACTATGTATTCCTCTCCACTCTCTCCTCTCCCTTTCCCTCTTTCTCCTTGCGAACTGAACATTTTTCCTCGTTTTCCCCGTCTCTCTCTCTCTCTCTCTCTCTCTCTCACACACATACACACACACACACACACACACACACACACACACACACACACACACACACACACACACGCACGCACGCACGCACGCGCGCGTCAAAGTTGTGCTGGAGTTGTCGTTCTACCTTTATAATAAGAGGCGATATTGTATACCTTTGTGCACGGCAAAATTTTGAATGTAATTACCATCACTAGGAGAAGGTTCATCAGGGAAGCAGGAAAACGAATGGGATGTGCTGTTGTCAGATTAGGGAGATCTAAAAAAAAATCTGCCTTAATTAATTATCCCTGTTAATATTTCAGTATTATTACACCGTTTGTTAATTGTCCTTGCTACCAAAGAGACAGAGACGCATGAAAGAGAACAGTATAAACAAAAATAAGACATTGTGGAATCAAGCAGACAAGTGTGTGTGTGTGCGTGTGTGTGTGTGTGTGTGTGTGTGTGTGTGTGTGTGTGTGTGTGTGTGTGTGTGTGTGTGTGTGTGTGTGTGTGTGTGTGTGTGTGTATCTTAAGCACGTAAGCCTTTCAACAGACTTTAACACTCTTTTATGACTCACTGTCATCTCAGTAAGTCGTCCGCGTAAACTGGAATAAAATACACAGGTCGTCGTAATCAAGTCAATTAAAGCAGCTTTATACGATAACGAATGGTTAAACATTAATTTTAGTACCTAAGCCGACTTTCATCAACTTTGGATAGGCTTTTCCAGACAGACGAACATACAGTATATTCATAAATTCGACTTCTCTTCTTTAACCTTAACCCATCAAAGTTTCATTCGTCAGTTGTCCCAAACTTACCGTTCTGAATCAGTCAGGGTGACCAGATGGCACTTTGATAGGGGAGCCTAGGATGTATTTAGAAACTATCTATCTGATATTCCATGGCAGCCTTTCTTTTCCAACGACATCAGTTCTACCTAGTCCCACATTAATGGCTTAATACACATTGGTATGGTACTGTTCATACTCGGTCAACAGATTACTAAAAGATAGGATTCCCCAAAATGATTTGACAACAATTGTGCCAGAGCAAAGAACCAAAGTCTATAGCATATAACTCTTACCCGAAGAAAAAAACTACTGAAATCCTCAATCACTTGCATATCGCTAGAAACCCAGCAAAAGTAGATATAAATCTCACAAAATCAAACCTTCTTCACAACCAAGCATCCAGGCGACTGAATAATCTTAGTGACAACAGAATATTCTAGTGAACTCTCACCACTTTCAGTAGTAACTTTAACAAGTCATTACCCATTCCCCCCCTGAAATCTTCAAACGAGAACACTGCAAATGACCCTCGTGGAAAAGTCATCATTGTTTGCCAGTACGCTTGCCAGAAATTATACCTTAGAGTAAGTCAGTCAGAAAATTCCTGAACTAGAAGCTGACTCTCCCGAAACTGTATCACTAAAAGATACAGACTAGAGACGTAGAATCAATCTTGGACACTTTACCAACCAACAAAACCCCACGTCCAGATGGAACTCCTCCAGTTGTTTTGAAAAAGTGATCCACAGAACTTGCTGCTGTTCTAGCAAAAGTATTCAGACTATGCATACGTGCTTTTCCATTCACTAATTCTAGAGACAAAACCAACTTTCACCCTATTCCAAAGAAAGGATGTTCATGTTGTTCCTCTAAATTCAGACCATGTTCTCTCAGTAAAGTTTTTGATACTGTCATTATTAAGTACATTGTTAAACATCTTGAATCCAACAACTTAATTATTGGCAAACAGTACGATTTTGTCCAATTAAGATCCACTGTTGGTATACTCAGTTCCATTACCGATACCATCCATCAGTTAATTAATCAACATGGAGAAATGCATGCAGTAGCCCTTGATATTTCTAAAGCTTTTCCAAGAGTATGGCACCGTTTCCTGTTAACCAGACTCCCTTGCTACGGTCTATAATCTTTCGTCCCACTGATTTCCTCGTATCTCAGCAACAGAAAGTTAGGAGTAAAGGAATATGATGCATATTCCAATTTCCACTCAGTTCGTGTCACAAGGATCAGTCCTGGGTGCAACTCTGTTCCTCATTCATATTAATGATCTCTTGTCTGTCACCCATAATCCCATTCACTGATAAGTAATTGACTCACCTCCTCACAGCTCTTTCACACTTAAACATCCATTCACAAAGTTGAAATCTGTAACTCCCAACTCAGCACAACAAACTCTATAAAGTAAGACTTATCTAAGATTACTGAATGGTACAAAAGGACATTGCCTCATCTAATACTAGGAATATCAGATATATCCAGTTAAGTAATAGACAGCTATTGCCTGACTCCTTTGTTACTCTCAGTGCAATTAACACTCCTCTCTCTAAAAGTACTGAAATTTTCGGTGCTTCGCTTAACAATACTCTCAGTTGGACCTCTCATTTTAGGGCACTTGCTAAAATCATCTCAAAGAAACTTGGATTATTGTACAAAATCTGTAACTTCTTCACTGGCGAGCAGTAAGCTACAATTTACAAGTCAAGTGCGGTCTTCACTGTTGTGAAGTGGATGTGATGAGGTTGCACTAAAACAACTGGACAAACTTCAGAACAAAGCTATCAATCATTCAATCAATCAATCAATCATTTCCAGTGTCATCCCACGGGATGCACAGGGTCTCGATGACCTCTCTCCACCAATATTTGTCTCTTGCCATCTCTTTCAGGTTCCACCAACACTCCTCTCCTGCTTCTCTTTTCATTGTCCTCAATCAGGTTTCCCTCGGCCTACCTCTGCCTCTTCTTCCTATAGCAATCCACTCTGGCACATCCTGTATTAAACTTCCTTCTTTTCTATGTATGTGCCTCAGCCATTTCCAGCGAGACAGTCTCACATATTCGTCAACTGGCTTCACTCTCGTAATAACAAATCTATAAGAATAATTAATAACCCATCAATTACAAATGAACTACCATCCCGACAACTAGGACAGAATGTTGCCTCCCATGCATTATTTTAGATTCTTTTATGGCAAATGCTTGGATGAAGTTACATCCATTGTGCCACCTCTCCATGCCTTCCCCCGTGCTAAACGGGCATCTGGTAGCGCTCATGATTGGACGACTGGACAGTCACACTGCCATATTGCAGAACTTCTGCCTATCAGAATCTTTTACTCTCCGAACTGCTTCTCTTTGAAACTTGATCCCCCAGATTAGTTTTCCCAAAAACTTCAACCGACAGCAATTCAAGTCTAACTGTTACATATATTTTTTTTTTAATGGACGGAGGACACCTGTAATCTGGTGTATATAATCTTCTTATTTAATTTGTTTTTCCTTCCTCTGTTCATCTTCTGTTTTCAGCAATGACCCAGATCATTGTCCTCGCGAAGCTTAACTCACGGTGCTTACTGGCAAAAGACAATGCTGTGTCTCTACACTTTTTCCATAGAAATTATTCGTCAGCATCATTATAATCTGTTGGTTTTCTAGTTTTACAGTTTTTCATTAATAATAGAGAAGTTTCTGTTTTAGGATAAGTTAATGTAATACCAGTATAACAGAGACACGTATGTTGTAGAAAAAAATCAGTTGACACCAGCAAGTCCTGTACAGACGTGACACTCTGGCAGATGGGGTTCATCAACCACACTCGTAAAGATTAATGAAAAGACAATCTTCGGATCTAAATATATAATACACTTTTCAGACCATCACTGGTAGGATTTCTCTCTGCAGAACAAACTCGTCTCGTGTTAATCTATATAAATTTTCTAGGTGTATCCATAGCAAGGAAAGGGTCACTTGATATAATTATTACTGATATGACTGCTAGGATTACTCTCCTTAAAAAAAATATCGTGGTATTAGCATGAAAAGAATACCCAAGTTCACCAATCCAAAGGAAAAAATAAACACTCCATTCTTGCCATCTGGAGCCATGATATGCAGTTTGTACTTATTGTGTTAGGGGTGATGTACAAAAGACTTCACGCTTCTTAATTTGGTCATCACTGCTGTGACCGATTTCTTGATATATTCTTTCTACCACCAGATATTTTGGTTCGCCTTTCAAGAGATATTTTGATGCAGAGAGGTTAAATATCGCATTGGTGCTCAGTGTCCTCGGTATAAGACGAAACTGGGCATATTCAAAATTTAATAAAGAAGGGAACCCTGGGGTAGGGACCTATGAGCTTTGCGACTATGAGCTGACAGGTGGAGGGCGGTCGGCCTAGCACCCTTCCAGCAGAATCCCTCGCACAGGCTATCTGGGAGCCAATGGCATATAGCTATAAACAGCTCCATCAGTATTAGGGCACTTTTGTGCGGTAGTAAAGGGAAAGAGATAAAATACATGAAAACAACCTGAAAGGGTCGGACTGAAACATGACTGAATGCAGTTCAAAATTTTACTTAGAAATGAAAAGCGTTATTAACTCTGGTAGGGAACTAACCCACTGGAATCGTTCAACAATTGATTTTGACAATCAAAAATCTCCCAGAAAACCCCGTTTGTAGCAATTAGGTTCCAGAATGACATAACTGCCCCCCTCTTAGTTCGTTATAGCAGTGCACAGCGCCGTCGAATAGTTCTATTACTTTTCTAAAAAATGCTTTCATACCAACTTGATTCTTATCACACTAACACAAAATGCTTTAACCCACAGGCTGCGACAAGCCTACTACGAAGTATGGAGGGTGGCTGCTACATACGCTTTCTCTTTCTCATCTTGAGTTTCGTTAATGGCTTTCAGCAATTAGAGGCTTGCCTACTGTACACCTTTGCCAGACGGATCTGACACTGACGACCTGTGTCCGGAATAAAATTTATGTGGTATGCTCTCATTTTTTAGGTGGATACCACTGGATCAACTCTACTGTTCAGAACGCCATTGGCTGTTCCATTTAGATATCTTGTGTGTGTGTGTGTGTGTGTGTGTGTGTGTGTGTGTGTGTGTGTGTGTGTGTGTGTGTTTAAAGATCATGTTCTTTATCTGGGGGGAGACTTTGAAACTGGAGGGAGCAAGTATAGTTTAAATTTTACCTCTCCTTCCTAAGTGAAGGACATTGTCTAGAGGTGGTCAAGAATATATTTGACGTCGTGACATTAATGAGATTAATAAGGAAATGGAACAAATAAACCCTTAGGAATATAACTATGTTTCAAGCAAACAGTGGTCATGTAGAGGAGCCACTACTATGATACGAAATTATCTAACGTGGATAATAATGGCAGGAGGACATTTGGATAATGAGTGCATGTCGATAGTGTATGTTATGACCAAGAACTACGCACTGTGCATATTGGTTCAGCGAAACTCCCTGCCTCCGCAAAAGGGTTGATAAAATTAGATTTTCTTTTATTCTTACTTACTTTTTAAAATTTTATTCATATTTTTAAATACCATACAAGCGATAGGGTGTAGCTATAGCCTTGACTAGCTCCTTATCTACTAGGGTAGTTTTCTTAAGAGTTCCTAAGCAGAAGTATATAGTCACTTCAACTAAATCAGAAAACGCCCCGGTCTGAAAGGAAAAGGCTTTCTTTTGTAGTTAATCAAAAGCCACACAACTCGATTCAGCTCAGTTGAAAATGCCGCGTACAAAGCGTTAATTAACATGGCTGTGGGTGTTTGTTTGTGACTGGGAAATAAAAGTGGGAGGCGGGGGTTTAAGAGAGGGGAACACTGAGTCTTGCTGTGGAGAGAGAGAGAGAGAGAGAGAGAGAGAGAGAGAGAGAGAGACAGACAGACAGACAGACAGACAGACAGACAGACAGACAGAATGCTGAGGAAAGAAAGGAAAAAAATGGCAACCAAAGGAAGCAGTGTAAGAAGTTATGAGGAAGGCGAGATAAGAGAAAGGAAGGGAAGGGAAAAAAAATAAGAAAGAGTTCGACTGGAAGAGAAAGATAGAGCAATGAGTGAACAGTGAGAGATGTGAAAGAGAGAGGATGGAAAAATAAGAAATAAATGATACATAACAGAGTGGAAAATAAGGTCATGGATGGAGAAAACGATAGAAGGTAGTGGTTTAATAATGAATAGAGAGGAACAGAGGGCAGAGTCAGAGATGGAGGCTTCACACTGTACACATGGTGGCATCTTTTTTTAATATTCATTGTGCCCCCCTGACAACCATGTTCAACACACAGAAATCCTCTCGTATTTGGAGGGATAAGGAAGGCTGTGTCGAACTCCTGCGGTTCAGTAAGTCACTCATAAGCTGAATGGAAGCATTTGTTTTTCTCAAGGATATAATGACGAATACGTAACTGGATTGAAATAGTTAACTGCTTCACTGCCATGAACTCCTTTATTATTATTATTATTATTATTATTATTATTATTGTTGTTGATGATGGTGTTATTATTATTATTATTATTATTATTATTATGGTCTCAGGAAAATTTTACTTAGGTTTAGAGAGAATGGACTAACTGGAAGGGTCAGAGGAAACCCGCATTACCTTCTTCACTTCTAATTTTAGTTCCCTATAACTGAATATGTCGTTCGATATATTATGATAAGTACTGTACGTCTTCATGCTAAAAAAGTTCAGTAGAAAGGATGAAGTAAATATTGGCTGAGAGCACAGCAGAAGTAGAAAGGATAAAGAAAGTGGAGCTGAGAGCACCACAGAAGTAAAGAAAATCAATTTTACTACAGTGACATCCTATCATCTGATTCTTGCTATCTCCAAACATTTTTATGGAATTCAATACAGTTTTTGTCTAGAAGGACTAGATAAGCCTTTATTAATATCTGCTACAGTGGAGCTCTCCCATGGGTTTGATGGGTTGGGGAGAGCCTTCATCGCTGCCATAGTTGTTTGATTATTGTCATGGAATCATTACAGAAGTCAGGAACTTCCCCGAGTGGACTAACTAGCACTCTGCAGTTATCATCTGTTCTTTTTCCTGGCATGGTAGAAAAGAATATTGTGCCTCCTTACTGAATATGCAAAGTTAAATTTTACCTGCTCATTGCTGCGGTACACTTGCGTATCAGAAATAATTTAATGAGACCAAGACGCCGATTTTTCTCAGCTAAGAGAAATTCCATGAAAAAAAGAAATCTCGAGTAACACGCTTCGCATCTATTTGTGTGCATAAGAATATACTTATAACAACATCCAACATTTGCATTACCTGAAAGAAGTCTTAGCACTCAATAGTTCAGTTATAGTACATAATGTCAATAAATTACCCACAACTAGGAAACCAATATTCTAGGAATCCTCTGAAATTCTCTCTCTCTCCCTCTCTCACACACACACACACACACATACACAGTAAATAAGGGTAAATAGAGCAATGCATATTATCTGCTCTGCGACTGAAAACTGCCTGGTCACGTCGCCGCACTGAAGTTAGGTTGTGAAGTTAAGTCGAGTTATGCAGTGCCGGCGGGAAAGTGTTGTCCTGACTGGCACGCCTTGCTGTGTCTCCAAAGTTTACGCCTTTTATCATGCATGGTGTCTCGCACGGAGTCTGTTTTAGTATTTAGAGTGAAAATTGCTTTCATCTAGACTACGGCAAATGGTAATTGCAGTTGAAACTAGGAAGCACCAACAGAGCGCATACCTCCGACAATACCATTGCAGAATCCGGATCCAGATCCGGATCCGCCCCAAAATTTAACCAGTTCTTTACTGGCCCATGACTCACCCTTCCACCAAATTTAATTGAAATTCACTGAGTACGTTTGGAGTTATCGTGTGGACAATCACACAAACAGACAAACATAGGTGAATACATAACTTCCTCTAACTTCGTTGGCGGAGGTAATGCTCTGGTTGGCCAAAAAAAAAAAAAAAAATGAAGAAAATGAAGAAGAAGAAGAAAAGGTGCTATAGTTTAGAATTGATGTGCAGCTCTAATAAAGATATCCTAATCTTAGTCCAGTTGGCACAAGTTTGCGTTGATAGTTAATACACACCAGGATCACTATGCAGGCTAGGACACTCTCTTGATAAATTCGCTACTTCCCCGACTTTGTAAGGTCTGGCTCAAGTGTCGTACTTGGAGGGGGAGGGAAGCCGGAAGCCGATGGTACTATTGCGACCAGGAGTTGTTACCCACCCTCCTCCAGCCAACTCGTGTATGTGGCAGCGTCGCATTCACGAGTACAGAAGTTGCCTTCGATGCATTTCTGTCGAAATATATCTCTTCATCTTTGGGCTTGTACTAATGGAGAAAGTAATAGTAATATTTACCTGAAGATTTGACTCCGATAACACGAATATATCACAATTATTATATAGTAAATATTTGTTCTCATACAATACCAAGCAAGTGACTTTATGTTTCTTGGATTTCATTCCACGACTTCCTGTACTGTAGGTTTGAATCAGCTAACACAAAGATTGAACAAGTTCGAAGCATTCATTTGTTACCGAGAGAGAGAGAGAGAGAGAAAGAAAGAGAGAGAGAGAGCGCCTGTGAATTTTGGAGAAATGAGGTGGAGGCAGACTGGCGCAGGTAAATGCAAGAGAGAGAGAGAGAGAGAGAGAGAGAGAGAGAGAGAGAGCGTGTATGGTGGGCGCCTGTGAATTTTGGAGAAATAAAGTGGAGCAGGATAATGGAAAGGATGAGAAACCCTGGATTTCTGTGCTCCACTGAAAACAAACCACAGTGTGGATATATCTTCCATAAGTCACTAGAACTTGCCTTGCTTTGTTTTAAAGGGTCTTCTTATTTTTTTAAGGATTGCTGTCGGAGGAATAATGAATTAGGAGGTAAATGCTGTTGATTTAACAAAAAGCCGTGCTTAAAAAAAGTAATTTGCCTCTCTGTCCAGAGAGAGATATCCAGCTAATGAGAAAAATACTCATGAGTTTGCCAGAAATATCCAGGTGTCAACCACCAGAGAAAAAAAAAATGCGAACATAAGGCATTTAACAGAAGTTACGCAATCCTGCCTAATAATTTGACAAAGTCAACTGACTACACAGAATATAACCCATCTTTCATTTTGTCTCACGAGACGTTATCCTGGGATAAATAAACTTCGTCATCAGCCAAAGGAAAATTCCGTGTTTAGCTCGAGCACGTTATTTACTCGTATCGCATAAAATCATGTGTATGTAGCCGGAATGAGGCCCAATATCTATGGTCTGGCAACCTCCCTGTAAAGAGTACTATTTTCTACCGACAAACTGAGTTAAGCGGTGAGACTCATCTTTCGTGTAAGGAAATCCACCCTGCCTCTGTGTGTGTGTGTGTGTGTGTGTGTGTGTGTGTGTGTAATTTACCGGGTCGGTCAGGATCACTTGATGGTCGTGATTGTCAGCTTTTACCCTCCCGGAAGGGAGCTGAGAGCTCATTATAGTCCGATCTAAGGGCAAGGCTGTGACCTTCACACACGCACACACCCATCCCCTTGCTCAAGGGGGACGGTAACCACCCACTTCGTCAGTGAAACTTTTCGCAACCTGAGTGAGGCGCAAACTCCCGTCTATCAGATGGCAAGCGAGAACGTTACTACTGAGCCAGCGAGCGGTGTGTGTGTGTGTATGTGTGTCTGTGTGTGTGTGTGTTGAGTTGCGAGTCATCCGACTTGTGGAGCATGGTATGCGGGTTGATAGGTTGGTGACTGGGTGGGTGGATTGGTTAGTGTAGGCTGGTGGTTTCACAGGCGGATTAGGAGGAGTGGGTGGGCGAGAGGGAGAGAAAGGGTTGTTGGGCTGGTTAACTGGGGTGGAGTTGGGTTCATACATTAAGTGGGGTGGGTGGTGGGTCTACCTGTAGGACAAGGCAAAATGTATTGTGCTGCCGCTAGCACCAAATTCGTGCCACCGCTAGCACCAATTTTATGTGTCAGTTTAGCCGCTAATTCCACTGGATTTACCAATTTGTGTAGCCTTTATATGGAATAGCACAGCTGACTACATATTATGTGTTCTGCTGTTATAGTATAACAGACCACCATGTTGGAGATCGACGACACTGTCTGTAGTACACATCAGCCACTCACCGTCAATGCCCGACACTTTCCACCAAAGGTCCTCTGCCACTAAAAGGTGGAAGCGGGTCTGTTATATTAAGTGGTAGTGTAAGTTGACAGAAATGAGCAGATTAAATCTCTCTTTATTGGCCACAGAATAATATAACTGCAACCCAAAAGATATGTAAGAGCGATACCACCTCCCTTGATAACTATATGACTTCTTCTGACGCTGTACGCTCACCGTGCCGACTTGGGCGCGGTGCTGAGGTCAGCTAAAAGTGAGGTGCCAAGCATTTACATATACTCTGGGCTTATGCAAAAAGTAGAGATAAATGACAACTCTACTATGGTGGTACCAATCTTAAGTGGCGGTTTGGGTGGGGCACGAACCTCTGTACAGTGATGCCACGTGTTCCATACCCGCTAAGTGAACGGCTCAGATATATGTAAAAGGCATCACAATAAGATAAACACATAAGAATATAATGGTAACGTGTGTATTATAATGTATGAAAGAACAGTAAACCGATTATGCGTAAAATATTTATACGGCAATACAGAAACGTGGCATAATTATTTTACAGTGTTGCTTAAAAAAAAAGTAGTCACTTTTATTGGCTGTTACCGTATTTCTGGGGTTGGTAATAATGTCACAATTATGATTATAAGATAATATGCAGGATTATAAGCAAAAATATGCCAGTTTCTTAGTAAAAAAAAATATATATACATTAAACCCTCGTGAGCGGCAACACTCACACACACCCAGTCCCACCTGGTCATCTGTGAGGGATAGAGGAATAGGCCTGTTTGGGGACACCTCTTAAAAAAAACGCGCCAATACTTTAACCTCCTGGGTGGTGTGGAAATAAAGTCAAATTTACAATATGTACATTATAACGTAAAAGAAAATAACCAAAATGAATCCTAAAATACAACAGACGAGAGAGAGAGAGAGAGAGAGAGAGAGAGAGGGGGGGGGAAGGCAGACAAGGGGCAGTGTTGAGTGCAGCTGAGTGAGAGATGAAGGAAGGGAGGGAAGGAAGGAGAGTGATTGAATGAAAACAAATCATGGCGCCACAACAACGAGATCATCTGGCGCCATATGTAAAACAATAATATTTTTAAACATAATTAGATATAATAAAAACAAAATAAAGAAATGAAAGCACAAGTTTAAAAGTCACTCATAAAAGAAACAAAATTCCCAAAGGTGACGCACATCTCCCCAAGGAGAGAGAGAGAGAGAGAGAGAGAGAAGGCAGGCAAGGGGCAGTGTTGAGTGCATTGTCAAGCTGAGGGAAAGATGAAGGGAGGGAAGGAAGGAGGGCGAGAATCAATGAAAAAGCGCCGCAACACCGAGGTCATCTGGCGCCATATGTAAAACAATAATATAATAAAAAACAAAATAAAGAAATGAAAGCACAAGTTTTTAAGACATAAAAGAAACAAAATTCCCTAGGGTGATGCACATCCCCCAAGGAGAGAGAGAGAGAGAGAGAGAGAGAGAGAGAGAGAGAGAGAGAGAGAGAGAGAGAGGCATCGCGCGTATGGAAAACGTGGCAACACTGTACAGAGGTTCGTGCCCCACCCAAACCGCCACTTTAGAATGGTACAACCATAGCACATTATACACCTCTATAGAATGGTATTAAGTACATTCACATATACCAACATAATAAATGGTTCCCCAGGACTTTACACTTACGCACAATTCAGATATCTTTTCACTTCTCCTAACCTTCTTTTTATAATTGAAACAGGGTGGCACTTGTGGTCTGCCATCCACCTTCTTTCTATACCACAACTAACAGCGAAATGATATGGTTGTTCATCATTTACACATCATTACACACTGTTAATTATGACTAAATAGCTTTGAAAATTATTATGTAAAATGTGTGATACTACAACTTCTTATGAAAAAAGATGTTGACACCAGAACATCGCTCGGCCACACCATTGACGTCCTCGTCGACATTGTTGTCCTAACTACCATGTAGCCTAACCAGAGTGTAGGGTAGCTAACTATTCAGGAACATCCACTTGCAATCCGCGAGTACGGACACGTGGTCTCAGTGGGTTCCTTAATTGGCGCCTTAACCCGCGCCGTCCCGGCGACGTGAATTAACGACCGCACATGATGTGCACTCATGTCCCGGCGACATGAATTAACGCGGCAACATTGCAAGGTCCCTAATTTGCACAATGTTCAATTTTCGCGAGTGATTTCGCGAGTGATTATTGGCACGTATACACGGGACACCTTCCTCTATTCCTCTACAAGATGCCAAGCAGGGACAATGCCTTACACCGCATAACCTCTCCCTCCCCCCTGCACGCCATTGTCTCGGCAATTCACCTGTTACCAGTGACCTGACCAATAAAGACATTCAGGGCCAGAGTGATTACCCAATCGATGACAATGTGGAGGACAAAGTTTACATAGCATTAGAGGAAGAAACAGTCAGAAATGATGATCAGGTAATGTGGGAAAAAAAGGTCATGAATGGTGATGAGTTAGTGAGTGAAACAATGCTTATAATGCCTATATTACTGTTTGAAAACCAATATACTCTTGTACTACATATAAATTCGTACCAAGTAAATAAATAAATACTATTTATGAGTGGATAAAATAGTTACCCTCCCATAGAACTCGTTTTCTTTGGTGCCAGCCTGTTAGAAAACCCATTCAGGTAAGGAAGTACTCGTACCTAAATCAAGTATTTTAAACCTCAGGTGAGCGATTTCTCTATGAATTTTTGATGTTTCTCACCAAAAGCGGATGTTTGAGCAAAAAAAAAAAAAAAAAAGGTCCAAAAATGTTGGGACTGGGACGTACCACTGCCCAGAAAACGTCGAGATGGGGCGGGTTAAATAGTAGCCTAAACCACAAACACAGGACAAGACTACAATAAGTAGAAGACCAATGCCAGGACCAAAATAGGAAGGAGAAAGGTATGAAGGAAGATAGAACAGTGCATAAGGCTCTAAATCGGTCCTGTTCAGGTGGGAGAGGAAGGTAAGCTCCTTTAATACATGAGACAGCCTATTCACATTCAAGGAAGTAACATTGAATGAAGGTAAAAAGGGTCGTAAATGGGATGAGAAGTTCGCTGACAAAACTAGATGATGCTTGCTAGGCAGAACTGCTATCTCTTTGCTGTGTAACTCACAAAAATCAGGTGCAACATAGTACCCCTTTACTGTAAGGAAATGATTCTGTGAGGCACAAGTCACAGTTCCGTCCTCTGTCTCAGGAAAGTAAAAGTATTGTTTCGCATGAATATGAGCATGGAAAACTGACTTCAACTGAACGGGTTGGAAGGTGCAATGTTGCAGAGCAGAGGAAGTATTTGTGTCCAACAAGGCCCTCTTACACTCCTCTACCTTTAATGGTACGAAGACAAAATGGAAAGCAGGACATACATGGAGATCAAGAAATGAGGCCTTACATTCTCAAATTCATCCACAGTCGTTTCTGCTACATATTTCTTGTCATCTGAGACAACCAGCACCTCTGGACCCTCTTCAATAACAACAAGTGTATTATTAGCAGTAGCACAAGGGAAGGGAATGAACCGCCATGCCTGGTACGTTACAGCATTCCTCATAGGTACCAATATCAGGATGCCTTCATGGGTCAACTGGGCCTCTAACAATGGTTAATGATATTCCAGTTGACTCAGATCAAAGAGTGGCATAAGTCCATGCTTCCACATAGCTATATCAAGTGCATTTGTTAGTATATTAGTAGGAAGCAATAAAGCATTAACCCTATTCAAACTTGCATCGATTAAGCCATCCACCATATTGGCTGCATGCTTCTCCAAAGCAGTGGTTGACTCGTCGAGAGCATGTAAGTACTCAGCGAGTAACACCAAGTTAGCCAGGGTTGGTAGGTTAATTTGGATGTTGTTCACAAGCTCTACTTGATGGTTGGTAGTCCTAATTATATCGTTAGCTTTGTTAGTAAACTCATCTAACTGTTTATACACATGCATGATTAATCTATTAGTGGCTTTAGCGGCCAGTGTCAAGTCATGCATCTGTCTACCCAATTGCACTACATCCTTATCTAATGCCGTACCAAAGAGTTGTTGAGACAGGATTCCTAGAAAATCCACAAGTCCTCTCATAGTACGTGCATGGACATGCTTGGAAAGATCAGAGTGTACGTTAGGTAAAGCAACATGCAAGTTAGTGAGCCTGTCGGTGAGCCTGTCTATATGCCTAGTCTGAAGCTCAACAATTCCATGCAAGGTTCGTTCCAAAGCTTCAGTGTCAGAGTTCGTCAATCGTAGGTTTCGATTAAACATCTTTCCCACTTCCAACAGTTGCTGTCTGAGATTTGACAAGCCTTTGGAGACCTCTTTGACAATATCTGGCGTTTGGAGATAGCCTTCCATTGGATAGTAGACGCATACTGCATCTTCCACTACCACGACTTCTCCAAGTGGGCTCTTCAGTGCTCCTGGCATTAACGCAGTCGTGTCCGTGTCTGACGTCATTCCATAGGTCCACCCCAAGCAACACACGAGGAGTATGAGCCACAGCCACATTTTTTTCTGCAAGAGTAGATACTCTCTTAATCACTCATGTTGTAGGATCGTAGCTTGCTGCGATACTCTTGGTTAGGGACAGGTACGGATGACGACATAGACTGCGACGAAGACAAAGGGGACAACACATCAGATGATAGGCCTAGCTCTTGACTTACTAGTTTGATCCTATCAGCATGTGCTACCTCCTGAGTTCCATTAGCTTCATCCTTTATTCTATAAGTATTTCCACGTACTCATTCCACAACCGTATATGGGCCACGGAACTTAGGTCTGAGCTTGGAAATTCTCTCAGGGTTGTGGATCATGACCTTCTGGCCTGCCTGTAACGTCTTTTCTTGACTACCTTTGTGTTGTTTCGCCATCATCTCCACTCTTGAGGCTTTTAATCTTTTCCGTACTTCACTGTGTATACGATGGAATTTCAACAACTGTACCTTTGCATAGTCTTCTTCATTGTATACTGGAGTAGGAGGTCCAGCCAACAAATCGTAGGGTAACACTTTCTCTTCTCCATAAAGGATATAATGAGGAGACTTCCCAGTTGATAAATTTTCTGAGGAGTTGATGGTCGCCGCTACATGTGATAACCAGTCTTCCCAGTTATCCTCTTGATTTGAGGTTATTACTGGTCTCAAGACTTCCAGTATCTTCCTGTCCTCTCCACCAGGCCATTGCTCTTAGGACTGTAAGGCGTTACAAAAACTTGCTTTACTCCATACATACGACAGATTTCTTGTAACACTTGGTTACGAAATTCACTGCCATTATCGCTGAGCTATACCTTAGGTGTAGAGTATGGACAAATCACTGAAGTCACAAAAGCGTGCGCCACCTCCTCTGAAGTTTTCGTCTGTAAAGGTGCTAAAACAGTGAATCGTGAGAAATGGTCCACTGCCACCAGTACATAACTCGAACCTTGACGACTTCTCGCCAATGCTAAGAGATCAATGGAGACTGTATCCCAGGGTTTTTCCGGTAGAGGATACTCTAAGATAGGAGTCGGAAGTCCCGTCATTCCTCGTATTTCCGCGTATTTGACACATTGACTGACATGGGCTTCTATGTCCTTCCTCATGGTCGGCCAATAATATTTCTTTCTCGCCTCGCGTATGCATCCATCACGACCGGGATGACCCGCTTGAGGTACCTCATGAACTAACTGTAGAACGGCTTGCTGTATGGTAGCAGGAACAACCAACTGATATGCAGTGTCCTTCCCTGGGGGTTGCTTATACAAAAGACCCTGTTGAAGATGGAAGTGAGTCATCAGTACTGGGAGTTCAGGTAGACAAGTCTCGTCACCAGACTCCAAGGCATAGATGACTTGAGACCACATCACATCATTACGTTGTTCCGCTTATACCGTGTCTGAGGAATACTCAGCAAGAGCAACATCCTCGGCTATGGTGGCAGCAATGTTTCTACTCGGCGCGTCGGCTACGACATTATGATGGCCTGGTAAATATCTGACCTCTGGATCAAACTCCATTACCTTGCCAAACCAACGCACAACCTTACCGTGCAAGTTCTTTCCTTTAAATAAGTCGCGTATGGGTGCATGGTCAGTTAAAACAATTATCCGTTAGCCAAAGATATTATCCCGGAAATGTCCTAACGCCCACACGACTGCTAATGTCTCCAAATGTGTCGTCAAATAGTTCTTCTCTAGGGGTCTTAGTGCCCTACTAGCATACGCTATGGTATGTGTCTTGCCTTGCTCATCCTTCTGCTGTAACACCGCTCCCAGACCCAGACCTGAGGCGTCCGTGCACAGATAGAAAGGTTGAGTATAATCAGGAAACACTAATACGGGTGCTTCTGACATGGCTTGTTTGAGCTTGTTGAAGCTTTTCTCTTCCGAGGGTCCCCATTTCCATGCAGCATCCTTCTTAAGTAGCGTCGTTGAAGGTGATGCTATGATGGCATATCTGTGGACAAAACTCCTATAAAAGCCAGTGAGGCTTAGGAACGATCTTATCTGATCCGTGTTCTGTGGTGTAGGAAAATTTAACATTGGCCTTACCTTGTCCGGCACAGTCTTGATGCCATTACCACACTACATGCGCATAACATATCACACCTTCTATTCACATCTTTAGTAATGGCCGCTGCAATCTTACAATCAAATGAGGTGGTGCCTCGGATTGCCACCACCGGAAGGGTAGGGCTGGAGGCACAGGGTCCTCCCGGTCGCCATCAAGCGACTGTGCCGGCAGCGACTGTTGCTATTTCCGGGAATGCTCGTCGGCGAAGAGGTGACGGTACGGCCTTATTCTTTACCAACATCCGCGGCCTTACCACAAATTTAAACTCGGTTCATTTTTTCCTTCAGTCCATATCCCCTTTGGCCCTTTTCCTCACAGAACCACAAATCTCGCCCTCTACCGATATATCTCCATTTTGTTTTCCCAGTTACCATCTCCTTACAAACTTTCGAAACAAGGGCGGCACCTGTTGTTATATCAAATCCCAATATGCAGTTGATACTATTTTAAACTTCACTTCATCCAGTTTTGATTACTCATTATATAAATTAAATTGCCAAAACATTGCCAAATATATCTGTGTAGTTTATCGTTCCCCCAATGCTTCTTCGGAACCCAGTGTATTTGATTCCATATCCACTCGGTTGAGTAACCTTGACCTTGCCCTTGGCAATGAAATTACCATTTTGGGTGATTTTAACACACACAATGTTGAATGGTTATTGCATTCTGCCCGGACTGACGACGCTGGTCTAGAATGCGAGCTGTTTGCGGAATCATTTAATCTCACCCAGTTGGTAAAGCAACCAACCAGAATACCTGATAATCCTGACCATAATGCCCATCTCTTGGATTTATTCTTGACAAATAATCCAGATCAATACAGGATAGAGGTACTGTCACCACTTGGATCCTCTGACCACAATCTCATCAAAGCCTCATTAGTTAACCCTCCTACACCTCCCCATTCCGAACCTGTCAGGGTGACCCGATGGCACTTTGACAGGGCAGACTGGGATGGATTTAGAAATTATCTTGCTGATGTTCCATGGCAGTCTTTCTTCTCTAGTGATCCCAATTCTACCCAGTCCCACATTTGCGACTTAATACTAGCTGGTATGGATTTATTCATACCAAGTCAACAATTCACTAAAAGATCAAACTCTCCAAAATGGTTTGATGGCAATTGTGCCAGAGCAACAGCCCAAAAGTCATTAGCATATAACTCTTACTTAAAATCAAAAACATCTGAATCACTCTCCCAATTTAAAATTGCTAGAAATCATGCAAAAGCTGTATTAAATCTATCTAAATCAAACTTTCTTCAAAAGCAAGCATCAAAATACTTAACAACCCTAATGAAAATAGAATATTCTGGTCAACTCTTAATTCTTTCAATAATAACTTTAACAAGTCATCTTCCATTCCCCCACTAAAATCTTCAGATGGCAATATTACAAATGACCCACGTGGGAAAGCAGATATCTTTGCTAGTACCTTTGCAAGAAACTCTACCATAGATGATACCAGCCAGAATGTCTCAGTACTGGAACTTGATTCTCCCGAAATTGCCCCACTTAAAATACAGACAAGATTCGTAAAATCCATCCTAGACAATTTACCTACCAACAAAGCTCCAGGCCCAGATGGAATTCCGCCAATTGTTTTGAAAAAGTGTTCCCCTGAACTTGCCTCTGTCCTAGCTACATTATTCAGACTATGCATACGTACTTCTTTATTCCCAAATTCATGGAAAGAAGCCAATATCCACCCAGTTCCGAAGAAAGGAAGTTCGTCTGACCCTTCCAATTACAGACCAATAGCTGTCACATCTTCTCTTGGTAAGGTATTTGAAACTTTAATTAATAAGCATATTGTTAAACATCTTGAATCCAACAACTTAATTAGTGATAGACAATATGGTTTTTGCCACGAAAGATCCACCATTGACATACTCGATCTCTTAACTCATACCATCCATCAGTCAATTGATCTTTTTGGAGAAACTCATGCAGTAGCTCTTGATATCTCTAAAGCTTTCGACAGAGTATGGCACCGTTCCCTGCTGTCCAAAGTCCCTTGCTATGGACTAACGTCTTTTGTTCCTTTGATTTCTTCTTATCTTAGTGACAGGAAAATAAGAGTAAAAGTAGATGATGTATATTCAAATTTCCACTCAATTAATGCCGGCGTGCCGCAGGGATCAGTTCTGGCTCCAACCCTATTTCTGGTTCATATTAATGATCTCTTATCTGTCACTCACAATCCCATTCACTCATATGCAGATGACTCAACACTACATAGTTCATTCACACTCAGACATCCAATTACAAAGTGTAATATCTCTACCTCTCAACTCAGTACAGCCATCTCCATAAATCAAGAACTGTCTACAATCAGTGAATGGGGACATACCAACCTTGTCTCTTTTAATGCTAGTAAAACTAAATATATACAGTTTACTAATAGACAGATATTGCCAGATTCGTACATCACCTTCAGTGCTACTAATATTCCCATCTCCAAAAGTACTGAAATTCTTGGTGTCTCACTTAACAGTGCCCTCAGCTGGACCTCTCATGTCAGATCACTTGCTAAAACCGCCTCAAAGAAACTTGGATTATTGTACAGAGTCCGTAACTTCTTCGCCGATGAGCAGTTAGCTATAATTTATAAGAGTCATGTGCGCTCTCAGCCTGAATATTGCTCACCCTTGTGGGATGGTTGTGGAGAGGTTGCATTATGACAACTAGACAAAATTGAGAATAAAGCTGTTAGAATCATTAACAACCCTGCCATTACATATAAACTACCTCCCCTGCAAGTAAGAAGGAATGTTGCCTCCCTTGCATTATTTTACAGATATTTTTTTGGCAAATGCTCAGACGAAGTTGCGTCCATGGTGCCACCTCTTCATGCCTTCCCTCGTGCTACATGGGCATCTGGTAGCGCTCATGACTGGAATGTCACTCAACCATATTGCAGAACTTCTGCCTATCAGAATTCTTTCATTCCCCGAACTGCATCTCTCTGGAACTCGCTTCCCCAGAGTTGTTTTCCTCCAAATTTCAACCTACAACTGTTCAAGTCTAACTGTTACAGATATTTTATGAACAAAGGACACCAGTAATCTGGTGTATGGATTTTTTTTTTTCCCATTTGTTTTTCCTTCCTCCGTTCTGTTATTAAAAAAAAAATAAAAAAAAATGAGGTGTCCTAAAAATCTAATACTGGATTTCAAAAATTCACACTTTGACGGCTTGATTTTCAGACCTGTGGATCTCAAGGTTTCCATCACTCGTTTTAACTTGTTAAAATGACTGTTAACGTTGTTACTCACGATGATTAGGTCATCTAGATACGCTAAGACGTCTTACCCTAACATCTCGCCAAACAATTGGTTTATCATCTGCTGAAATGTTAAAGGAGCATTACTCAGTCCAAAAGGCATCCGGAGAAATTCAAAGTACCCACGGTGAGTGCTAAAAGCAGTATTGGGACGCGACTCTTCAGTCAGCTCCACCTGCCAATACTCTGACACTAGATCCAGACAAGTAAACACAGTATTTCCCTTACCTAATGATTGAAGTAAGTCTCGCAGATGCAGAATCGGATAACGATCCGGTACTGTTACCTTGTTCACTTGCCGAAAATCCACAACAGGTCTCACACCACCGTCCTTCTTAGGCACTAGAAAGAGTGGTGCATTCCAGGGCGAGGAGGAAGGCTGGATAACTTCATCATGAAGCATCCTTTCAACTTCCTCATCCACTGCTTCCCTTCGGCTGTGCGGTAGACGGTATGCGGGCACATAAACTGGATTTGTACCAGGGCACAAACCAATATGATGCTTCACCCTATCCGTCCTACCCAGCGCTTCTCCTGGAAGTGCTACTATGTCGGAAAATTCTCTAAGGAGGGCTAGGAGTCGCGTTTTATGGTCTACATTATCCCTGACCTTCACATATTGCTCCAGCTGTTTTTCCTTAGCCAGACGTATGGGTTCCGACTGAGTCGTTGCTTGAGATGTAACTACAGGAGACATCACCAGCAGGTCGTCGACTTCCTTTATGGGGGCACCATAGCACATCAAGTCGCCTATATAACATCCATCTCTGAGCTTAACTGCACCACCACTCATATTTGCGATGAAGAGGGGCGTCTTCTGATCTTGCCCAACGCTAGTCAGAGTCGATTCCAGCGACAATGCCACAGTCTCAGTTAAGCATGCTACATCAGTTCCCACCGACACGTCAGGTACTCGAACAGGAATTTTACAGACAGTTCGATTGGGTAAGTGGTGATTACCACTCACTATAGCCCTGACTTTCTTCCAGTCCATACCCTCCGCTTCATGTGCATCCGGGGACTCCCTTAATGCTTCACTTGTCGGGGTCACAACTGGTTGAACAGCTCCTTATTGAATGCCAGTTCCAGTTCGTGTCGCTGAGGGATTAAGGCCTACAAACTCTTTCCCATTAAAGGAAATGGAATGTCTTTGAGGGTGTATTACTATGTTATACTCCTCCATGGTTTCAAAGCCTAACAGCCCATCAGCTGGCAGAGGAAAATCCTAAACCACATAAAATGTATCACGTAAAACAGGAGATCGTTTATCTGCCCTCAATGTCAACGGCACCTGGCTTACAATCTTCATTCTACTCCCTGTCACACCTGTCAACATTACATCAGGTGCTGATAATGTCCAGTTTGTTAGAGGCATTTCACTTTTAAGGCTTTCCAGCGCTTTACTAGAAATAATGTTTGTACATGCCACTGTATCTACGATCAGGGACACTTGGCCTTTCCCTATGATCCAAGGAATAGATAATAAGTCCACCTTAGTAATAGCTGCCACACACGCATCGGTGGATTGTACTATTTTAATTACTTTTGCGTGCGGCCCTGAGCTTCCCCCGAACTAGCTTGGTTCCCTAGTTTCTTCCTCTTTTCAGTGACAAAGGGGCAACAGTCCGTTTCATGAGGACAATGCCCATGTATGGCACAGGTATCTGCCACAAAGGAGGAGGGTTAGTCTGACTTTGCACGCCCATATTGTTAGTCATGCCCCAGGTATTTGGATAAGGGCCCTGGGTTTGCATGCCAATATTAGTATTCATGCCCCATTGATTAGGATTCTGGGTTCGCATGCCAATACCATCTGTGTTTATACCCCATGCATTTGAATAAGGAACAGAAAATAAATTCTGTCCAAAACCTTGTGGTGTACTGAAAACATCTGAAGTATAAACAGGTATGTGAGTGGTTGTAGTACTACCAGTAATGACTGGATTTTGCATATCCTGAGTGACCAAAGGTACTGTTGTAGTCTCAACTTCCACAGTCTCCTCACTAGGAATACCCTCATTAGCAAGACTAGTGGCCATTTTGGATCTAACTGATTGCTCTGGGACTGTTGAATAAGTATGACCAGAACGCAAATGCAAAGCATTCAAATCCCCATCCAGTCTTTCAAAAATATCCTCATCACCTTGATCCTCAATATGTCCTTCACTCATTTTATATGTCTGAGCACTTTTATTTGATGCTTCAACCCACTCATAAAATTCAGAGTCTAGTGGGGTTGGCTGATCTCTATTTCCCCTAATTCTACATCCCCACTTTTTCACACTATCCATCCAACCTTGCCAGTAATATTCCCCTCCCAGTTACAGGAAGATAAACTGACATAAAAAAAAAGGATAGTTACGGTAAGTGACAGAGAACGGAACACATATAAAATACACAGAGAGTATATTTATTTCAAGGGATTTCTGAGAAACTTTATTTCCACACATTAACTAACTAACGTGTGTTGATTCAAGTGTGTGTGTGTGTGTGGATTACTAATACATGGACACTACCTAGATATGAAAGTCCAGGATGATGTTCCACATTCCACGTTCCACACTCCACCAGACTCCTCCAACCATACACAGCAGCTTGCTCGCTGTGGGAGTTAGCAAGTGACTGGTTCGCCCTGCATCATGCCAGGCAGGACGCCACAACACACACACAACCCACGCTCGCTCCCCTCGACTCGCCTAGGCCGTCCGCGCCTCTGGAGTTGCTAGAAGTCGCTGGTTGACCCACTCCTCACCACACTGGCTTGAACTCTCCTTATCTCACCTCTCACACACGAGAGCGAGATTCTTGCCAGTTTGCATTTGAAGATGGATATATCTCGCACACCACACGGCGAGATAACTGCCAGTTTGTGCTTAAGATAGGAATCTCGCACTGGCAGAATAATGGGAGGAATTAATATTCACCACTCCAGTTTATCTGCTCCACTTAACTCACTGGTAATTAGTCCCCTTACAACAGCAGAGTAAGATTTTCTGTTTCACCTTCAGGAACGAGCGATTACAAGGCTTACTGGTTCACAACATAAATCCCTTTAGCACTTGTATCGTATCCCAGCACTGAGCCACCAAATTTATGTATCGTGCCGCCGCTAGCACCAAATTCGTGCCACCGCTAGCACCAATTTTATATGTCAGTTTAGCTGCTAATTCCACCGGATCCACCAATTTGTGTAGCCGTTATATGGAATAGCACAGCTGACTACATATTATGTGTTCTGCTGTTATAGTATAACTAGACCACCATGTTGGAGATCGACAACGCTGTCTGTAGTACACGTCAGCCACTTGCCGTCACTGCCCGACACTTTCCACCAAAGGTCCTCTGCCACTAGAAGGTGGAAGCTGGTCTGTTATATTAAGTGGTAGCATAAGGTGACAGAAATGAGCAGATTAAATCTCTCTTTATTGGGCACAGAATAATATAACTGCGACCCGAGGGATATGTAAGAGCGATACCATCTCCCTGGATAACTATATGACTTCTTCTAACACTGTACGCTCACTGTGCCGGCTTGGGCGCTGTTCTGAGGTCAGCTAAAAGTGAGGTTTCAAACATTTACATATACTCTGGGCTTATGCAAAAAGTAGAGATAAATGACAACTCTACTAGCACATTATACACCTCTATAGAATGGTATTAAGTACATTCACATATACCAACATAATAAATGGTTCCCCAGGACTTTACACTTACGCACAATTCAGATATCTTTTCACTTCTAACCTTCTTTTTATAATTGAAACAGGGTGGCACTTGTGGTCTGCCATCCACCTTCTTTGCATACCACAGCTAACAGCGAAATGATATTTGGTTGTTCATCATTCACACTTCATTACACACTGTTAATTATGACTAAACAGCTTTAAAAATTATTATGTAAAATGTGTGATACTACAACTTCTTATGGAAAAAGATGTTGACACCAGAACAAAAAGAGTTTATGTTGTCCTACTTTTGAGACATACTATACTGAGTAAGGCTGTGGGTATGTGTGTTGATGGGTGGGTGTGCAGGTGGATGGAAGGATTGTGGGAAAAAAGGCCTCTGGGATTAGGTCACTCGAGCGAATACGTCCGAGTTGGGAATAGATAAGTGTGCGGAAAATCGGTCCACAGGGGATATAATTCTGAAATCATACCGAAGTATATATAATATATATATATATATATATATATATATATATATATATATATATATATATATATATATATATATATCCAGTGGGTTACAAAAGGTCCATCGTGCAATACGTCTGTTGGTTAAGAGGCCTCTATTTCAACTGCAAGCATCAGTGGGTGATATAACCATGTCGGATAATAGGTTTATGGGGAAAATAGGTTCATTGTGAAAAATATGTCCATGGGTATACGTGCATGTAGGAAACCTGCATGCATGGAGAGATTCAAGTCGACGGAAAATTTGGTCCGTTGGGAGAAAATACATCAATGTGGAAAATTAGTTCATGGGAAAATAGGCTTACGTCGAAAAGTTGGAGTCTTTGATAAAATGTCATTAAGGAAAATAGGTCTTTGGGGGATTTTGTTCCGAGTGGTGAAAATGTTCGTTGATAAAAATATTCATGGGGTGAAAATAGGTCCATAGGGGCATACACGTACTGTAAACATACATGGAGATATTTACAATAAATGGGAATTAAAATATGCAACTGTTAACAGCGACCATTGCCTGGAATTAGGCTTACCACTGCTTACCTCTGCGCACCTTGGACCAAATAACCATTAACCAGACCCTATTGCCACTTCGTCATCCAGTTATTAAATTTCATAATTTACCTTCATTTAGTCATTTAGGCATAGAAAGCCAACCGAAACGAGAGGAAAAATCCCTGTTTAACTGTGTTAAGCATCTCATTTCTCCACCTCATTCCTCTAAAATTCACACGCACCCACTACTCTCTCTCTCTCTCTCTCTCTCTCTCTCTCTCTCTCTCTCTCTCTCTCTCTCCTGGTAACAAATGAATGCTTCGAACTTGTTCACTCTGTGTTCGCTGGTTCAAACTTACAGGAAGTCGTGGAGTGGACCCAAATATAAATATCTGTCACTTGCTTGGCTCTGTACGAGAAACAAGTTAAATAATCAGTGTAATACATTCGTGTTATCAGAGTCAAACCTTCAAAGTAAATACTAATATTGCTTTATCCATTATTACAAGCCCAAAGCTGAAGGGATATTTTTCGACAGAAATTCATCGAAGGCAACTTCTGTGCCCGTGAATGCAACGCTGCCACATAGACGGGTTAGCTGGACAAGGGTGGCTAACAACTCCTGGCCGCAATAGTACATAGGTTAGCACGAACAGTACCGAAGAGAAAAATAACACAAGTTCGAATCTCGAATCTCTCGTAGGTGTGGACTTTGTCTCCACCTAGACCCACTTCACTCATCACTATAACAGAAAATGTAACGGACACTATTCCGGGTTGTATTCTAGTGGAAAATTTGTCCAAAAAAAAAGTTGGTTGTGTATGACCTTTGTGTAGTCGACAGGCATTAACATAAGCATCATCATCATCATCGTTCTTCTACTTCTTTTCCTTTTTCATCATTATTGTTATCATCATCATCATCTTTATCGTCATCGTCATTTTCGTCTACTTCTTCTCCTGTCTCGTCTTGTTGTTGTTGTTCTTCTTCTTCTCCTTCTTCTTGTTCTTCTTCTTCTTCTCCTTCTTCTTGTTCTTGTTCTTCTTCTCCTTCTTCTTGTTCTTCTTCTTCCTCTTCTTCTTCTACTGCTTCTTCTTCTTCTTCTTCTTCTTCTTCTTCTTTTCATCCTCTTCCTGATCATCATCTCGTTTTCTTCGTGTTCTTCTTCTTCCTCTCCTCCCTCCTCCTCCTCCTGATCATCATCATCATCATCATCATCATTATCCTCTTCTTTATCTTTTTCCTTCTGTTTTTCTAATTCATCCTCCTTCTCCTCCTCCTCCTCCTCCTCCTCTTTCTCTTATTTTTCATCATCATCATCATCTTCTTCTTCTTCTTCTTCCCATTGCTCCCTCTTTTTCTTAGTCCTTCTCCTCCCCCTCCTCCACACTGTGCATATTCCACGCTGCATCTACAGACGCCCCGTTAATTCAACATACCCGTGCATAATGTCATGTGTGAGTTATTTAACAATGTAATTATTCATTTTACTTTATTACTTTCCCTTCTAGGCTATTCAAACCGGTAGCTTATACATTAAGTATTATAGAATGTAACTTTTCCTTTTCAGTCTTTCCTATGAAATATCTATTTCAATTTTTCCATGCTGCATGGTGGTCCTTCACACTTTTTCCTGTCAGTTTTGTGTTTGGAGGCGGAGGAAGCCTTCTTGCTTTACTATCTTTATCCTTCAGAATGTGAGTTAGATCTCGTAGTCATAGTTTACTCTGTAACAAGCAGCCTCGAAAGGATCACGAGGTCTGCTACTATTTGCTTTCCTTTGTATATTCCTCCTCCTCCTCCTCCTCCTCCTCCTCCTCTTCTTCTTCTTCTTACTTATTCTTCTTCCTCTTCCTTCTTTTCTTGTTCTTGTTCTTGTTCTTGTTCTTCATCTTCTTCCTGATTGAAAAACCTCTCCGCCGCTGAACTGATATTGTTAATCAAGGAAAATGAAATGACCAAAGAAAAAGAAGAAAAAAATGTCTGATGATTCAGTCAGTATCTTTGACTAAAAGAGGAAGTAAACAGCAACTGAGAGCAAAATTTGATAAACTTACAAGGGCTGTTCACAAGGTAGCAGAAAAAATTAGTGTTTTATAAAAGTTGGAAGGTCCAGAGTTTGGAAGAAGATTCTCGTAAGGTAAATATATGTATCTATATGTACTATTGGGGACAGGAGTTCTTAGCCACCCTCGTCCAGCCAACCCGCGAATGTGGCAGAGTCGCATTCACGAGCACAGAAGTTGCCTTCGATGCATATCTGTCGAATAATATCCCTTCAGCTTTGGGCTTGTACTAATGGATAAAGCAATAGTACTATTTACTTTGAAGGTTTGACTCTGATAATACGAATACATCATAATGATTATTTAATAACTTGTTTCTCGTATAGAGCCAAGCAAGTGATAAATATATATATATATTTGGTTCCACTCCAAGACTTCCTATAGGTTTGAACCAGCGAACACAGAGTGAACAAATTCGAAACATTCATTTGTTAACAGAAGAGAGAGAGAGAGAGAGAGAGAGAGAGAGAGAGAGAGAGAGAGAGAGAGAGAGAGAGAGCGTGTATGGTGGGCGCCTGTGAATTTTGGAATAATGAGGTGGAGGCAGACTGGCGCAGGGAAATGCAAGGGATGAGAAACCCTGGATTTCCGTGATCCATTGAAAACAGGCCACAGTGTGATTATTTCTTCCATCAGTCACTAGAATTTGCATTGCTTTGTGAAAAAAAATTTTTAGGATTGCTTTCGTTGAAGTAATGAATTAGGAGATAAATGCTGTTGGTTTAACAAAAAAACTGTGCTTAAGAAAGTAATTTGCCTATCTGTCCAGAGAGAGATATCCAGTTAATGAGAAAAATACTCATAGAGTTTACCAAAAATCTCCAGGTGCCAACCACCAGAGAGAGAAAAAAATGCGAACATAAGGCATTTAAGAGAAGTTACGCGGCCTGCCAAATTATTTGACAAAGTCAACTGGCGTTACCCAAAATAAAACCCATCTTTCATTATGTCCGACGAGACGTTATCCTGGGATTAAACTCCTTCGTCAGCCATAGGAAAAATTCCCTGTTTAGCTAGAGCACGTTATTTACTCGTATAGCATAAAATCATGTGTCTGTAGCCGGAATGAAGCCCCTTATCTACGGCCTGGCAAACTCCCTGTAAAGAGTACCCGGTACTATTTTCTACCGACAGACTGAGTTAAGCGGTGAGACTCATCTTTCGTGTAAGAAAATCCACCCCGCCTATGTGTGTGTGTGTGTGTGTGTGTGTGTGTGTGTGTGTGTGTGTGTGTGTGTGTGTGTGTGTGTGTGTGTGTTGAATTGAGAGTCATCTGACTTGTGGAGCATGGTATGCGGGTTGATAGGTTGGTGACTGGGTGGGTGGATTGGTTAGTGTAGGCTGTTTGTTTCTCAGGCTGATTAGGTGGAGTGGGTGGGCGAGAGGGAGGGGAAAGGGTTGTTGGGCTGGTTAAGTGGGGTGGAGTGGGGTTCGTGCATTGTTTAAGTGGGGTGGGTGGTGGGGCTACTAGTAGGACAAGGCAAGAGACTGGTTTGTGTCGTCCTACTTTTGAGACATTCTGTATTGAGTAAGGTTGTGGGTATGTGCGTTGATGGGTGGGTGTGTAGGTGGATGGACGGATTGTGGGAAAACAGGCCACTGGGACTAGGTGATATGAGTTAATGTCCGAGTTGGGAAGAGTTTAGTGACCGGAAAATCGGTCCACAGGGGATATTATTCTGTAATTATGCTGAAGTAGGTATATATATATATCCAGTGGGTTACAACAGGTCCATTGTGCAATACGTCTGTTGGTTAAGAGGTCTGTTTCAACTGCATTCATCAGTGGGTGATATAACCACGTCGGATAACAGGTTTATGGGGAAAATAGGTTCATTTATGAAAAATACATCCAGGGGTATACGACCATGTAGGAAACCTGTATCCATGGAGAGATTCATGGTCGACGGAAAAATTGGTCCGTTGGGAGAAAATATATCAATGGGGAAAATTAGTTCTTGGGGAAATAGGTTACGTAGAAAAATAGGCGTCTTTGAAAAAAAAAAAAAAGTCATTAAGGAAAATAGATCCATGGGGGATTGTGCTCCGAGTGGTGAAAATGTCCATTGCTAAAAACATTCATGGGGTGAAAATAGGTCCATAGGGGCATACACGTACTATAAACATACATGGAATATTTAAAATAAGTGGGACCTAAAATATCCAACTTTTAATAGCGACCGTTGCCTGGAATTAGGCTTACCACTGCACACCTTGCACGAAACAACCATTACCCAGACCCTATTACCACTTCGTCATCCAGTTATTATATTTCATAATTTACCTTCATTTAGTCATTTAGGCATAGAAAGCCAACCGAAACGAAAGGAAAAATCCCTGTTTAACTGTGTTGAGCACCTCATTTCTCCACCTCATTCCTCTAAAATTCACAGGCATCCGCTACTCTCTCTCTCTCTCTCTCTCTCTCTCTCTCTCTCTCTCTCTCTCTCTCTCTCCTGTTAACAAATAAATGTTTCGAATTTGTTCACTCCGTGTTCGCTGGTTCAGACCTACAGGACGTCATGGAGTGGAACCAAATATACATATTTATCACTTGCTTGGCTCTATACGAGAAACAAGTTATTAAATAATCAGTATGATATATTCGTGATATCAGAGTCAAACCTTCAGTGTAAATATTACTATTGCTTTATCCATTAGTATAAGCCCAAAGCTGAAGGGATATTTTTCGACAGAAATGCATCGAAGGCAACTTCTGTGCTCGTGAATGCGATGCTGCCACACACACGGGTTGGCTGGACGAGGGTGGCTAAGAACTCCTGACCGCAATAGTACCTCTCTCTCTCTCTCTCTCTCTTTATATATATATATATATATATATATATATATATATATATATATATATATATATATATATATATATATTGTTACGGAACAGAGAAAGATAATGTACACTTTAAGTGAGAATACTAAAAATCACTACTGTCCCGTAAAGTTCCAGGTTCAAAACAAAAGAGTTAGGTAAAATTACAAGTTAAAGTTTAATGCTCAAACTAACAACAAAACATTCAGGACTCATAAGGATAATGTAATGGCAAAAAACAGGTTAAATATATGGTTAACTGCAATAGCCTCTATTAACACGAAATTAGCATGAGTAAATTTATCTAAGTCAGCCCTGTTAAAATGAGATACCAGATAATACTCAGTGAATGCCAGATATATTATTACAGATACAAAATATTATTAATGATGGCTGACAACAAAAACCTTTACATAAATTACAAAAACCCCACTAGGCCTAAGAATCAACCTTATGCTACACAGTAAAAGAAAAAATGCAACAACAGTTATACTCAAATTACTCGTACACACAGCTGCTAGATGGTTGGAGACTTCTTGAGCACTCACAATAATAACTGTACAGGGGAGGACAGAGATGTGAACAAAATGAGGAGCAGATCTAAGTGGCAATTAATGTAGAGACTGAGCTCATTATATAGGGGCTGGCAGAGCTTGATACAACTTGTAAGAAGGACGCGCAAATGAAGCCATGGGGACAAAGAGTTGACAATCCCGCTCTGAACAACAGAAAGGACGACTTACTCTACTATAACGGTAGAAGGGGGGGACTGAGGCAGAACACGCTCGTGATCAAATATGCAGCATACTGTGCGTTAAAATTACACAAAGGATGATGAAATCATAGGCATGTAACAATATATATATATATATATATATATATATATATATATATATATATATATATCAATGTTATTGTCTGTGTATGTATCTAACATCCATCTCTGCTTACCTGTCTGTCTGTCTGTTTATCTATCTATTTCGTAATTTCGACACCAATATATCAAATATATGTAATAATTAAGACAAGGATGTGAAAAAACTGGAATATTTATTTATTAATATATTACCTCCACCAACAGAGTTGGAGGAGGTAATGTATTCACCTATGTATGTCTGTTTGTCTGTTCATACGATATCTCCAAAGGCTGTCAATGGATTTCGGTGAAAATTTGTGCAAGGGTGGGCCATGGGCCAACAAAGAATTGATTAAATTTGGGGGCGGATCCAGATCCGGATCCTGTGTATCCCTCACAATATATCCATAAGTTCTCAATGAATCCAATAAAATTTTGTGGAAGAGTGAGCCATGGGCCAAGGATCAGTTGATTAGGTGTTGGGTAGGATCCAGATCCCATGTATTCCACACAATATCTCCACGGATCCGGATCTGGATCTTTTTTATGGCAATTGCATTGGCGGGGGTATGCGCTCTCTGGATGCATTCTAGTTTACTTATGTATTGCTCAATTCCGGCATACACGATCCGAACTAGACCAAAACTGTTCAGAAATCTCAGCGCCGCCGAGCTCCAAGTTTGACCTTGACCCGTGAACTTGACCTTTGATTAATCAACAAAATCGCATCACTACTTTCTACCCGTATTCCCGCACATAAGTTGATCAAAAGCAGGCAAGGCATTCGTAAGATCATGGCGTGCCCTAATACGAAGCCTAACCCCTGACCAGGCCGTTGAGCGATTTATTATCCACTTGTGATCTAAATCGGGTGTGGCATTCATGTGAGAAGCTGTTACCTTTCATCAATAGTTAAGCTACATGGAAACGAATTCTATCTTAACAGCTGCTCCTCTCGACATCCTTAACAACGAAAAGTAAGTGGTAAGCGTCGTTTTGTACAGCGCTTTATAGTAAAACCGAAAGGACACTTTTCAGGACATTGCGAGTCATAGCAAGAGTCTTC
>NC_137055.1:23945085-23967585 GCF_032717465.1 Coenobita brevimanus
CAGTAGTATTATTACGTCAGTATGTTCCATCATCACTGAGATGTGTTGGAATAGTGTATTGTTTCCTTCTAGTGCATTTACTTTCTCCACAATTCCTAGAGCTGACGTTTTTGCCTTTCTTAGGTTTACAATCGTCAGCATTAAGGTGTTCTGGGTATCAGCCAACTTACGTTGATATGAAAAAATTTGAGCAGTTTCGGTAAAATTGTTATTTTCTTCAGATCATTTTCTGTAGCTAATCCAAAAATGTTGCCTATAATTGTTCCACCTAGGCCGAACAAACCACGTCTGTTACGTGTATTTGTGATGTCGTTTCCTGCCCTGTGTTACTCCCACCTGATGGGATGTCCTGGATCATGGTGATCATTACGTGCTTAGCCTGTTTTAGTTTCCAGTCAGTTAATTCATTCAGTCACTTCCTGTGTGAGGTAATCATGTGAGGAAGGGCGTGTTAATATCTCTTCCAGAGTTCTAAGTGGTCCTGATATTTTCTGTAACATTATTGGTAGGTAATCTAGTTCGTCCAAACAAATTTCGGTACTTGCTGTGGTCTGTACAATTGCCGTTGAGGCTCTTGGGGCGATCAGGCACCCTTGTCTGATTACATGTTGAGGGTGTAAGTGAGGTGATCCTCTTGATATCAACAGGAACATGATCCATGGAAAAATTCGCCCCATCTTTACCTACCGAAAGAATAACTGTATTAGATAGCTAATCCACTGTTGTTAGCAAGTTATGCTAAGGGTGATGACAGTGATGCTGAATACTACAGTTATCTCGACCTGTTTAATCTTATATCCTATAAAAGGAGTTTAAATCGATTCCTAAGTCATGTAAATGCCTTCTTATCGTGAGAGCTGTATTGGTTGCACCTAAGTTTGTCCATTTGGTATGCGACCGCAATTTATTTCGATATGTGTTTCAAGTGGGGTTGGTGGAGGATTAGTGCCCCTCCCTGTAAAACATTTAACTCTAAGCCCTTGGCCACCCCGTTTGGGATACATGGCGTCTGGCAATGAATGAATGAATGTGTTAATTGCTTCCAGCTTATTTTCACCGCTTGTACTAGGCTTTTCGGTCGTGTCCAGCGTCTTATAGTTTGCAAGCTAAATTTCCTGAGACCCTTTTTAAGTGATCAATATGAATTTCTTTTTCTTCGTCACTCAGTTGTGACTTAATCACTATACTTTATTGGCTTTTCTCCTAATTACTTTGTATGGGCCTTCAAATTTCGGTGACAGTTTATTGTCTATAGTGTGAATGATGCCATAGACAATATCAGCTATGTTGATGTTTGATTCTTTTGCCTTCCTCGTAACTGATTCTGTCATTTCTTCCTTGGACATCGTTAACTGTTTCTTTACCTTTGTGTGCATTTCTTGAAATTCACGTAATCAAAGTTAGGATAATCATCATAACTGTATACGGGAATTTGTTCACTTTCCAACGTCTCATAAGGGAGACATTTGCCTGACTAGTAAATAATGAAATGAGGTGTGCCTCCTATAGATTTGTTAACTGCACAATTATCTGATGCCTCAACTCTAGGGATCCAATAATCTCACTTTGCATAATTTTCATTGAGAATGTGCCATAGCACATCTATTATTTTTATATTCTGTCTTTCCACCAATCCATTGGAAGCTGGATGGTAGGCGAAGACATTAGCCTTCTTTATACTGTATTGTTTACATGCTTCTTGCAAAATATCAGCGTTAAATTCACCACTATTGTCACTTATTACATCTTTGGTGTGGTGAACCTGCAGATAACACTATCAGTGAGTACCCGCGCGACTGTTTCTGCTGTTTTATCCGTAATTGGGAGCAAGATCACATATCGTGAGAAATAATCAGTAGCAACAAAAAAATATTGATTGTGATTGGTAGTTACAGGTAAGGGTAATTGAAGTAAATCAACCGCAACAATGTCCCATGGTCGGTTAGGTACAGGTTATTTCCCTACAGGTGCAGGTGATAACATGTAACCTTCGTGTCTTGCACATGACACACATTTGTCTATCTGTCTATCTGTCTATTGCCAGACGCCTCAATCCCGCACGGGGTGGCCTCAAACAAATCACCTCCACGTCGCCCTGTCCCCCGCCATTTCACTGCCCTCCTCCCAACTCACACACCCCACTCTCATATACTTGTCAACTCCATCCCTCCATCTCATCCTCGGCCTCCCCCTCCCTCTCCCCCTCCACCTCACTCACATAAACTCTCCTTGTCAATCTCTCGCTCTCCATCCTCTCCACAAGGTCAAAACACCTCAGTGTGTTCCTCCTAACACTTCCTATCACATCCACATCCACACCACAACGTTCCTTTATATCCTAATTTGTCAGCCTGTCTCTCCATGTGACTCCACAGGCTCCTCTTAACTCATTTCCACTGCTCTCACTCTTGACTTGTCCTTCCAACAATGTCCAAGCTTCACTTCCACACGTTAGAGTTGGCATCACAATACTGTCATGTAGTAACTTTTTCACTTCCATGATCACTTCTCTGTTTCTTATCACTGCTTTCAAGGAACCAGCAACCTTTCGTCCTTGTTGTACCCTTTCAAGCACTTCACCCTCCAGACTTCCATTCGTACTCATCACACTACCCAAGTACTTAAACGTACTCACATTTACCATTTCCTCACCATCCAACCTCACTGTACAATCACTGACTTCACATCTCTCAAAGACCATCACTTTACTCTTCCCTTCATTCACCTTTAGATTCCGTTTCTTACACACTCTCCCAAACTCACCCACCAAGCCTTGCAGCTCCCCTTTGTCTTCACTTAACAACACAGTATCATCTGCAAACAACAGTACAGGGCGTTTCCAAACACTACCCTCTCTCACCCACTGCCCTACCTTGTATCTCTTTTATTACCCCATCCATGTAATAATAAACAACTGCAGCCTTAGCACCCTCATACATACTCTTCACAGCATTCAACAGCTTCCCAACTACTCCATATATTCTTAATATTGTCCACAATCCTTGTCTATCCACCCTGTCATATGTTTTCTCCAAATCCATGAAGGCTGCATACAACTTCTTTCCCTTCTCTAGAAACTTTTCCACTAAAGATCTAAGAATGAATATCTGATCTGCACAACCTCTTCCCTTCCTAAAGCCTCCCTATTCTTCTCCACCAGATTCCTCTGTTATTTCCCTAACTCTGTCAATAAGTAGTATCCTACTATACGCTTTTCCTGTTATACTATGAAGACAAATGCCCCCATGATTACCACACACTTCTTTTTCCCCCTTTCCTTTGCACAAGGGAATAATTATACCTGACTTCCAATCCTCCGGGACTCTACCTTCCCCCAGCCAATCTGCACATCTTCCACATCCATTCTACTACTATCTCTCCTCCATGCTTCAGCATTTCACCACACACTCCATCAATTCCTGGGACTTTCCCCAATTTGACTTTCTTCATTGCTTCCACAACTTGTGTCCTACTGATTTCTTCCTGTCTTCTCACCTCTCTCCTTCTCTCAGCCATTCCCCAGCCACTTATACTATGTTCAACAATTCCTTAAAGTGTTCTCTTCATCTGCTCACTTTTTCTCCCATCTCCACTAGTAATCTACCATTTTTATTTTTCACCCCCCTACTGACTTCACTGCCACCCTGTCTTACCCTCTTTACCCTTTCCAGAGCATTTTCTTACAGTCCTCCACTTTACACTCAAATTTCTTCCATATTCCTCATCCATTCTCTTCATACTCTCTCCTACTAATCTTTTCACCTCTCTCTTCCTTTCTACATATAACTCTCTCTTCCGTCTCTCAGCTTCTTCCACGTCCATATTTCTCATCCATTCATTATATGCTTTCTTCTTTTGTACCACAGCTTGTCTCACCTCTTCATTCCACCATGCTGTTCCTTGCACCCCCTTCCATCTTCTCTTCACCCCACACAGCATATCACATGCTGCACATATTTCTTTTGTGAATATCTTGCACACACCTTCCACGTCCCCCATCTGCTCCAATTCATATTTTCACAATCATTCCTCCACTCGTCTCTTATATTCTGCCTTTTTCTCATCCTCTTGTAACCTTTCCACTCTCCTTGCAACTACCCCTTCCTCCAGTCCTTCCCTTCTTCTCTTTCTCCATTTTACTTGGATCTTGATTCTGGCCACCACCAAGTAGTGGTTAGAAACTCTGCTCCGCCAACCTCTATAAGCTCTTGCATCCATTACACATCTTCGCATTTTTTGATCCAGACACACACATAATCAATCATTGCCTTCCTTTCATTCAGTTCACCACCCACCCTTTTCATCATTCGCCATGTATTCCTGTGGATCATTTTGTGTCTGAAGAGGGAATTGGCTATCACCAACCCCCTCCCGGCACAAATGCACTGCCATTCTCATCTATCCCAGCAGGCACACCCCACTCACCAACTATTCCATTCACCTTCACATTCCCTACTTCACCATTCATATCACCAATCAAAAACACTCTCTCATTCCTTCCAAACATTTTCCATGCAAACTTCCACATTTGCCCAGAACTCTTCTCTCACTCTGCTTGCACAGTCTTACATTGGTGCATACAGGCACACAATCGCCCACATTTGTATTCCAACTTTCAATCTTACCCACACAATCCTTGAGCTATGTGATCCATACTCTCTTATGTTCTTCTTCCATCTTTTACTCACAACAATACACACTCCTTCTTTTGCCCTCTCATTCTCACATACTCCTGCACATATACCCCATCCATACTCCCATTCTCTAACACTCTCTCCTTTTCATTTAGTTTCAGTTACTCCATGTACATCCACTTTCGCACCCTCAAGCACCTGGACAATCTCTCTCTCTTTCACCTCATCATTCGCACCCCTTACATTCCACGTCGTGATCCATACCATGTCCTTTGTCCGGTCCTTGGTCGTTGTCTTTTGGTCAGTCCTTGTCTGAGGCTTCTTGTTCATCTTTATAGTTAGCTGTTTTCTGGGAGGGGCACCAACCCTCCACCAACCCTTTTAGTCGCCTGAAACGACAAGCACGGATACTGGGGGAGTATTCTTGAAAACCTCCCTACCCCCAGGGGGATTATGTATGTTTCTGCATAACGTTGGCCCATAATATGTCATGTGGGCCTGCCTGACTGTCTGTCCTTGCCATGATGCCTTGCATGTGGACTACCATGTATTAGTCATTGTACTACAAATAACTAATTGCCTAATATTTCTTCTATGATTTGGTTGTCCTGGATTTACCCTATTTAAGGCATTGTTTTCCATTATGAATTGTTTAAGTGGCACTTGTAACTTGAGATGATATATAACTTTAGACCATACTGGGTCCTGCCTCTGTGCCTGTGAGACCTCTTGATTTATACGGATTGTTTCACCATGCTGGATAGTGATTCCCACTGGGCTGTGAGACGTGTGAATGAGGAGAGCAAGAGGGTGGAAGTGGCAAAGATGTAAAAGAGTGAGAGATATGCCGTGATGGCATTATGTGAAACAAAGATGAAAGAGTGTGAAGTGGAGGAGTGGGAGGGTGTGAAATGTGTAAGATCAGGCATGAATGGGCGACGAAGATGCAAGGAACCAGTTGCTTTGTTGATGAATGAGGTGTGGCTGAGTGGAATGTGAGACTACAAATGTGTCAGCTCGAGGTGTATGTATGACAAGTTCAAGTTTAACCCACCACATGCCGGCTATTTTTAGCCCCATGGGTCACCCCAGTGCTGGCCATTTTTCAACCTTTTTTTGGGGGGGCTAAAATGATAGATTTTGATGTGGAAACAACGAATTTCACCGTTAAAATGCTCATCGAGGCTCGGAAATGGGTTTTATTCAGTCTGGCACACTTGTATACAGGTATAACCGCTCCCTCACGCTCACTATGTACGTGAGAGAAAGCCGTTTTCTATGTAGGGTATACTCAGGTATTTATGCTGGGAAGGTATAGCAATGTTCAGTACACTTTTCTGATTACTTATTACTTCAGCATCCATCACAATTTGCATGTCTTTCTCACTGTGAATGCATTATCTTATACTTACTTGAAGATAGGTACAACCTGACTTCATTACATACAGTCCTTGCAATTACAAGAAGGTATTTACAACTTGACTTCACTATATAGTCCTTACACTTAGAAGAAAATATTTACAACTTACACTTACATGAAAATATTTACAAAATGCCTTCACTACGTACAGCACTGGGTGAGCCACACAGGGAGAGTGAGGCAGAGCGAGCGTGAGGGGGGAAGCGAGCGAGTGTATGGCCTTGACAGCCTGGGGGATGGTAGAGGAACAGTTACCTTACATGCCTGCTAATTTTTACTTGCGAATCTTGAAAAATGCGGCCACAGTGAAGTTTTTTATTTTAGACCATTTTAAAACGGCACTGGCACTGAGCGGCAATAACGTCAGACCGTTTTAAAACGGCACTGGCATGGGGCGGGTTAAGGTACAAGTGGCACTGATTGTAGTGTATGCACCGTGTGAGGACAGAAGTGAGTGAGAGAAAGACAGGTTTTGGGATGTGCTGGGTAAAGTAGTGGGAGAAATGCTCGAAGCTATAAAGAGATTGTAATGGGGGATATGAATGGAAACGTAGGCATTGGTTCTGAGGATGACATAATGGCTTGTTACTGAGTGCCAGGAGAAGGTGATAATGGGAAGTGACTGAAGAATACGTGTCATGAAAGAAGGCTGTGCATTTGTAACTAGTATTTCAAACACAAACATGCACATAAATATACATGGTATAGAGGAAACGGAGATCGTGTTGAATCAAGCCTGATTGATTACGTGCTCACAGAGTGGTCGATGATGGGAATGGTTGCTGATACGAGGGCCATGAGTGGACGATGTGGAGGTCTGTCAGATCATATGATTGTGGTATGCAAGATCAAGCTGAGAGGAGTGAGGTGGATCAGAAGAGAGAGAAGAGCAGTCAGGGAGAAAGACTGAAAGTTGAGAAGCCGAGGATCAAAGAAATGGCAGATGATTACAGGACCAAAGTAGAGGAGGAGTTAGATTCAGTGAATGGGAATGAACTGGATTTGGACAGCCTGTGGAATGCATATAGGGATTGCTTAGTTAGGAATGCTAAAGCAGTGTGTGGTGTGACAAGAGTATCAACAAAGAAGAAAGGTGGGGCATGGTGGGATGAGGAGGTTAAGAGACAAGTGGAGGAAAAGAGGAAGAAGTGTCTAAAGTAGTTACACGACAGGGGTTCAGTTGAAATAATTACTGAATATATTGAGAGCAAGAAACACGTAAGGAGACTAGTGAAGAGGAATATGAAGGAGGTAAATGATGATCTAGGGAGAGAAGTGAGTGCGAACTACTCTGAAAATAGGAAGTTATTCTGGAAAGAGGTGCAGAAATGTAGAAGTGAAAGCAGAAAGAAATGTGATGGTGTGAAAGATGTAGGTGGGAGGTTATTAACCCATGGGGATGAAGTAAGGACCAGATGGAGGGAATATTTTGAAAGCCTGATGAATGGGAACAGAGAAAGCAGAGCGGCTGTAAATATGATTGATTTGGGGGGGGGGGGGAGAAGGAATGCAGTGCCCGTGACACTCGCACAGGTGAAGAGTGCTGTGAAGCGGCTGAAAAATGGGAAAGCAGCTGAGGTTGATGAGGTATAGTGGAGAGAGTGGAATGAGGTGCTTGTTGGAGATATGTAAGAAGGTATGGATGAGTGAATCTGTGCCTGCAGAGTGGAAAAAGCATGTGATTGTACCCCTATACAAAAATAAAGGTGGGCGAAGTGAATGCAAGAATTATCGTGGCATAAGTTTATTGACGGTATTTGGGAAGATATATAGAAGAATTATTTTAGAGGAAGATAGAAAAGATCTCAGAAGTCCTAATGAATGACGAACAGGGTGGCTTTAAGAGTGGTAGAGGATGTGTGGATCAAAAATTTGTGGTGAAACAGATAGCAGAGAAGGCTTGTGAGAAGGACCATAAGGTGTTTATGACATTCATGGATCTGGAAATAGCATGCGACAAAGTGGACAGAGAGGGATTGTGGAAAGTTTTCCGCATGTATGGTGTAGAGGGTAAGCTGGTAGGTGCCGTCAAGAGCTTTTATGATGGTAGTGAGGCATGTGTAAGGGTTAATGGGCATCTAAGTGAATGGTACACCATCAGTGTGAGTGTGCGAGAAGGTTGTGTGATGTCCCCGTGGTTGTTCAATATATATAGGGGTGGGGTGGTGAGAGAAGTAAAAACACGAGTAATGGAGAGAGGGATGGCGTTGGTGATGGATGAAATATCTCAAATTTGTTGTATACCGATGATGCAGTACGGCTTGCAAATACTGGACGAGAACTTGGTAGGCTAGTGCAGAGTTTTGCTGATGTCTGTGAGCATCGTGCCTTGAGAGTAAATGTAGAAAAAAGTAAAGTGATGGTTATTGAGGGAGAAGATGACTCCCATTCCGATGTTACAGTGAATGGAAAGACTGGAAATGATGAGAGAGTTCAAATACCTGGGAACAGTGAAAGAAAAGAGAATAAAATGTGTAAAAGAAGTTGAAAGTGGAGTGACACAAGAAAGAAAGGTACCTTGTGCAATGAAGGCCTTGATAAGAAACAGACTTGAGTGCTGTAGCAGCACGAGGCTTACATGAAGGAGTGTTAATGCCAACTTTAACTATGGTGTTGCATGAAAATGAAAAATCAAGAGTAAGAGCAGTGGAGATGGGACTGCTGAGGGTCATCACCGACATACCTGTAATATTATGTTATTTTTGGTGTTGGTAGGGGAAATACTGCTCCCTCTGGATGAACAGTGTGTGAATGTAGACACAAGATTAAATAGTATAATGTGTCTTGAGAGAGAGAGAGAGAGAGAAAGAGAGAGAGTGTCTCACTCTCTCTCTTTCGTTTTATATAAATATATAAATATATATATATATATATATATATATATATAAATATATATATATATATATATATAAAGAAGGGTACGGCATGGTGGAATGAGGAGATTGAGAGAGTAGTGGAGGAAAAGAGGAAGTGGCTAAAGTGGTTACAGGATAGGGGTTCAGTTGAAATAAGAACTGAGTATATCGAGAGCAAGAAGCACGTAAAGAGACTAGTAAAGAGGAAAAACAAAGAGGTAAATCATGATCTGGGAAGAAAAATGAATGCACACTACTCTGAAAATAGGAAGTTATTCTGGAAAGAGGTGCGGAAATGTAGAAGTGAAAGCAGAAAGAAATGTGATGGTGTGAAGGATGCAGGTGGTAGGTTACTAACCCATGGAGATGAAGTAAGGACCAGATGGAAAGAATATTTTGAAAGCCTGATGAACGGGAATAGAGAGAGCAGAGCGGCTGTAAACATGATTGGTTTTGGGGGTGTGCAGAAAAGGAATGCAGTGCCAGGAGACGTGACACTCACACAGGTGAAGAGTGCTGTGAAACGGCTGAAAAATGGGAAAGCAGCTGGGGTTGATGACGTGTATGCAGAGATGCTTAAGTATATTGGACAGAATGGAATGAAGTGATTGTTGGAGATATATAGGAAGGCATGGATGAGTGAAACTGTGTCTGCAGAGTGGAAAAAGGCTGTGATTGTTCCCCTGTACAAAAATAAAGGTGAGCGAAGTGAGTGCAAGAATTATCGTGGCAAAAGTTTACTGAGTGTGGTAGGGAAGGTATATGGAAGAATTATTATAGAGAAAGTAAGAGAGATATCAGAAGTCCTAGTGAGTGATGAATAGGGTGGCTTTAGGAGTGGCAGAGGGTGTGTGGATCAAGTATTTGCAGGGAGACAGGTAGCAGAGAAGGCTTGTGAGAAGGACCATATGGTGTTTATGTCATTCATTGATCTGCAAAATGCATACGACAAAGTAGACAGAGAGGGATTGTGGAAAGTTTTGCGCATGTATGGTGTAATTGGTAAGCTGTTAGGTGCTGTCAAGAGTTTTTTATGATGGTAGGAAAGCATGTGTAGGGGTTAATGGGCATCTAAGTAAGTGGTTCTCGATCGGTGTGGGCGTGCGACACGGTTGTGTGATGTCCCCTTGGTTGTTCAATATATTTATGGATGAGATGATGAGAGAAGTAAAAACACGAGTAATGGAGAGAGGGATGGCGCTGGTAATGAATGGTGATAGATGGAACATCTCAAATTTGTTGTATGCTGATGATGCAGTACTGCTTGCAAAGACCGGACAAGAACTCACTAGGCTAGTGCAGAGTTTTGCTGATGTCTGTGAGCGTCGTACCTTGACAGTGAATGTAGAGAAGAGGAAAGTGATGGTTACTGAGAGAGAACGTGACTGCCAGTGTGATGTCACAGTGAATGGAGAGAGACTGAAATTGCTGAAAGAGTTCAAATACTTTGGTACAGTGATAGAAAAGAGAGGAAAATGTGCAAAAGAACTTGAAAATAGAGTGACACAAGGAAGAAAAGTGGCTGGTGCAATGAAGGCCTTGATTGGAAACAGAGGCTTGAGTGTTGCAGTTACACGATGCTTACTTGAGGGAGTGTTAGTGCAAACTCTAACATATGGGTGTGAGACTATGGTGTGGCATGAAAATGAAAAGTCAAGAGTAAGAGCAGTGCAGATGGGACTGCTGAGGAATGTATGTGGAGTACAGAGGGTGAATAGGATACGAAATAATGTGATTCGTGAAAGGTGTGGAGTGAGGAAGTCAGTGGACACCAGAATCGAAGAGAGTGTCCTGAGATGGTATGTTTTTTTTTTTGTTTTTTGTGTGTGTCCGACTCTGGGCAAAGGCTTCACAGCCTACTCCCAAGGCCCAGTAGTCCTCCTACTTACCATGCACCTCTACATGTCACCACTTCGGCCCTAACACCCACCGCCCATATTGAATACATGCTAGGGCTGTCTCATACAGGACTGTTGTATTGGTCTTAGAGGGGGTATTTTTGCGACATGTCGGCGGGCCTCCTGGTAGATAAGTAAAGTCTGCTTTTACTAAATTCAGATCCTTAAACTGTTCCCTGCTCCAGCGGGGATTTTAACCTTGGTCCATCAGGAAAACAGGCCACCTCTCTACCGAGTGAGCTATAACAAAAGAGTGGTAAAAAAGGTATACCTGAGCGAATTTGAAGGATGGAGGACGCGAGGTAGGCCAACGAGAAGGTGGAAAGATATGGTGTATGAGTGTGTGAGGAAGAGAGGTTTGGAAGTCGGTGAGGCTAGAGAACTGACAAGAGATCGAGCTGGCTGGATGAATTTTGCGAGGAGAAGTGCGTGATCAACGATTTTGGCACCCACTCTGAGCATGGGAGTGTCTGGATTAACTCGATAGGATACGCTGTGTGAAGCTGAAGAATGTGGTGAATGTTTTGACGTATCTGGTGGAGCCAGGATTCCAGGGGCTTGAATGATGACTGAACGGAAGTGTGGCATATTTGGATTGGCCAAGTTTGTGCTGTTTGGACATTGCTACTCCTCACCCTGCCCTTGGGTGGCAAAGGAGGTCCGGATGATGATATATATATATATATATATATATATATATATATATATATATATATATATATATATATATATATATATGTAATATCTATCTATCTATTGCCAGACGCCTCAGTCCCGTTTGGGATGGCCACAAACAAATCGCCTCCAAATCGCCCTGTCCCCTGCCATTTCACTGCCCTGCTCCCAACTCACACACCCCTCTCTCATATACCTCTCCACCCCATCCCTCTATCTCATCCTCGGCCTCCCCCTCCCTCTTCCCCCCTCCACCTCACTCACATACACTCTCTTCGCCAGTCTTTCACCCTCCATCCTCTCCACATGGCCAAACCACCTCAGTGTGTTCCTCATAACACTTCCTATCACATCCACATCCACACCACAACGCTCCTTTATATCCTCATTCGTCAGCCTGTCTCTCCATGTGACTCCATAGGCTCCTCTTAAATAACTCATTTCCACTGCTCTCACTCTTGACTTGTGTGCTTCCAACAACGTCCAAGCTTCACATCCATACGTTAGAGTTGGTATCACAATACTGTCATGTAGTAACTTTTTCACTTCCCTGCTCACTTCCCTGTTACTTATCACTGCTTTCAAAGAACCAGCAACCTTTCTTCCCTGCTGTACCCTTTCAAACACTTCACTCTCCAAACCTCCATCCTTACTCATCACACTACCCAAGTACTTAAACGTACTCACATTTTCCAATTCCTCACCATACAACCTCGCTGTACATTCACTGACTTCACCTCTCTCAAAGACCATCACTTTACTCTTCCCTATATTCACTTTTAGATTCCGTTTCTTACACACTCTCCCAAACTCATCCACCAAGCCTTGCAGCTCCCCTTTGTCTTCACTTAACAACACAGTATCATCTGCAAACAACAGTACAGGGAGTTTCCAAACACTATCCTCTCTCACCAGGGCCACTCCAACATCCACTACCCTACCTTGTACCTCTTTTATTACCCCATCTATGTACAGATTGAACAACCATGGAGACATGACACATCCCTGTTGCAACCCAACTTTCAAAGAGAAAAATTCACTTACTTCACTATCCACACTATATATATATATATATATATATATATATATATATATATATATATATATATATATTATATATATATATATATATATATATATATATATATATTATGTATATATATATATATATATATATATATATATATATATATATATATATATATATATATATATTATGTATATATATATAAATATATATATATATATAGATAGATAGATAAATAGATAGATATAGATATATATTACATATATATTATATATATATATAGATAGATAGATAGATAGATAGATAAATAGATAAATAGATAGATATAGATATATATTATATATATATTATATATATTTTTATATATATATATAATATATATATATATATATATATATATATATATATATATATATATACATATCCTCTTTGGCGGGGGTGACAATCTGGCCGCACTATTGGGTGGTTCTACTACTCTGCGGCCAGATTGTGTTAGGAAGAATAATGCCACCGTATTCCCTGCGTGTCGTAAAAGGCGACTAAAAGCTGCGGGGTGAGTGGACTAGGGACCCCCTCCTCTGTTTTTTAGTTCCTAAAAAGAGACATGCCAGAGAAAGGGATGGGGGTTTGAGTTATCCCCGTACCCTGAAGATTGGGTCTATGAATGTGCGTGAATGTAGTACGATTGAGGCTAAAAGGGAGGAGACTGGGAGAATGTTTGTGAGAAGAAAGTTGGATGTGTCAGTTTTGAGTGAAACGAAGATGAAAGGGAAGGGTGAGTCTATGTTTGGAAGTGTGAATGGAAGATTGTCAGGTGTTGATAGAGGAAGGGCAAGAGAAGGTGTGGCCTTGTTAGTGAGTCCGGAAGTACAGCAATGTGTGATTGAATGGAAGGTGTCATCAAGTCTGATGTGGGTGAAAACGAAATTTGAAAGTGAGTTGTGGGTGTTTCTGAGTGCATATGGGCCTGGTAGTGAAAGGGATGAAGAAGAGAGGGAGTCTTTCTGGAATGATGTTGATGAGTGTCTGCAGAGTTTTGGAGTGAATGTGAATGTGGTAATGATGGGAGATCTGAATACTAGAGTGGAAAATGTAGCAGTTGAAGGTGTAGTTGGTATGCATGGTGTGCCTGGAAGATATGAAAATGGGGAACGAATGATAGCGATGTGTGTTGAGCGAGAGATTGTGATTGGAAATACGCTGTTTGGGAAGAAAGATATAAGTATACATGGGTGAGACAAGAGGGTGGAAGGGTTGTTGATAGAGCTTTGATGGACTATATGGTTGTGTCTACGAATGTAATAGGAAGATTGTTGGATGTGAGAGTTCTGAGAGGGGAGGGTGGAGGTATGTCTGACCACTACCTGTTGGAGAGAAAGTTAAGAGTAGGTAAGAGATGGGTGAGAGCTAGGAGGGTTAGGTGTGGCAGGGAGGTTTTGAAAGTGAGTGAGTTGGATAAAAGAGAGAAAAAGATAGAGTATCAGGAGAAATTGAAAGATAAGTGGAACGCAGTGAAAGATCAGGAAAATGGCAGTGTGGAGGAGGAATGACAGTTATTTAACCCGCGCCATCCCGGCGACGTGAATTAACGTCCGCACATGATGTGCACTCATGTCCCGGCGACGTGAATTAACGTGGCAACATTGCAAGGTCCCTAATTTGCACAATTTTTAATAATGATTTTTGGCATGTATACACGGGACACCTTCCTCTATTCCTCTACAAGATGCCAAGCAGGGACAATGCCTTACACCACATAACCTCTACCCCCCTGCACGCCATTGTCTCGGCAATTCACCTGTTACCAGTGACCTGGCCAATAAAGACATTCAGGGCCAGAGTGATTCCCCAATCGATGACAATGTGGAGGACAAAGTTTACATAGCATTAGAGGAAGAAACAGTCAGAAATGATGATCAGGTAATGTGGGAAAAAAAAGGTCATGAATGGTGATGAGTTAGTGAGTGAAACAATGCTTATAATGCCTATATTACTGTTTGAAAACCAATATAATCTTGTACTACATATAAATTCGTACAAAGTTAATAAATAAATACTGTTTATGAGTGGATAAAATAGTTACCCTCCCATAGAACTCGTTTTCTTTGGTGCCAGCCTGTTAGAAAACCCAGTCAGGTAAGGAAGTACTCATACCTAAATCGAGTATTTTAAACCTCAGGTGAGCAATTTCTCTATGAATTTTCCATGTTTCTCACCAAAAGCGGATGTTTGAGCCAAAAAAAAAAGGTCCAAAAATGTTGGGACTGGGGCGTACCACTGCCCAAAAAACATCGGGATGGGGCGGGTTAAGAGTGCTGTGGTGGGGCATGCAGAAGAGGTGTGTGGTGTGAGACGTGTGGGTGGTGGTGTAAGAAAAGGAAGTGAATGGTGGTGCGAGGAAGTAAGTATAGCTGTGGCTGAGAAGAGACGTGCATATGAAGTGTGGCTGCAGAGGAAGGATGAGGTGTCATATGAGAGGTATAAGGAAAAGAGGAATAGGGCGAGAAGGGCTGTGCGTGATGCTAAAGTGGCAGCAGATGAGAGGTGGAGTAGGCGGCTGACAGAATTTTCAACAGAGTAAGAAAACGTTCTGGAAGGAGGTGAAAAGGGGGCAAAAGGGAGAGTCTAGGAAGGAAGAGCGAGTAAAAGCAGAGGATGGAAGGATGTTGAGATGGATGCAGTAAGGAAGAGATGGTCAGAGTATTTTGAAAGATTGTTAAATGTAGAGGAGGAATGGGTGGCTGAGATTATGGTGGATGGAAGGGTGCAAGGAATAAATGTGTTGGAAGAGTTGAATGATTCTTTGATCACGAAGGAGGAAGTGGAGAAGGCAGTAAAGGAGATGAAAACAGGGAAAGCTGCAAGTATGGATGGGTGTGCTGTGGAATGCCTGAAGGGTGGTGGAGTGACTTGTTGACTGGTTAGTAAGACTGTTGAATGTGTGCTTTGTGAAAGGTATGGTGCCAATTGACTGGGCAAGTGCTTGTGTGGTCCCGTTGTATAAAGGCAAGGGTGATAAGTATGAATGTACTAGCTTTAGGGGTATAAGTCTGTTGAGTGTTGTAGTTAAGGTGTATGGTAAAGTGTTAATTATGAGAGTTAGAGAGGGTACAGTGGGAGTGATTGGTGATGAGCAGTGTGGCTTTAGAAGAGGGAGGGGATGCGTGGATCAGGTGTTTGCGGTGAGACAAGTGTGAGAAAAGTATTTAGCGAAAGGCAAGGATGTGTTTTGGGCATTTATGGATTTAGAGAAAGCGTATGATAGAGTTGATAGGGAGACTTTCTGGACTGTTTTAAGATTGTATGGACTTGATGGTAGGTTACTAAAAGGGGTGAAAAGTTTTTATGGAAATAGTAAAGCGTGTGTAAGAGTGGGAAATTCTGAGTGATTGGCTTCCTGTGAGAGTGGGGCTGCGACAGGGATGTGTGATGTCGCCTTGTTTGCTTAATATTTACATGGATGGTGTTGTAAGGGAGGTGAATGCAAGAGTTTTAGGTGGAGGTCTGAGTCTGATGAATGTTGATGGTGGAGAGTGGAATCTGAAGCAGCTGCTGTTTGCAGATGATACTGCACTGGTGGCTGATTCAGAGGAGAGATTGAGATAGTTGGTAGAGGAGTTTGGAAGAGTGTGTGAAAGGAGGAAATTGAAAGTAAATGAGAATAGGAGTAAAGTGATGAAGTGTACGAGGTTGGTAGATGGTAAGGGGATGAATATAGTATTGAATGGCGAGTTGCTTGAGGAGATAGAGTGTTTTAATTATCTAGGGTCACATGTTGCTGTGGATGGAAAAATAGATTGTTACATAGCCTATGATTTCATCATCCTTTGTGTAATTTTAACGCACAGTTGCTGCATGTTTGATCACGAGCGTGTTCTGCCTCAGTCCCCCTCTTCTACCGTTATAGTAGAGTAAGTCGTCCTTTCTGTTGTCCAGAGCGGGATTGTCAACTCTTTGTCCTCTAGGCTTCATTTGCGCGTCCTTCTTACAAGTTGTATCAAGCTCTGCCGGCCCCTATATAATGAGCTCAGTCTCTGCATCATTGCCACTTAGATCTACTCCTCATTTTGTTCACATCTCTGTCCTCCCCTGTACAGTTATTATTATTGTGAGTTTCTCAGGAAGTCTCCAACCATCTAGCAGCTGTGTGATTTGAGTATAAGTGTTATTGCATTTTGTTCTTGTACTGTATAGCATAAGGTGTTGATTTGTAGGCCTAGTAAAGTTTTTGTAATTCATTTTGTCAGCCAGTGGTAATTATAGTTTGTATCTGTAATTATTTATCTTGCATTAACTGAGCATTACCCAGTGTATTTTCATTTTATCAGGGCTGACTTAGATAAATTTACTCTTGCTAATTTCATGTTAATAGAGGCTATTGCAGTTAACCATATATTTAACCTGTTTTTTGCCATTACATTATCCTTATGAGTCCTGAATGTTTTGTTGTTAGTTTGAGCATTAAACTTTAACTTGTAATTTTACCTAACTCTTTTGTTTTGAACCTGGAACTTTACGGGACAGTAGCGATTTTTAGTATTCTCACTAAAAGTGTACATTATCTTTTTCTGTTCCGTAACATAAATTTGGCGACCTCTTATCAGGATATTCAGGATATTATTATAAGGATATTGTTTGATATTTTGTGACTGTGATTTATTCATGATGTCTACTATTTCTACACTTGATGAAGCCAAAGACTTTTTGCCAAATTTGCAAACAGTGTGTGATGTAGAAAACAGAACAAAGAATGAACTTAAGCTTGTTGCTCAACAATTGGGAATTGCTGTTCGCTCTCATCATTCTAAAGATCAAATTGTTGACATGATTAATGAAACCTTGTTTAATGTAACTCCTCCAAATGAGCAAACGCAGATTGAATTAGCTAAGTTACAGCTAGCCCTGCAGGAGGCTCGTGCTAAGGAGGCGGAGTCTCGTGTGAAGGAAGCTGAATTTCAAGCTGTGCTAAGGAGGCTGAGTCTCAGGCTAAGGAGGCTTGTGTTAAGGAGGCTGAATTTCAGGCAAATGCTCGTATTCAAGAGGCACAGGTACAGGCTCAGGCACAAATTGAACTTGCTAGGATTCAGGCAGACCATGAGTATCGCATGAAACAAGGTGGAACTGGATCATCTAGCTCTGATGATTTTGATGTGGCTAAAAATGTTAAACTTGTCCCTCCTTTTAATGAATCTGATTTAACAAAGTATTTTCAGTTGTTTGAGAGGGTAGCTACAGGTTTTAATTGGCCCAAAAAGTATTGGCCAGTACTCCTTCAAACTGTTCTCACCGGTAAAGCTCAAGTAACTTATGCATCTTTGCCTCAGGATCAATCTGATAATTATGATGTAGTTAAGAGCTTGATTCTTAAGGCCTATGAGCTTGTTCCTGAAGCCTATAGAGTAAAATTTAGGACAACTTACAAGCAAGATAAGCAATCCCATGTTGAGTATGCAAAAATCAAAGAAGATCTGTTAGAGCAGTGGTTAAATTCTAAGAATGTGGATTCTAATTTTGGTAAATTTAAGCAGATAATTTTGCTGGAGGACTTCTAGAGGTGTATTAGTAAAGATGTAAGCCTATATCTCGATGAGAAAAGAATAGATAATTTGTCTGATGCTGCAGTTTTAGCTGATGAATATGTTCTCACTCACAAGAGATATTCTAAAGAAAAAGGGAAAGCTGAGAGTAAGTACGTTGCCTCTACTCAGAGTACAGGTAACAGGGAAGAGAATAAAGATGATGTTTCTCAGGAAGTAAATACCAGCTTCACCTCTAGATTTCAGAAAAGTAAATGTACTTATTGTAGTAAGCTTGGTCATACTATGGAGAAATGTTTCAGGAGAAAGCGTGATGTGAACAAAAAGGAGTCTTTAAATATTCAGTCAATTGGTCTAGTGTCCACCCTTGGGAGTTCCCAGAATTCTTTAACTGAGTTAACTGACCCTGCTTTGAGGGGTAACTTAAATTCTCATGATGGAGCTCCTCTTTTGAGCAGTAACGTGGGTGACACTCTCAAGAGTTCATGTGCTAATTTCCTGTCTGATGGTTTTGTCAGTCCTCTGGACAGTAATGACAGGAAATCAGTTAAAATATATCGTGATGCAGGTGCTTGCCAATCCCTTATGCTGACCAGTGTTCTAGGCTCTAATGTTAATTCCTCTGATGAAACTGTAATCTTACAAGGTGTAGGGAATAATTACTTCTCTGTCCCTCTGTGCAGAGTGAATTTAGAGTCTGGTTTTGTTAATGGTTCTGTTATCGTTGGGTTGGTTGAGACACTCCCAATGTCAGGTGTAACTTTCTTACTTGGAAATGATATTGGTGGAAGTCAAGAGTGTCCAGCTCCTCAGTTGTCTAGTGAGCCAGTGGCTGCAACCCAGGATTGTGATGTCCCTGATGTGTTCCCTGCATGTGCTGTCACTATGGCTAAGTCTAAAGTTACTGGTGATTTAGAGGATGATGATGATGATGATGTTATCCTAGCTGACACTTTTCTTGCTAATTTGGACCACTCACCAGATGAGGCAGTACCCCGTAGTGTTGATAATTTGTCTCGTCAAGAGTTGGTTGAGTTGCAGGTTGCTGACCCTGAGTTGAAAGGTCTAGCTAACTCTGTTTACAGTGAAGAAGAGTCAGCCGGTGCTTCTACTTGTTATTATGTAAAGTCAGGAGTGCTTATGAGAAAGTGGAGACCCCCAACAGCATCAGCCGACTGTGAATGGGAGGTTGTACATCAAGTTGTCATCCCTCGTGTTTGTAGGCAGGATATCATTAGAGTGGCTCATGATTCAAGTATGGCAGGACACCTTGGAGTGAGGAAGACTGTGGCACGCATTTTGAAACACTTCTACTGGCCAGGTATCTTCAGGGATGTTTCCTGGTATTGTAAGTCTTGTCACACCTGTCAAGTTGTGAGGAAGTGTAATCAGACCGAAAAGGTTGCACCTCTAGTTCCCATTCCTCCTTTTGAGTCGCCATTCACCCGTGTGTTGGTGGATATTGTGGGCCCTCTTCCTAAGACTTCTTCAGGATTTTCTTGTGTTGACCCTGATTGATATGGCTACTCGTTATCCTGAAGCCATTCCACTTAGAAATATCTCAGCAAAGAACGTGGTTAAGGAAATGCTAGGGTTCTTCACAAAGTTTGGTCTGCCCAAGGAGGTACAGTCAGATCGGGGAAGTAATTTTATGTCAAATGTTTTCAAGCAGTCTCTGAAAGAGTTGGGCATCACCCAGATCACGTCTTCAGTTTACCATCCCCAGACCCAAGGAGCGTTGGAGAGATATCATCAAACACTCAAATCGATGCTCAAGAAATACTGTTTGGAACATCAGAAAGACTGGGATAAAGGTCTTCCATTCGTTGTAATTGCTGCAAGAGAATCTCCAAATGAATCACTGGGCTTCTCACCTTTTGACCTACTGTTTGGCCATGAAGTAAGAGGACCCCTTAAGCTACTCAAGGAATGCTGGCTGTCGGAGGAAGATGACGTCAACCTGCTGGAGTATGTGATGAAGTTCAAAGAACGGCTGTCCACTGCTTTGCAGCTGGCGCGAGAGAATTTAGGAGCTGCTCAGGAGAAGATGAAGACTTGGTATGATAAGAAGTCCAGGTTACGCCACTTTCAGCCAGGAGATCAGGTTTTGATTCTGCTACCAGTTCATGGGCAACCTCTTCAAGCCAAGTTTAGTGGTCCTTATTTCGTGGAGAAGAAACTCAGTGATGTCAACTATGTCATCGCCACACCAGATCGTAGAAAGAACAAGCAACTTTGTCACATCAACATGCTAAAGTTATATCACAGGCGGGAGGAAAATAGTCCAGTCTGCACTGTACCTGTTCCACCCGAGTCTGCAAGTGAAGCTCTCCCATGCAGTATGAGTCTGAGTGATAGTTTGGGGAAGAATCCTGATATCATGAATGATCTCCAGACTAAGCTTTCTCATCTACCTCCCGAGGAAAGGCAGGAGTTTTCGGTATTACTGCAGGAGTACCCGCAAGTGTTCCGTGCCACTCCAGGAAGAACCACTGTGTTGATGCATGATGTCGATGTTGGAGACGCAAAGCCAATTAAATTGCCTCCTTACCGTGTGAACCCGGTGAAAGTTCCTCTCATCCAGAAGGAGCTTGGCTACCTGTTGGACCACAAGATGATTGAGCCCTGTCAGAGCGAGTGGAGTTCTCCTGTCACTCTAGTCCCTAAGCCAGGTGGGTCACAGCGGCTTTGCATTGACTACAGACGTGTTAATCAGATAACCAAAACAGACACTTACCCTCTCCCTCGCGTGGAAGATTGCATAGACAAGATCGGAAAGGCTAGGTACATAAGTAAGTTTGATTTGTTAAAGGGATACTGGCAAGTACCTATGACTGAACGTGCTAGGGAGATCTCATGTTTTGTAACACTAGGAAAGGCTTTTGCATGTTCTGTAATGCCGTATGGTATGAAGAATGCACCAGCCACATTTCAGAAGCTCATGAATGTTGTAACAGAGGGTTTGGCAGGGTGTGTTGTTTATATTGATGATGTATTAATCTTCAGTGACAACTGGAAAGATCACCTATGCCATGTCAGTAAATTTCTTGACCGTTTAGTTCATGCTAATCTTGTAGCTAATTTATCAAAGTGTGAGTTTGGTCAAGCTAAAGTTCAGTACCTCGGGTACGTAATTGGTGATGGACATGTTGCACCACCAGCAGCTAAGGTTCAGGTTATAAGTGATCTTCCCAGACCTAAAAGTAGGAAAGAGCTACAAAGATTTTTGGGAATGGTAGGTTATTACCGGAGATTTGTTCTTAACTTTTCAATTCTTGTGTCACCACTTACAGACCTACTGAAAAAGGGAGTTAAATTTGTCTGGACCGATAACTGTGAATCCTCTTTCAGCAAACTTAAAGCTATTCTATTAAGTCAGCCAGTGCTCGCTACTCCAAATTTTGCTAAGCCTTTTAAGATGGCTGTTGACGCCAGTGATACAGGAGCTGGGGCTGTTTTGCTGCAAGAGGATGATCAGGGTATTGAACATCCTGTATCTTATTGCAGTAAGAAGTTCACTCCACCTCAGAAGAACTACTCCACTATTGAGAAAGAGCTTTTGGTCTTGATTTTGGGTTTACAGCATTTTTCATTTTATTTCTGTTCTGGTTTTGACCCCATAGTCATTTATACCGATCATAACCCACTGAAATTCTTTAGTAAGTTTAAAGATAAAAATCAGAGATTGACAAGATGTAGTCTACTTCTTCAGAAGTATTCATTAGACATACAACATGTCAAGGGGAAAGAAAATGTTATTGCAGATTGCTTATCTAGACTTTAGACAGATTGTTTTAGAGTAATAAGAAATATCCTTTGTAAATTTCTTTTTTCTTTGTGGGGAGGTGTTACATAGCCTATGATTTCATCCTTTGTGTAATTTTAACGCACAGTTGTTGCATGTTTGATCACGAGCGTGTTCTGCCTCAGTCCCCCCCCTTCTACCGTTATAGTAGAGTAAGTCGTCCTTTCTGTTGTCCAGAGCGGGATTGTCAACTATTTATCCTCTAGGCTTCATTTGCGCGTCCTTCTTACAAGTTGTATCAAGCTCTGCCGGCCCCTATATAATGAGCTCAGTCTCTGCATCATTGCCACTTCGATCTACTCCTCATTTTGTTCACATCTCTGTACTCCCCTGTACAGTTATTATTATTGTGAGTTTCTCAGGAAGTCTCCAACCATCTAGCAGCTGAGTGATTTGAGTATAAGTGTTATTGCATTTTGTTCTTGTACTGTATAGCATAAGGTGTTGATTTGTAGGCCTAGTAAAGTTTTTGTAATTCATTTTGTCAGCCAGTGGTAATAATAGTTTGTATCTGTAATTATTTATCTTGCATTAACTGAGCATTACCCAGTGTATTTTCATTTTATCAGGGCTGACTTAGATAAATTTACTCTTGCTAATTTCATGTTAATAGAGGCTATTGCAGTTAACCATATATTTAACCTGTTTT
>NC_137055.1:23970085-24245085 GCF_032717465.1 Coenobita brevimanus
GGAATTGCAGTTCACTCTCATCATTCTAAAGATCAAATTGTTGGCATGATTAATAAAAACTTGTTTAATGTAACTCCGCCAAATGAGCAAACACAGATTGAAATAGCTAAGTTACAGCTAGCTCTGCAGGAGGCTCGTGTTAAGGAGGCTGAGTTTCAGGCACGTGCTAAGGAGGCTGAGTCTCAGGCTAAGGAGGCGGAGTCTCAGGCTCGTATTCAGGAGGCTGAGTTTCAGGCACGTGCTAAGGAGGCTGAGTCTCAGGCTAAGGAGGCGGAGTCTCAGGCTCGTATTCAGGAGGCTGAGTTTCAGGCACGTGCTAAGGAGGCTGAGTCTCAGGCTAAGGAGGCGGAGTCTCAGGCTCGTATTCAGGAGGCACAGGTACAGGCTCAGGCATAAGTTGAACTAGCTAGGATTCAGGCAGACCATGAGTATCGCATGAAACAAGGTGGAACTGGATCATCTAGCTCTGATGATTTTGATGTGGCTAAAAATGTTAAAGTTGTCCCTCCTTTTAATGAATCTGATTTAACAAAGTATTTTCAGTTGTTTGAGAGGGTAGCTACAGGTTTTAATTGGCCCAAAAAGTATTGGCCAGTACTCCTTCAAACTGTTCTCACCGGTAAAGCTCAAGTAACTTATGCATCTTTGCCTCAGGATCAATCTGATAATTATGATGTAGTTAAGAGTTTGATTCTTAAGGCCTATGAGCTTGTTCCTGAAGCCTATAGAGTAAAATTTAGGACAACTTATAAGCAAGATAAGCAATCCCATGTTGAGTATGCAAAAATCAAAGAAGATCTGTTAGAGCAGTGGTTAATTTCTAAGAATGTAAATTCTGATTTTGATAAATTTAAGCAGATGATTTTGCTCGAGGACTTCAAAAGGTGTATTAATAAAGATGTAAGCCTATATCTTGATGAGAAAAGAATAGATAATTTGTCTGATGCTGCAGTTTTAGCTGATGAATATGTTCTCACTCACAAGAGATATTCTAAAGAAAAAGGGAAAGCTGAAAGTAAGTACGTTGCCTCTACTCAGAGTACAGGTAACAGGAAAGAGAATAAAGATGATGTTTCTCAGGAAGTAAATACCAGCTCCACCTCTAGATTTCAGAAAAGTAAATGTACTTATTGTAGTAAGCTTGGTCATACTACGGAGAAATGTTTCAGGGGACAGCGTGATGTGAACAAAAAGGAGTCTTTAAATATTCAGTCAATTGGTCTAGTGTCCACCCTTGAGAGTTCCCAGAATTCTTTAACTGAGTTAACTGAACCTGCTTTGAGGGGTAAATTAAATTCTTATGATGGAGCTCCTCTTTTGAGCAGTAACGTGGGTGACACTCTCAAGAGTTGATGTGCTAATTTCCTGTCTGATAGTTGTCAGTCCTCTGGATAGTAATGACAGGAAATCAGTTAAAATATATCGTGATACAGGTGCTTGCCAGTCCCTTATGCTGACCAGTGTTCTAGGCTCTAATGTTAATTCCTCTGATGAAACTGTGATCTTACAGGGTGTAGGGAATAATTACTTCTCTGTCCCTCTGTGCAGAGTGAATTTAGAGTCTGGTTTTGTTAATGGTTCCGTTGTGGTTAGGTTAGTTGGGACACTCCCAATGTCAGGTGTAACTTTCTTACTTGGAAATGATATTGGTGGAAGTCAAGTGTGTCCAGCTCCTCAGTTGTCTAGTGAGCCAGTGGCTGTGGCCCAGGATTGTGATGTCCCTGATGTGTTCCCTGCATGTGCTGTCACTAGGGCTAAGTCTAAAGTTACTGGTGACTTAGAGGATAATGATGATGATGATGTTATCCTAGCTGACACTTTTCTTGCTAATTTGGACCACTCACCAGATGAGGTAGTACCCCGTAGTGTTGATAATTTGTCTCGTCAAGAGTTGGTTGAGTTGCAGGTTGCTGACCCTGAGTTGAAAGGTCTAGCTAACTCTGATTGCAGTGAGGAAGAGTCAGCCGGTGCTTCTAATTGTTATTATATAAAGTCAGGAGTACTTATGAGGAAGTGGAGACCCCCAACAACATCAGCCGACTGTGAATGGGAGGTTGTACATCATGCTGTCATCCCTCATGTTTGTAGGCAGGATATCATTAGAGTGGCTCATGATTCCAGTTTGGCAGGACACCATGGAGTGAAGAAGACTGTGGGACGCATTTTGAAACACTTCTACTGGCCAGGTATCTTCAGAGATGTTTCCTGGTATTGTAAGTCTTGTCACACCTGTCAAGTTGTGAGGAAGTGTAATCAGACCGAAAAGGTTGCACCTCTAGTTCCCATTCCTCCTTTTGAGGCGCCATTCACCCGTGTGTTGGTGGATATTGTGGGCCCTCTTCCTAAGACTTCTTCAGGATTTTCTTATGTGTTGACCCTGATTGATATGGCTACTCGTTATCCTGAAGCCATTCCACTTAGAAATATCTCAGCAAAGAACGTGGTTAAGGAAATGCTAGGGTTCTTCACAAAGTTTGGTCTGCCCAAGGAGGTACAGTCAGACCGGGGAAGTAATTTCATGTCAAATGTTTTCAAGCAGTTTCTGAAAGAGTTGGGCATCACCCAGATCTCGTCTTCAGCTTACCATCCCCAGACCCAAGGAGCGTTGGAGAGATATCATCAAACACTCAAATCGATGCTCAGGAAATACTGTTTGGAACATCAGAAAGACTGGGATAAAGGTCTTCTATTCGTTGTATTTGCCGCAAGAGAATCTCCAAATGAATCACTGGGCTTCTCACCCTTTGAAGTACTGTTTGGCCATGAAGTAAGAGGACCCCTTAAGCTACTCAAGGAATGCTGGCTGTCGGAGGAAGATGACGTCAACCTGCTGGAGTATGTGATGAAGTTCAAAGAACGGCTGTCCACTGCTTTACAGCTGGCGAGAGAGAATTTAGGAGCTGCTCAGGAGAAGATGAAGACTTGGTATGATAAGAAGTCCAGGTTACGCCACTTTCAGCCAGGAGATCAGGTTTTGATTCTGCTACCGGTGCAAGCCAAGTCTAGTGGTCCTTATTTCATGGAGAAGAAACTCAATGATGTCAACTATGTCATCGCCACACCAGATCGTAGAAAGAACAAGCAACTTTGTCACATCAACATGCTAAAGTTATATCACAGGCGGGACGAAAATAACCCAGTCTGCACTGTAGCTGTTCCACCCGAGTCTGCAAGTGAAGTTCTCTCATGCAACATGAGCCTGAGTGATAGTTTGGGGAAGAATCCTGATACCATGAATGATCTCCAGACTAAGCTTTCTCATCTAGCTCCCGAGGAAAGGCAGGAGTTTTCGGCATTACTGCAGGAGTACCCGCAAGTGTTCCGTGCCACTCCAGGAAGAACCACTGTGTTGATGGATGATGTGGGTGTTGGAGACGCAAAGCCAATTAAACTGCGTCCTTACCGTGTGAACCCAGTGAAAGTTCCTCTCATCCAGAAGGAGCTTGGCTACCTGTTGGACCACAAGATGATTGAGCCCTGTCAGAGCGAGTGGAGTTCTTCTATCACTCTAGTCCCTAAGCCAGGTGGGTCACAGCGGCTTTGCATCGACTACAGACGTGTTAATCAGATAACCAAAACAGACACTTACCCTCTCCCTCGCGTGGAAGATTGCATAGAAAGATCGGAAAGGCTAGGTACATAAGTAAGTTTGATTTGTTAAAGGGATACTGGCAAGTACCTATGACTGAAAGTGCTAGGGAGATCTCATGTTTTGTAACACTAGGAAAGACTTTTGCATGTTCTGTAGTGCCATATGGTATGAAGAATGCACCAGCCACATTTCAGAAGCTCATGAATGTTGTAACAGAGGGTTTGGCAGGGTGTGTTGTTTATATTGATGATGTATTAATCTTCAGTGACAACTGGAAAGATCACCTATGCCATGTCAGTAAATTTCTTGAGCGTTTGGTTCAGGCTAATCTTGTAGCTAATTTATCAAAGTGTGAGTTTGGTCAAGCTAAAGTTCAGTACCTTGGGTATGTAATTGGTGATGGATATGTTGCACCACCAGCAGCTAAGGTTCAGGTCATAAGTGATCTTCCCAGACCTAAAAGTAGGAAAGAGCTACAAAGATTTTTGGGAATGGTAGGTTATTACAGGAGATTTGTTCTTAACTTTTCAATTCTTGTATCACCACTTACAGACCTACTGAAAAAGGGAGTTAAATTTGTCTGAACCGATAACTGTGAATCCTCTTTCAGCAAACTTAAAGCTATCCTATTAACCCCTACACCGCGGGCTTGTTTACCAATGACTTGCGTGTCCCGCGGGGTTATTTGGGCTCCGACAGACTCTCAAAAAATATTTGCCAAAAATCAGTTATTAGTCCTAGAATAATAAAATTACATATGCTTATGGCACATACCTTCAGCTTTCTCCTGGAATGATTGTTGAGCCTTCGTCGGTTACCGTAGGACTTGTGGAGACCTCTGAAGTAGGGTAACTAAGTCTCCACTTTACACTTCCCGACAATCCGTAATATGATTACCACAGCCCGATACAAACACTATAAACACTATTCTACAATTTTCAAGTAGTTTGGGATCCATACTAAAAAAAAAAACACTGTGAAAGCAATGGAAATTACGAGCGCATCTGATCGTCGCACTTGCGCTAGTTCGCTCAAGCAATGGAAATTACGAGCGCATCTGATCGTCGCACTTGCGCTAGTTCGCTCTAGGCACTCTGTCATTTATTATTCATAAAACCCCTCACACTTTATATTTCTATTACTATATCACACTTATATATATCTGGAGTCTTTCTCCATAAGTTTCCTTCAGTCGTATTAGTTTACTGTCATTGAAGTCATTCAATTTTTCAGTCAGTAAACTATGTAGAGAGCCACGGATTCACTCTCACTGTTATAACATAAATTATTTGTACTCATATTCTTATATTACTAATTACTTACATTACTATTTACATTTTCTATTCTATTTTCAATATTTACCCTGCTATTTTACTTACACTATGTTATTCACTGTCACTTTCAGTAAGATAAAACTATAATACACTGTTCAATCATATGAACTGAACATCCATTGCTTTCACCTGCTATTTACACATTATTTACACATTATTTCCAAATAATTCTGCTTCCACACTTGCACTGTTAGAACTGCTTCTGGCTGTGATAATCGAAGAAGCAGGTAACACAGAGGGGAACCTGGCACTCAGCGCACTGCCAAGAGGTGCGTTTATGCTCAGGTGTGCAGCGTGTGGTATGCGCACATACCTGACACCTGCGAATCGCAGCCTTCCTTTTCCCTGTGGCAGGCATTAGCTCAAGTCTGTGCCGATCCATATACGCCCTCTGCTCAAGTCGGTCGGGAAGTGTAACTGGATGGCGCCTTGGAGTTGCTGCTTGCACCCTACCATATCTTTCCAGCAGCTGCTGGACACAAGTCCTGGCGAACAACCTCAGGGAGAAGGACTTGGGTGGCTTTACCTTCATCTTGTACAGGATGAAGGCGTTCAGCATCGTCATATCTATGAGATGCAGAAAAACTTTCCTGTACCACCTAGTATTCTTCCTGAGGCAGTCGATCTCACCAATCATCATGTCGGACTTGTCCACCAGCTGCATGTTGATATTATAGTCCAACACAGCATCAGGTTTCATCACAGGTTCGCCTGTCCTACGGTCGACCTTCCCACTGTCTCTCATCTCCCCCTTATGTACGATGGTGAGCATGTGCACGACTCTCTTGTCATGCCACCATATTGCCAGCATCTTCTCACACTTGCATAGGTGCACGTCTCCTCGCTGCGAGGTTCCCGCCTCTGGGAATTTGGGGAAGTTGGCACAATTACTTTTCACAGTGCCGCAGGAGCCAATGCCGTGCTCAGAAAGGTATTTGGCAAGTTTTGGTGCTGTATAGTAGTTGTCTGTATACAGCACATGATTCCCACCAAAATACTTTTCTAGGAGCACTTTCACTACACAGCCTGAGAAGCCAAGGGGGTGAGTTTTATCGAGATCGACAGTGCTGGCTGAATATATGACAAAGTCAAGGATGTACCCCGTCTTACAGTCGCACAGTACAAAGAACTTAATTCCAAAGCGATGGCATTTGCTTGGAATGTACTGAACAAACCGAAGACGTCCTCTGAACAAAACCAAGGATTCATCAATGACAACCTTCTGAAATGGGTGGAAGAATGACATTCTGCTCAGAATCTCCCGGATCTTCCAGAGTGGGTCGGTTTGGGAAGGTACATCATTGTCGGCAAAGTGCAGGTTTCCCATGATGTTCCGGAAGCGATCTCTGGCCATGTACTTATTGAAGGTGGGTGAGTGTAGTAAGGGGTCCATGGACCAGTATTCTTCCAACTCATGCTTCTTGGAGTGTGGCATAAGAAGCATGAGGGCAAAGAACACATACAGCTCCTGCACTCCCAGCATGGACCACTGTTGCATCTTGGCTGCACCTGTACCACTAGCAGCACGTTGTGATTCGTACCTGTTGGTCTCATCACATATGTGCTGCATGACTTCGTCATCTAGGAAGGCCAAAAGGTAGTCGACACACTCAGCATTTTCGTCCATAGTGAAGGCAGGCTGAACTCCTGAGGAGCTCTCATCGAAAACCAGATTTTCGGGGACAAAATCTGACCCTTCCGTCCACGCGAAGGCGTCCAGGATTCCCTGTCATGGTGGTGGAGGGCGGGTGGTGGTGGTGGTGGTGGAGGTTCACTGTGAGGGAGGCTTATCTTTGTCAAGGTCACTCTCACTGACCCTAGGTTGCCGTACAGCACCATCAGCCCTTACCCTACTAGCTACACTACTTTTCACTCTCTTAGATCTACCTCTACCTCTACGGCCTGCCTTCACCGTTGATGCTGGTGGTGACTCCGACAACGAAGACTCCGGAAATAACTCAGCCGACGATGATGACGAGATGAGTAAAGCGGGGCTTGGGGAACGGGGAGGTGAATGCACTCGTGACTCATGGCAGGCTGGGTCACGTGGGGGCATTGTTCTGGGTCTAACACACCACCTTTTCAGTCCCTTCCCAAATTCTTGTCCTTCCTGCACTAAAGGCCCCTTTCCCTTGGAGCTAGACACTGATTCACTTGTTGAAGCACTTGTTGTCGCTGTTTCTGGCACGATAACCTCACCCGGCTCATCACACGATTCACCCGAATCGTCATAGTCATGTCCATCATTATCATGGACAATTCTGCAAGTTCTCGTGCCACTGCAGAGTCACTGAAGCCTTTCCTGCTTGCCTCAACACTTGTCTTTGGAGTAGAGGTCACGGAGCCCTTTGCAATGGGCGCAGAAGCGGCAGGAATGACGGGGCACGAGTGCGACATGTTTTCTCTACAGTGGAGGACAAGGAACTAAATGCCGCGGCTTATCTGAGAAGGGAAGGGTTGACAATGACACTTTAGGCTGACTGCTGCTAACTTACACGCTAATTTTTTATAGGTAGAAAATCTTGGCAATAAATAAAGAAATAGGTAGTTCCAGGTGAAAGTAAATGTCAGTTAGGATTCTCCCTTCCTTTCTGATATATATTTTTATTACAGACATCGATTACAAGGCATAAATCAAAGGGGAAATTACCATGGTAATGTAGCAAATGAATGCACGTGAGGTTTTGTCAGGTGATAATTAGCCAATTTCTGGAGTATAACACTATCACTTACCTGTTTTTTTTTTTTGGTATATATTATTTGGTAAAAATATAGGGCATAGAGCTTATTTCAATGGATGAAATCTGTGGAAAAATCAGGGGGAAATTTCCGTAGCAGCGCGGCGTGGGAGGTGAGAGGAGACGGTAATGGAGGGCAGGTAGGGAGGGGAGTCACGAAGGGGGTAAAATCGCTAAAATGTCAACAATGGATGGGAGTACAGATGAGATTTGGAGTGCTGACTAGTGTCGGACATTGGCAGTACTGATAGATGATACAAGCCACCACTTGAGAGCCCGGGATAATTCAAAATAACACAGAATTACAAAAGTGACGCCCCGCGGTATGATCCATTGTGGCCGAGCGTCACGAAAGTGACACCCCACGGTTAAGGGGTTAAGTCAGCCAGTGCTCGCTACTCCAAATTTTGCTAAGCCTTTTAAGATGCCTGTTGACGCAAGTGATACAGGAGCTGGGGCTGTTTTGCTGCAAGAGGATGATCAGGGTATTGAACACCCTGTATCTTATTACAGTAAGAAGTTCACTCCACCTCAAAAGAACTACTCAACTATTGAGAAAGAGCTTTTGGCCTTGATTTTGGGTTTACAGCATTTTTCATTTTATTTGTGTTCTGGTTTTGACCCCATAGTCATTTATACCGATCATAACCCACTGAAATTCCTTAGTAAGTTTAAAGATAAAAATCAGAGATTGACAAGATGGAGTCTACTTCTTCAGGAGTATTCATTAGACATACAACATGTCAAGGGGAAAGAAAATGTTATTGCAGATTGCTTATCTAGACTTTAGACAGATTGTTTTAGAGTAATAAGAAATTTCCTTTGTAAATTTCTTTTTTCTTTGTGGGGAGGTGTTACATAGCCTATGATTTCATCATCCTTTGTGTAATTCTAACGTACAGTATGCTGCATGTTTGATCACGAGCGTGTTCTACCTCATTCCCCCCTTCTACCCTTATAGTAGAGTAAGTCGTTCTTTCTGTTGTTTAGAGCAGGATTGTCAACTCTTTGTCCCCTATGGCTTCATTTGCGCGTCCTTCTTACAAGTTGTATCAAGCTCTGCCGGTCCCTATATAATGAGCTCAGTCTCTACATTAATTGCCACTTAGATCTACTCCTCATTTTGCTCACATCTCTGTCCTCCCCTGTACAGTTGTTATTATTGTGAGTGCTCAGGAAGTCTCCAACCATCTAGCAGCTGTGTAATTTGAGTATAAGTGTTATTACATTTTTTCCTTGTACTGTATAGCATAACGTGTTGATTCGTAGGCCTAGTGAGGTTTTTGTGATTCATGTGTTTTTATGTCAGTCATTTTTTATAATATTTTGTATCTGTAATAATATATCTTGCATTCACTGAGCATTATCCGGTTTTCTCATTTTATCAGAGCTGACTTAGATAAATTTACTCTTGCTAATTTCGTGTTAATAGAGGCTATTGCAGTTAACCATATATTTAACCTGTTTTTTGCCATTACATTATCCTTATGAGTCCTGAATGTTTAGTTGTTAGTTTGAGCATTAAACTTTAACATGTAATTTTACCTAACTCTTTTGTTTTGAACCTGGAACTTTGCGGGACAGTTTTCTCTGTTCCGTAACAATATATATATATATAAATATATATATATATATATATATATATATATATATATATATATATATATATATAAGGAACGAGAGACACCTTCTCTCTCTCTCTCTCTCTTTCACAAAATTCCGGCCCTTTCTTGTTTAATGGGTAATGAGACCTGATACTGACTTCCTTATCATACCGTATCACTTCGACGAGATTGCTGCCTTATCAATGACCTTGTGTAAATCTACTTGATGACGTGGGGTAGCTTCAGAACCCAGGGGTATTATGCCTAAAGCGCGGTAGTTGGGTTTTACCATGCAGTGTTAGTTACGTTTACTTGGACGCTCCATCAGCACTCAACCTTTATGCTACCGTAGGTCCAGCTTATCCTTTGCCGTGTTATACTGTGCAGTATAAGCCTGTATGATGGCACGGTGCTTAAAACACTCATTATTTTACATTGAAAACTGCATTGTTCATTGTATTATTCAATGTTTCTATTGGCAGAAAACAGGACCTCATTCAGACTGCTGGGAGGCGAAAGTGTGTTCAGTTGTCAGACAGTCACAAAAACCGCGACTTTGGCTGCTAGCTTGGCATGAGTGTGAATAAGTCGGTGAAGTGTATAACCAGACTCCCTGCACAAACACTCGTAGACTATAATTATTCAATTTTACACACTCCCGGCAGCACCACGGCACAGATATATTTTGTGTAGCCTTGGCCACATACTCAAACCTTGCGTTATAATGGCAGACAACGGACAGACATGCATGTTAATGGGAACATTGGTCCCCCTGGATGAACAGTGTGTGAATGTAGACTCATAATTAAATAGTACAATGCGTCTGAAGCTAAGGAGGGCCTGAATGTGTAATATTTGTATGAAAACTAATGTATGAATGTTTTAAAGAGAGTATAATATACGATGATCAGTGTTTGTGGATGTTGTGTCACAGCTATCCAGACTAATGAAATATCACCTCGAAGAAACCGACATCATTTTTGGACCGAACATCTGTAACACCGTTATTTCAATTATTGTAATACAAGATATGCATTCATTATGCAAATACAGTATCTCATAACCTCCGCGTGATCCATCAGTATGATGACTGCACAATATTTTTGCCCAATAAGCCAATAGCTGTCCAACACTCAAAGTAGCTATAATCTTATGCAAGATGACATCTACTTTTACCATGGTTTGCAAAAATAATGATTGTTTTTCCTCACAGAAAAACAGACTGCATGATGCACAACATAGCATGACCGCTGTGTCACATTCACTGTCATGAATCATTTGTGGCCTCCCTGATTCAGCAACAAAAATGTTACAGCAGTTGAGTTGCACACTCACTAGACTCAGGTGAACCACGTTTCGAGACACCAGACACAAGGTCATTCTAACATTTATGCTCAACTACAGTTGTTCACCACACTGTATGATGAACATTAAGTCTCCAACATTCATCCAATGCAGATTATTACATACGGAGTTACAGATCACCTCAGAACATCTGTATAATCACACCCTTCATCTTTCTAAACGAAACCCTACCACCTGTCCCCCCTCCCCTCCGTTCCACCTCGCCTCACAGTCATCTCCTGTCAGAGAAACAATGGGAGCTAATGGCATTACTATTTGCTTTTCTCTCTACATTCCACTATACATACGTTGCAAACACTTGTATTTGTAGACAGAGTGTGACTTGATAGAACATTGTTTCTGTTGGTACTAGATACTGTTGCGAAGGGGAAGCTCTGGCGGGTCTGCCCATTCACTTACTAATACTACGATATAAACAAACACAGTGGTGCCACATATTACCAAGCACACCACGCGCTGTACTCGTTAGAAGTGGAGGTAACTGTACACTGGCGGTCAAAAGTTCTGTCATGATCTCAGGCAGAACATGAGTCTCTACCAACTGAGGTTCGAACAACGGTGCTTCTGGAGGAGGAGGATGCGAGGTGCCGGGGTGGCAGGAGACGAGATCAGTGTCCAGATCCATGGGATGATGAATGGCCAGTATTGCCATGATCTCAATATGATTCACTGATAAGGTCGGGCCGTGATACTGAAGACTTACAATAATATGAATATCGTGAAGTATTCCATGAGACTGAGAATACGTAATGTCAGCCATGGTATACTCATATTTTCAGCCTCTGCAGTACAGTGGTGGAGGAAACGGACAGCACGAAATGATGAGGTTAAGCAGATTACGGAAATATCACAGACTACTACTAACGTCGATGATACTAAGTAGCTCTGGTTATTATTTTGTTGTATAGCCCTGTATCTCCATCCCTTTCTCTTACATCTCGATCTCCATTTCACCCATTCTCACCCTTCCTGTCAACCTCCTACCTCTTTCGACTCTCTTCCTTACCTCTCCGCCCAATTTCGCTATTCCTACCTACTTACCCACTCCTTTGAGGGTCCATGGACCTCCTGTTTGGATCCAGTGCTACATGTGATCAAAATTACACGGAGAGATAACTGGTGATCGGAAGACCAGTGTTAGTGGAGAGTTTGCCTTTACTATGTATGACACGACATGCATTGCATAAATATTATCTAGAGACAGTCTAACCAGCTTTATTCGTAGCCTCTTGATTATCAGAATAAATACTCTTATATATATATATATATATATATATATATATATATATATATATATATATATATATATATATATATATATTGCTGATTCAATGCGAATTGTTTGATAAGCATTACAAGTTATCGTGGATGGCAAAAACGTGGCAATGGCGGAAGGGTAAAACCTCATAATTACGTAGTGAAATGACATTAGTGGTTGTTCAAAACAGAGAGAGAGAGAGAGAGGTTGTTTTGAATGTAGACGAGAGGCAGTGCAAGATGGTTTTACCTGTGCTATTGTGCAATATAATCAACAATGAACTATGACTAGTCTAAGACTACATTACCAACTATAGCATTATTTTGTATTCACTGTAGAAATGGCAGAGAGGTGCAGCAATGCGATGGGTGAAGGGAAGTAAAAAATATCCTGAGCATTTCCCTCCTTGGCCGTATCATCGGCATGTGGGAAGTGGGAAAATTATCAAGAGAAATTGCCCTCCTCACAGCTGTCAATCGATTAATTCTTCGGTAGCAAATGGATGGCTCAGTGAAGACAAAGCCTCGCAGTGGAAGACTTCGGGTTCAATCGTCAAGATATCTGTCGTATAGTGGACATGGTAAACGAGCAGTCAAAGTGTTCAGCAGTTCAGATTACTCGGACTTTACAGCTTCCTTGCTATCAGCGGACGATGAGAAGACGCATGCACGAGATTGACGATCACTTCTACAGGACGGCCAAGAAAAAAAAAAAACTCTCTCAAGCAATGAAGAATGTAGACAAGGCTTTGCTTTATAGTATTAGGAAGCAGACGTAGATTTTTTTTAACACAGTAATATTTACTGATGCGGAAAGCTTCACGTCGGTGGAAGCAGGGGCTCGAACGTGCTGGAGACCAGTAAACACACAGTATGAGATGAAAAATATATAGAAGGGCAAAAGTGGTCGGGTGAACCTATCATTGGGAGGATGGATGTGGGTCAATGGATCTGGAGAATTGACGACAAGAGAAGGAAGATTTACAGGGCAAAAATACATTGACGTGTTAAAAAACGTTTTATTGTCATCCGTGCATAATATGGCAATCCCACTTCCTCATCCTATTAGACTTGTTCACAATAGGAGTCCTGTCCATTTATGTGCACAGAGTTAAAGGATTGATTAAATCAGCACCCGGAAGTGGAAGTCCTCGACTGACCCCTCAATGGGTTGTGATTTAAACCCAATTGAGAATTTATAAGCCATTATGTGCAAGGACCGGAACGTGGGTGAAGAAAAAAGTGTTCAAACTGTAGAACGTAAAGCCCTTGAGGTTTGGGAGTCTGTGAGGAATCGTCCAAATATTTGTCATAATTTAGTGGCATCCTACCCAGGAGGGATGTTGTTGTTCAAGCTCAAGGTGGTTGGACCTTGTACTTATATGTTTGCCTCATTTGAATGCTTGATTATGTAATTTTCTTTGATTCTGTGTGAGATAGCTTTCATAATGTAAAATAACGCCATATGTACTCTATCTGTATATACTGAAAGCAATGATTTACCACAAGCCTGGCATTATGTTTACGTCAATAACACCCCGATGTCTCCTAGGGTTACCATAAATTAGTGTAATTATATATGAATGTGTTTTTCTTAATATAGTCAAGGTGAGTTCCATGAATATGTAAGTAGTAATATTCCAGTTGTATATCATAACTGCACTATATTACTGTGCGTCATTAATAGCATTTGATATATATATATATATATATATATATATATATATATATATATATATATATATATATATATATATATATATATATATGTATGTATGTATTTTATGCGAGGAAGCAGGAACCAAAGGCTGAGACCGCATTAACTTTCCTTCCAAGAAAGAAACAAAAACAATACAAAAGAGAGCCAAATTCAAGATCCATTCATTTCGAGATGCCTGGACACATTGCGTTTGAAAGACTGGAGATCATAGGAAGTAGGAAATACAGACAGAGGGAGACAGTTCCAGAGTTGACCTGTTGCATAAATGAAGGACCGAGGGTAACGTCTTGCATTAGAGAGTTGGACAGCAAAGGGATGAGAGTTTGTTGCTAAATGGGTGCTACGTGCCCGTCGTAGAGGTGGAGCGATGGAAGCAGACAGTTCAGAGGAGCAGTGACCACTGAAGTAGCAAATAAAAAAAAGATAAAGAGGAACCATTGCGGCGAAGAGACAAAGGTTGAAGGGAGCCAGTAAGAGGAGGAGAGTTGATAAGACGAATTGCCTTTGACTCCACCCTATTGAGAAGAGCTGTATGAGGGGAGCCTCCCCACACATGAGAGTTGTACTCTAAACAGGGGCAAATAAAATCCATGTTTGAAGTCAACAACTGTGCAGGAGTAAAGAAGGCACGGAGTCGGCTTAGCACACCCAATCTCTTGGAAGCTGATTTTACCAGAGATGTAACATGATCTTTCCAAGATAAGTACCATGTGAATGAAACCCCAAGCATGTTCAAGGATGATGCAGGATTGAGCTGGATATTATTAAACATTAGTGGGTACCCCTGTGGAAGATTTTGACGGGTTGATAGGTGTAAATACTAAGTCTTTGATGCATTAAAAACAAGATTATTTTTACCCCAGTCAAGAATGCGAGCCAAGTCAGACATTAGGTGTGCCATAGCCTCATCCCGTGTTTATTGATGTAACTGCTGAGATGGATGTTGTGAGAACCGAATGGAAAGGTGAAGGGTGGAATCATGAGAGTACAAGTGGATAGGGTTAGGTGTACAGCTTAGAAGATCATTGATGAATGAAAGAAAGAGAGCTGCTGAAGGGACAGAGCCCTGAGGAACACCATTGTTAATAGATCTAGGAGAAGAACGATGGCCATCTACAAGAGCAGCTATAGAACGACCGGAAAGGAAGCTATAGATGAAGGCGCAGATAGAAGGATAGAAACCATAAGAGGGCAGTTTGCAAAATAAAGATTTATGCCAGACTCGATCGAAAGCCTTTGAGATGTCAAGTGCAATGGCAAAGCTTTCGCCGAAGTCCCGAAAGGAGGATGACCAGGAATCTGAAAGGTAGGTGAGAAGATCACCAGTGGAGAGTCCCTGACGGAACCCATACTGACGATCAGAAAGAAGGTTGTAATAGGAAAGATGCTTTAAAATTTTTCTGTTAGGAATGGACTCAAAAACTTTTGAAACACAGGATGTTAAAGCAATTAGGCGATAGTTAGAGGGTTGGGAACGGTCACCCTTCTTTGGGACCGGCTGAATGAGAGCAAACTTCCAGCAAGAAGGAAAGGTACAAGTAGAAAGACAAAGGTGAAAGAGTTTACCTAGGCAGGGTGTATGCACAGAAGCACAGTTCTTGAGGACAACAGGAGGGACCCCATCAGGCCCATAAGCCTTGTTAGTATTGAGGCCAGTGATGGCAGAAAATACATCAGCTGAAGAAATTTTAATGTCAGCCATGAGGAAGTCAGAAGGGGGGAAGTGATGGAGGAACAGCACCGGAATCATCTAAGGTGGAATTGGAGGAGAAAGTCTGAGCAAACAGATCTGCTTTATCAGTAGAAGAAATAGCTACAGAGCCATCAGAGTAGAAAAGAAGAGGGAAGGATGATGATGTGAAATTGTTTGAAAGATTTTTGGCAAGGTGACAGAAGGAGCGGGAAGAATTCGAATTGGAGAGTTGAGAGCATTTAGTAGGGATGAAATTGTTTTAAGCAGAGCAAAGAACAAACTTCGCACGATTCTGGGCAGAAACATAAAAAAAATGTGATTCAGAGGTGGGTTGGCTCCGGTACCTTTTATAGGCCGTCTCCATGTTGCAGACAGCATTACAACAAGTGTGATTAAACCAAAGCTTTCTTGCATTTGTCAGGGGATAAAAGAAAGGAATGTATGCTTCCATGCCTGAGGGAATAACCTCCGTATTGCGCAAGGCACACTCAGATGGCTCCCGTCCATGGAGACAATAATCATTCCAAGGAAAATGAAAGGGCCTCCCAATCCGCAGCTCCAAAGTGCTACAGACAACTTTTTTTTGGAGGGTCTGCAGGCCGTACCGGAGTGATAGGATAGGTTAAAGTAACAAGGTTATGATCGGAGGAGCCCAACGGAGAGAAAAAATTAACAGTGTAAGCAGAAGAATTAGTTGTAAGGGAGAGGTCAAGTATGTTGGAGCTCTCTCCAAGGTGGTCAGGGATACAGGTAGGGTACTGTACAAGCTGCTCTAGGTCATTAAGGATAGAAAAGATGAAGGCTTGTTCACCAGGTTGATCAGTGAAAAAAGAGGAGAGTCAAAGGTGGTGGTGAACATTGAAATCTCCTAGAATGGAGATTTCAGAGAAAGGAGAAATGGATAGGATGTGTTCCATCGTAGAAGTAAGATAGTTGAAGAATTTTTTATAGTAGAATTAAGAGATAATTAAACAGCACAGATATATTTAGTCAGAGAATGACAGGAGAGCCGAAGCCAGAGAGTAGAGAATTCAGAAGAATCAATATCAGGAACACGAGAGCAAGAAAGGTCATTGTGTACATATAAGCAACATCCACCTTTGGCTTTGAAATGAGTATAGAGAAAGTAGGAGGATACAGAGAAAGGTTTGCTTTCAGTTGCCTCAGACAGCTGAGTCTCAGTAAGGAAGAGAAGATGAGGTTTAGAGGAGGAGAGGTGGTGTTCAACAAACAGAAAGTTAGAGGAAAGGACGCGAATGTTGCAGAAACGAAGAAGTGAGTCAGACAGTGGATCCAGGCAGCTCAAAGAGCCGTCACAGGGAGAGGAGCGGATGGTGGGGGAATTTATGGTACCCCCCGCCCTGCGGTCTCCAAGGCATTGTTGTAGTGTGCCATTTTTCATTTGATTTTGAAAAGGAAGTGTAGTGTGTACTGTGCATGTAGTTTAGTTTGATAATTAGAGAAACTTGTATTGGAAAGCATGCTGGCCTACTCTCTTTGTTACTGAAACACTGAAAAAGTTCAGCAAAGGGGGATGGTCAGGAACTAGTCCTGATGGCTGATGAAATGGGAGCTCCAGCTCTCCTTGTCATCATATGTTTGTGTGGTCGATTGTATATGCGTATGCACCGACAGAGGACCGAGTGGCAAGAGTGAAAGATGAGTTTTGGGCAATGTAGTGGCATTTATGGACAAATTAGAGAGGAGTGAGAGAGTGCTTTTGACTGGAGACATGAATGGCAAAGTTGGGAATGTAGGAGTGGATGGAGTGGTTGGTCAGTGGGATATGCCAGCTGAAGTAGATGGGAATGGTAGTGCTATGGTGGACATCTGTGCTGGTAAGGGGTTGGCAATAGCTAACACCTACTTTTGGCATAAGATGATCCACAGATATACATGGAGAGTAATGAGGAGGATGGATGGTGAACTTGTTGAACGAAAGGCAGTGATAGACTATGTGTGTGTGTGTGTGTATGAGCGAATGAGAATACAAGTGTTGGATGCAAGAGTGTGGAGAGGGTGGGGGAATGGAGTCTCGGACCATCACTTAGTGATGGCCAAGGTAAAGCTGCAAAGAAAATGGTTGAAGGGACGAAGGGGAAGACAGGAGGAAACAGCTCCTGTGAGAAGAGTGGAGAAGCTGTAAGATAATGAGAAAATGGCAACGTATAAGAGCATAGTTGAAGAAAGATTGGGTAGGTATGAATTAGAGCAGACGGAAGGGGTGGAACACGTATGTAAGATAATCACGGAAGAGATAGGCGCAGCGTGTGAGGTGGTTTGTGGAGTAAGGAAGAGATGCAAGGGTGTGCAAGGGACAGCATGGTGGAATGATGAGGTGAAACGAGCTGTGGAACAAAAGAAGAAGGCATATAGTGAATGGCTAGCGAGTAGAGGTAGGGGAGAAGATGAGAGAGAGAGAAGAGAGAGGTATATGTGAGCAGGAGAAGGGAGGCAAAGAGACTGGTGAAGGAGGGTAAGAAGAAAGTGGATGAAGAATTTGGGAGGAATCTGAGTGTGAAATGGAGGGAGAGTAAGAAATTGTTTTGGAAGGAGATAAAGAAAGTAAGGCAGTGTGAAAGGGGAAATAGTAGGGAGTGAAAGATAGAAATAATAGATTGTTGGTGGAGAAGAGAGAGAAATTGAGAAGGTGGAAGGAGCACTTTGAGGATTTGTTGAATGTAGAGAGTGAGAGCAGTGCGAGTATAAGTGGTTGGGGAATGGCTGGGAGAAGAAGAGATGAGTGGAGGGAGGAAGAGATCAGTAGGGTGGAAGTAGTGGAAGCAATGAAGAAGATCAAGATGGGAAAGGCCCAAGGAATTGATGAAGTGTGTGGTGAAATACAGAGGTATGGGGGTGAGATTGTTGTGGAGTGGATATGGAAGTTGTGTAGATTGGCTTGGGAAGAGGGAAGGGTTCCAGAGGACTGGAAATCAGGTATAATTGTTCTTTTATACAAAGGAAAAGGGGAGAGAGAAGTATGTGGTAACCATAGGGGTATTTGTCTTCTTAGTGAGACTAGAAAAATATATGGTAGAATACTCATTGATTAGGTTAGGCATATGACAGAGGAGCTAGTTGGAGAAGAACAAGGGGGATTTAGGAAGGGAAAAGGGTGTGTAGATCAGATATTTGTTCTAAGACGTTTAGTGAAGTATCTAGAGAAGGGAAAGAAACTGTATGCTGCCTTCATGGACTTGGAGAAAGCTTATGACAGAATAGACAGGCAAGGTATGTGGAAGGTATTAAGAATACACGGAGCAGAGGGAAAATTGTTGAGTGCTGTGAAGAGTATATATGAAGGAGCTAGGGCTACGGTGCGAGTGGATGGTGAGCTGAGTGAGTTCTTTGATCTCAATGTGGGACTGAAACAAGGTTGTGTGATGTCTCCATGGCTGTTTAATATATACATGGATGGGGTTGTAAATTAGCTGCAAGGTAGGGCAGTGGATGTGGGGCTGGCTCTAATGAATGAAGGTGAGATTTGGAAGATTCCGGTGTTGGTGTTTGCTGATGATACAGTATTGTTGAGTGAAGATAAATGGGAGTTGCAAGGTTTGGTGAATGAATTTGGGACAGTGTGTAGGAGGAGGAATCTGAAACTTAATGTAAACAAGAGTAAAGTTATGGTGTTTGAGAGGAATGAAGTCACAGAATGTACAGTGAGGTTGGATGGTGAGGATATGGAGAATGTGAGTGCATTCAAGTACTTGGGTAGTGTGATGAGTAAGGATGGAACCTTGGGAGATGAAGTGCCTGAAAGAGTACAGAAGGGAAGGAAGGTTGTTGGTTCACTAAAAACAGTGATGAGAAATAGAGAGGTGAGTATGGAAGTTAAGAAGTCACTGCATGAGAGTATTGTAATCCCTAACCTGACGTATGGAAGCGAGGCGTGGACCTTGCAAGAGGGGAACAAGTCAAGAGTGAGAGCAGTGGAAATGAGTTACTTGAGAGGAGCATGTGGAGTTACATGGAGGGACAGGTTGACGAATGAAGAAGTGAAGGAACGTTGTGGGGTGGATGTGGATGTGGTTGAGAAGATAAAGAGAAATACACTGAGGTGGTTAGGACATGTGGAGAGAATGGAGAATGAAAGACTGACTAAGAGGGTGTATGTAGGTGAGGTGGAGGGAGGGAGAGGGAGGGGTAGATCGAGGATGAGGTGGAGGGATGGAGTTGAGAGGTATATGAGGGAGGGGGGAGTGAGTTAGGGGGAGGGTAGTCAAATGGTGGGTGACAGAGCGACTTGGAGGCGTTTTGTCTGCGGCCACCCTTTGCGGGATTAGAGCGTCGGGCTATAGATAGATATATAGATGTGTTTCAGTTTCCTCTAAATTAAAATTTGCCAATATATTTTCTAACTTCATCCCGAGCACCTTCTCCTGAAACTGATTGAAATGATCAGGCTTTTGCCATAAAATCCTTCCTTAGCTGAAGAGACTCAAAATCACGATAGTATACCTGTAACTGCGGTATGAATTATAACTTTAATAAAGACAGAAAAGTATGACCATAATATACACTGAAAAGTTTAATATCCACTGATAACCGACGACTGGCCCCTCTACAAAGAAACCAACGAATCACAGTTATGCGGACGACGATTAAAAAAAACGAAATACAACCTGATTGCTTCTGCGCTGTGAGAACTGAGAAACATCGTACGGTAGTACTAACCATAATTTTCTAGTATATCACCTTTTAAAAAAGTGCCTCGCAGAGTATATAGTTACCTGTATATCATCATGTTCATACTTATTAAGTTATTATATCCTTATCAGTGAATCATATTGAGATCATGGCAATATTGATCATTCATCATCCCATGGATCTGGACTGTGGACACTGACCTCATCTCCTGCCACCCAGGCACCTCGCATCCCCCTCCTCCCGAATCACCAATGTTCGAACCTCAGTTGGTAGAGATTCATGTTTTGCCTGGGATCAGGACAGATATTTTGACCGCCAGTGTACAAAAGTCTGCTGCCAGATGTACTGGACAGTATGTGTCATGAAAAAATGTCTAGTCAGGGAAAAAAAATCTCCACACACAACTTCATTTTCTGAAAAAGTTCTTTTTGATGGAAGAGTAAAACCTAGAACAGAGTCATCTGTGAATTGCCACCTTGTTATTCCATTGGCAAGGAAGAATCGTGCCTTACAGTTTGCTAAAGCTTTTACTACTGTTATTCTGGCAGACCATTAAATCGTTATGGAGTTTACCACCTACAGATTTCTGTACGGAGACGTAGCTAGGATATATACAAGAGATTAAGTAAGCAAACCTAATTTGGAGGGGTGGTTCAATGAAAACTCAAAAGAAGTCTCCCTTCAAAATTTGGACGGGTATCGGGGGGCTAGGGATCGCAAATATTTCAGGGTAGTTTAGTGTCACTGATATTCCTCTGGCTATGGCCAGTGTTTCTCTAAAGGATAGGTACAAGAGTGCCATTCTGTATACGGAACATGTAGCAAAAGTCCTATTATCATTTTATAATCCTCATTCGCGTTGGTTAAATTGTTCATTGACTATACTTTCTTCAACCACGTCACCTTTTTTGCTCTGAAATTTACCTTGGTCATTATCTCTCCACATTTGTAGTACTTGTTGCGTAACCCTTAAATGGCCGCCGGCATTGAGCGATCCTTTACCATAGCGTGGCATGTGGCGTCGATTCTGCGCGATCTGTGAAAAAAAAAAAAAAGCAAACAATTTTGGGAAGGAAACAAAGGTCTGGGAGAAGTTGACAGTGACCTACTCTACCCTCCAAACCACTCAGGCTATCAGTACAGCGTGTGACACAGTCATGAGTAGACATTCAAGGCCAGCAACCCATTGCACCGCCGCCCTCTGATCTTGCGCCAGGGCTTTACAACCCCTGAAGTCAGGGCTGAACTCTTCCCAGAGGGATGAAGAAAGTGATAACGAGCATATTGGGTCTGAAGACGAGTGTGTATGCAGCATAGATGACCCTTCAGATGATGATAGTGACGAGTGGTACAAGACGCCAACTGAGGAGGACGACGATAATGATGATGACTCTGGCGACACTGACGATGCTCCACGTCCTTCTCACCGCACGATTGCTGCGCCACCGACTGAGCAGAAGGTGGCAAAACAATTATTTCCTGCAGAAGAGGCTGAAGAGGGGGTGAGCACATTGCAGGAACGTTTGCGGCAGGAGCACAGCACGAGTTCCTCCACCTGTGCTCCACCGTCATCACCACTTCCCTCCGTCTCACGCGGCCTCTCACCATCCCGCGCATTTGCAGCACCTGAGCCAGCACCAGGGCCATCTTCCTTAGCTCTGCAAACCTTGTTTGCTCCTCTACCTTCACAGCAGACTCGAAAATCTGTCGTGAAACGTGACAGCATACAAAAGATCAAGAGGCACTCCAGGCAGCAGTCGCAGGTACAGACATCACCTTCCCGTGCATCATACTCATGGACGCTGCCTACTGACTTCACATCATGGACCTTTAAGTTCGACGACAGTGATTCTGGTATACGTGACACTCCATGACTGATGGCAAACTGTTCACTACAACGTTTCTGTTGTTTTTAAACAATTATCTAATGACACTGATTGCAACGGAGACAAACAAGTTTTTCCATCAGGATTTCAGGTTGATCATAAAGGTTTCATATTACTACTGGATGCTTTATTGGGAGTTTAGATGTTACTCCCACGGAGTGTAGTTGATCTCGCTCTCTTATACAATCTTTCAGGGCTCAAGTAGAGTGTTTCCTTTGTGTGTTGCCCAGTGTCATGCAAACACTGTTTACAGATAGAACTGTTTCTCCAGCGGAATTTGCAACTGATCTGTTGGCCTCAGCCTGGGTCATGAAGTCCACAGCTGCCTCAGAAACAAAACATCGTCACTTACCCGTATTTCCCCCCCCCCCCTCCGGGTGAGGCAAGTATCTACCGATATTTTTTACTGATGCAGAGATTAATGTGAGACCATTTGAATTAGAAAACAACATAGATATTATAAGTGAATGATGAGAAAAATTATGATAATGTACTAATAATAAGAGTATACTAGTTAACCGGGAAAATATATTACTTAATGTACATACATGAGAGCATGACATCATATTGTTACAATAATGAATAATAAAATCACACAACAGCTGGTTATACAGGAATCACGATACCATCGAGAGAGAATAAGGTCTTGTAATAACGTAATAAAGTTCACAATATTAGTTGGCTGTCCACACGTCTTCAGACAAATCAAGACTCTATACTAGAGATGAAGTGGGCCATGGTTTGCTCATTTTATCATAGTCCCACCCATATTTCTCCATCTTCAGTGTCAGGTTGCAAGTTCTTCTCGTCACTTTCACATTGAACAAATTTCACTGTTTTCCTTGTTCCATGTAGTAACCTAATTTCATGGAGTCTCTTTTCCATACAATTAACACAGCAGGGAACAAAAACCAACATGAGCATAAATCCTAGAAGTGAATGCAATAGGAAGGGGTTACTTTTCATTTAGACGAAAGAACGGTTACTTTTACTCACCTGTAACCCAGTGACTAAGTGACCAAACATGTAAACGAAATATTTCGTTTCACTAAGGACAAACACTGAATAGTCATGGTGATGATGATGATGATGATGATGATGATGACTTGATTAAAGACTTGACTGATGACCAATGATTGTCGATTGTTGATGATGTTGATGATGATGATGACGGCGATGACGATGACGTTGATGACGATGATGATGAACATGGATGAATTACTGAATTTGTAAAACGGGAGATAATAATAATGCGTAAATAAATGCCTATCGAGTACACGAGTCATTAAAAAAAAAAAAAAATTCTAATCACCAGTCTTCTCCCCAAATATAACACATGACCGTCTGATTTTATAACCAAGTCCCTATTTTAGTATAAGGTACGAACTGACAAGCTTTCCGGCCAATGTGCACAGTTGGTTCACTGAAACACACACGTAGAACATGATTTATAGCCTCAATATATGACTTCAACAGCCAGACTGGAAACGTAGCATGACGAGAAATGGACTTTTTTTCGCTTTCATGTCTGGTGAAAAATTGGCCCTTCCAGCGGGGTGTGTGTGGATGACAGGCGAGTATTTTCTCGTGGCTCTGAGGGGGACGGCCGCGATTAAGGCCCCTTGGTCACACGAGTTTTTCTTGTCAGTATTTTTTTAGATCCATTTTTCCCCTGATATCAGGATTTATTTTTGTGTTCCATTTATCTATATTTCAGTCTTTATAATTTCTTCTTATCAGCTCTTGATTTTGTGTTCCATTTTTTTCCCCCAGTATCAGTCTATTATTGCACTCCATTTCTCTCCTAATTTCAGTCTGTATTGACAATTTCCTTTGTCTTTTATTTTTGTATTTATTATTTTCAAACAGCAGACAATTTTTCGGTTAATTGTCTATATGTTATTTTTTAACGTTGTGTTACACCTTTTTCCTTATCAGTCTTGATTTTAGTGTTAGCCTATATTTTTTCTTTGTGCGTTGTGTGTGTTCTATTCTCCCTTAACAGTCTTTCTTTTTATGTTCCAGTTCTTCGTTATATCAGTGTTTTATCTTCATATAGATGCTGGAGAGGGACGCCTTCACGTGGTGGTAATGATATAACCGGGTGGTTCTGCTGCCTCTCGTACAAACGTCCCTCTCCTCTCTCCTTAACCCCACAGTGGAGGATAGGGGACTACACAAGGGCAACTTTAGTTTTTCACTGGCTGTACGGTCAGATGAGCCTGGGGAAAACAACAACAACAATCTTTACTTGAGAAGGAAAAAGACTTAGAAGTAAGGGCTTCGACTGGACGATGGTCATTAAGACAAACATTTTTGCTAAGTCCCATGCTTTCTCTTCAGTGCAACTCCCAGTTGTCGAGGTTACATTCAGAGCCACAGTAGGATGAACGAAGACAATGGGCAAATAAGCTTTGCCAAGAGTCTGACTGAGCCATGACTCATGCATCATCGGCTGACAAGTGGACCGCAGACCGTAAGGCAAAGAGATCGATCACTGGTGAATTTACGAATACTTTGATGATTTCAGTTAAGTTTAAACAGTCTCAACTGATCTTCCTCGTGACCCAAAGACAATCTAAAAAAAAAAAAAAAAAAGACACCAGTTCACTTCAGACTTTCATGCGTACCAGTACTAACCGTATAGAATTACTGCCCAAGATTTATAATAATTCATACTGATAAACTCTTGGAATTCATTTCCTTGTTTAGTTTTTAAATTTGTTGTTGCTGTTGTTCTTGTTGTGTTTGTATGCGTGTGCGTGTGTATGTTTGGAGTTACACTGATGGCTCCTATCTTCATCTCTCCATATGATTCTCACAGTGTTCATCACAGCAGTTACTAAGTGATCAAGGGATGAAACCATGGAACATCTTGTTTCTGACTTGGCTTTGGGTAAAAAAAAAAAAAAAAAAAAAAGTTTTTAGTCCATCAAAGATTCAATTCCGTCATTTTTCGAATCGACAAAATCTTCCACGAAAGAAACCTTCAATACACAACTATACACAGCCCTGTCCTTTCCCTTAGTATCCTTGAGGTTTCACTCTCTTGGAACCTATCATGGATAGATCATTTTACCTCCCTTGCAAAATTTGCACCCAAGAGATTGGATGTACTAAGCTGATGCTAAATAGGGTGGAGTCCAAGGCTTATTGTCTAGTCAACTCCCTTTCTTGTGCTCGCTTCAACCTCTCTCTCTCTCTTCACCGTGCTGTTACATTCTTGTATCTCAGCTATCACCAGTTCCTTGGTCACTGCTTGTTTGAACAGTTCTCACCTCCCTTCATTACGACGGGATCTGGGCACCCATTTAGCAGCACATTGTCTCCCCTTTTCTGTCCAACTCTGTAATGCAAGGGTTAGCTGATATTCCCAGCCATTCTTCTCTTCCTTTATTGAGACAGCGGTCTGAGGCAACTGATAACAAACCCTTGTTTGTAACCTCCAACTCTCTGTATACTCACTTCAATGCCAAAGGTGGCTCTTGTGTATATGTACCCAACAACATATCTTGCTCTTGTGTTCCTGAACTTGAATCTTCTGAATTGTCTGCTCTCTGGCTTTGGGTGTGTAGTCATACTCTAAATATGTCTGATCTGTACAATTATCCCCTAATTCTACTGACTAAAAAATTCTTTGACTAACTTCTAAGATGGAACACATACTATCAATGTCTAAGTTCTCTGAAATCATCCATTCGAGGTGATTTCAATGTTCACAACCATCTTTGGCTCTAATCTCCTTTCACTGATCCACCAGGTGAACATGCCTATATCTTTTCCATCATTAATGACTTAGGACAGCTTGTACAGCACCCTATAGTCCAGGTTAGAAATCGTTAGACCTTGTCTTTTAACATATAGTAGTTTTAATGACTGTCTCGAATATTTTTTCGTGCTGAATCCAAATGTGATGAGTGCCAGACATAAAAATTTGAGCGTTTTTGTAAAAGCACAAAAATCCAAAATTACTGCCGAGAATCCTATGAAATGCTGAGAATTAAAGGAGTAAATTATCTTATATATTTTTGTGACAAAACAATCAGATAATATTACGAGAAATTTGGCAATAATGATTTATCCAAACATGAAAAAGTACACAAAGACTTTATATCGTAATGGTATCATGTGACAGGTTATGAGCATGAAGTTGTGTTGAAGCCAGTTCATGAGAGAATAATTTCTCTATGGAAATTGTCTCTGTTGATGATGCCATTTCTGCAATGATGCGTGCACTGATAAATTCAGTATCAACAATGATGCAACTTTGGCCAACCTTAGTATTACATGTCGTTACAGGTGCTACACTGTAAAAAGTGTGGGGTATATGAATTTTTTTTTTTTTTATGATAAGGGTATTGTAGATAGGAAAATTCCAAATGACATGTAAAAAACCTTTACTATAACAGCGCACGGGTATACTGCTGTCGAATATACCCTAAGCCAGTGTGTGCGGTTGTGAATTTCTGAACTTTGCCCCTAGATTATAATAATCTTAACTACTCATTATATCTTAATAATCTTATGTTTGCTCCAACCAATACTTTATTATTGTAATTATTAGATATTACCCCACCTATATTATAAACAGACCCCATTTCTAATACATTTCCTTGTCTCATACTAAAGGCCAGTCTGTTGTATCCTCTTCATGTAATTTTTTTATTTCTAATTTCATAGCTTTAACTAGATTTACATTACAAGTAGTGAAGTTGGAGGCAGAGAAGTAGGGAGTGAGTGTGTGTAAGGAATGTGTTGCCCATTAAGACCACGGTGTGTGTGTTGACGGGCCTTATCGAGAGGTCTGCCAACACAGTACGGTGCTGCCCTTCTACCCCGCCCGCTGTCTCATATCCTCACCATACTACTGACTTTTATCCATTACTTTAGTATAATTATATATCTAACTTATATTTGCCACCCATTACTTATTATCATTATATATCCAACTTATGTGTGCTGAAGGGGGTGAGCGGCAAGTCCCACCACCTTTTGTTATATTACTATTTACCACTATGTACTACTATGTATACTTTTACAACAATAAATATTTGAATTGAATTGAGAGAGAGAGAGAGAGAGAGAGAGAGAGAGAGAGAGAGAGAGACAGAGACAGAGAGAGAGAGAGAGAGAGAGAGAGAGAGACAGAGAGAGAGAGAGAGAGAGACAGAGACATGTCTTACCAGGTCCCTTGTGACCTGCAGAGATTAGCAGCAAACAAGCAGGTAGCCATCTCACAACTTTTTCAAATTCATCCTTTGTAACGCTATTTGTGAACTGTTTTAGGGATCTACATCAGCATTTCACTATCAGTATAAATATAACTAATATTATGACTATGGTTGTAATGGAGTTTGTGGTTTTTGACGGGTGCGAAGAAAGACATTTTGGCGGGATTTGCCGCGTTTGGCAGCACTCATCATTACTGAGTCAGCTCAATTGACCTCTCAGCCTCTCTCAGCGCATTCGGTGCTTGGACATAGTGAACATCACAACTCACAAGTTCTATACCTCTACACCCTGTCTACGTTTGATTCCAAAGTAAGTACAAGTCTCTCTTTTCATTAACTTTTTCTTGACTTTCCTTCCCTACAATAATTCATTTTCATTCATTCATTGCCAGACGCCATAATCCCATAAGGAGTGGCCATTTGACTTTGAGTTATTTGTTTTACGGGGAGGGGCACTAACCCTCCACCAACCCACTTGTTGACACGCAGGGAGCATGTATGGTTTGGTTATATGGTTACCACCCAGTGTTGTAAACGGCTTCCTGGCTTACAGGAAACCATCTGGCTTGTCACTCAATGTAAAGCAACCTGTAAAGGAAAGAAAAGCAATAAGAAGTGACAGGAAAGATGGGAGAAATAGGAAGAGAGGACAGACACAGAAAAAGAAGATAAAGGCTAAGGAAGAAGTAGGCAGCACTACATCAAGTGAGTGGATGATGGTCGCCACCACCCACCACTTTATGTGGTTATCACACACAATAAATGATTTCTTGGCTTACGAGGAACCATTTGGGGTTGTCACTCGGTGCAGAGCCATCTTCAATGAAAGAAGAAAAAGAAAAGTTATACAATCTTTCATCCACTTACTCACTTATGCTCACTATCATGCCTTTATTTTCCTTTCCTGCATTCTTTCCTCCTCCTCCTGCCTATGGGTGACCGTACACTGAGTGACAGCCGAAATGATTTCCTGTACACCAGGAAACAATTTACTATGCTGGTTGGTAATCATATTAGCCAAATTATGACACCTGGTGGTTTAATAAGTAATTATGGTGCTCCAATCGGTACTCATACAACATTTGATAAAAAATGTTTACAGTATGTATCTGTATATAGTATGAGTGCATTAGAATCTTTTAAACTGTTGCAAACTTGTATCATCATCATCACCAGCCTTTGAAGGTCCCCTGCAGGACCCAAAGTCGGGACGATACAGCCAATGTATCTCTACCCAGTGGCTTAGGCTGTCTGGTAGAGATTGTATGTAGGCTGAGAAGTGCTTGTGAGTGTAATGGAGTGGCATTGGATATGTGTGTGGTCTGTAAACGTATGAAAGTGAAAATATAAGGCAGAGAGGTAGGACAGATAAAGCACAAGAAGCACAGAGCGGAGTGAGTAAGGATGGAGATTAAAGTGCCTCTTTTAATCGGCTCTTAATACAAGCAGGGATATTAGGGAAGTATTCTATCCCCCCCTCCCCAGGGGGAAACCCTGTCTATGACAGCCTTAATGTAGCGTGAACTATTGTTAATGTATATATAGCCTGAGCTACAGTTAAAATATCTTTAGTGACTGAACAGTGGAATAACACATTCTCATTAAATTGCCAGAAACATTTCATATTGCATTCCACACGCTTCACATAGAATTAGTAGTAAGAACAGTCAAGACGTTAACAATAGATATAATATTTGTGCATTTGCGTCAGGTTATTAAAAAAACAATAAAGAATAGTACAACTTGCATGAGCCTAATTACGCATGACAAAATAATATTCATAAAATTCATGGGATCATAAAGTAAAGTGTTGCAGCAAATAGCAAAATGGAAAACACATCCTTAGACATTTCACTCGCAGCTACCCAGAAGGGGCCCTATGGGTCGAGGGGTGGTGACCTGGTTCCATTATCACCAAGGTAGTGTACATTGGTGCTACTGGGACCAGGCATGGTCCTGCTTAATTTGAAGAGGCCCGGGTCTCCCGCCAATATCCGACTGTGACGTCACAATCAGTGGCCATTGTATTATTCCGCCGGCCCGCCCGCCACGTTATAAAATGTGAGGCACGCCTACAATTCACCCACTTATTTGAAATGTTTTGCTCTCTCCCATCTGGATTTTGTTCCAGGTAGGCCATACATGTATTATTAAATACGTATAGCCATGCTAGAATGCATGAAAAGCATAATTGCTATTACTGAAAGCATTTTAAATGAGAAATTAGAGGTATCATACTGGAAAGTGTTAAGAATATATGGAGTAGATGGGAAGTTGTTGAATGCTGTGAAGAGTATGTACGATGGTGCGAAGGCTGCAGTGCGTGTGGATGTGAACTAAGTGAATTTTTCTCTTTGAAAGTTGGTTTGAAACAGGGATGTGTCATGTCTCCATGGTTGTTCAATCTGTACATGGATGGGGTAATAAAAGATGTACAAGGTAGGGTAGTGGATGTTGGAGTGGCCCTGGTGAGAGAGGATAGTGTTTGGAAACTCCCTGTACTGTTGTTTGCAGATGATATTGTGATGTTGAGTGAAGACGAAGGGGAGTTGCAAGGCTTGGTGGATGAGTTTGAGAGAGTGTGTAAGAAACGGAATCTAAAGGTGAATGTAGGGAAGAGTAAAGTGATGGTCTTTGAGAGAGGTGAAGTTAGTGAATGTACAGCGAGGTTGGATGGTGAGGAATTGGAAAATGTGAGTACGTTTAAGTACTTGGGTAGTGTGATGAGTAAGGATGGAGGTTTGGAGGGTGAAGTGCTTGAAAAGGTACAGCAGGGAAGAAAGGTTGCTGGTTCTTTGAAAGCAGTGATAAGAAACAGGGAAGTGAGCATGGAAGTGAAAAAGTTACTACATGACAGTATTGTGATACCAACTCTAACGTACGGAAGTGAAGCTTGGACATTGTTGGAAGGACACAAGTCAAGAGTGAGAGCAGTGGAAATGAGTTATTTAAGAGGAGCCTGTGGAGTCACGTGGAGAGACAGGCTGACGAATGAGGATATAAAGGAGCGTTGTGGTGTGGATGTGGATGTGATAGGAAGTGTTATGAGGAACACACTGAGGTGGTTTGGCCATGTGGAGAGGATGGAGGGTGAAAGACTGACGAAGAGAGTGTATGTGAGTGAGGTGGAGGGGGGAAGAGGGAGGGGGAGGCCGAGGATGAGATGGAGGGATGGGGTGGAGAGGTATATGAGAGAGGGGGTGTGAGTTGGGAGCAGGGCAGTGAAATGGCGGGGGACAGGGCGACTTGGAGGCGATTTGTTTGTGGCCACCCCAAACGGGATTGAGGCGTCTGGCAATAGATAGATAGAGAGAAGTCAACAAGAAAGACACAACCATAGATGAGCTGACAGTAGAACTGGGTTCACTTAGGAAAAAAATTAGTGAAATGGCAAGTACAGTAGTCGACCACGAGAGAATTATGGAGGAGTTAAAAAATGATACAGAGACAATTAGGCAAGTAAGCAGTCTGATAGACCAGAGCAGTGATATTGAGGAAAAGATAACACAGGTGAATGAAGCTGTACATAGCTACAAAAATGATGTGGAAACCACTTATGCTGAAATGGTGAAAGTAAAGAAAGACATAGAAACAAGGGTGGAAGAAAAAAGCATTAAAAAGGAAGTGAAAAGAATAATCCAAAACAATCCTAAGTTAGTCAGAGATTCAGTAGATATAAACAAATCTTTAGTAATCACTGGTATAGAAGAGGAAGAAGTAAAGAACAAGATCTCAAGAGACAAAAAGGAGATGGCAAATGTAATGAGCATATTGAAAGAAGTATCAGAGGAAATCTGTAATAAAGACATAGAGGAACACAAAAGGTTAGGGAAATACGAGAGAAGTAAGTCAAGACCTCTAAAGGTAAACTTCCAGAGTGTAAACACCGTGGAGGAGATACTGAAAAAAATGCAAAGAATCTTATGGAAAAAGAGGAGTTCAAAAATGTATGGATAAAAAGATGCCTAACACAAGAAGAACCGGAATTACTGAAAGAGAAGAGGGAGGAAGCAAAAACAAAAAATGATGGAAGATCAGAGGAGGAGAATACATTTTTTTTTTTTTTACAAAGTAATAGGATTGCAGGTATGAAAGTGGTACATAAACAGGAGGGAGTAAAAAGCAGGAAGGTAGTAGAACCAAGTCAAGACAATTATATAAACAAGATGATTAAGTTGATGTACTCAAATGTGGATAGAATGGTATCTAAATTATTAGAGATGAATGATTATCTCAGAGAAAATGAACCACATATAATATGCCTAACTGAAACGAAATTAACACCAAGGCTATCAAATGACATCCTAAACTTAGAGGAATATAATATATGGAGAAGAGATAGGAACTTAAAAAAAGGAGGAGGAATTATTAACTAAGAAAAATCTAAAAGTCAAAGAAACAGAACTAGATATACCCTCACAAGTAGAACTGATTGTAGTAGAGATTAATACATCTGAAGGGAAAGTAATTGTAGCCAATTTGTACATGCCACCCAAGTCAAACACATGAGAAAGAGACGAATATGAGGACCTGGCAGAGAATACAATTCAGAGTTTAAGATCATTACTACATAAAATGGAAGAGAAATCGGAAAGAATTATACTAACTGGGGATTTTAATACAAATATAAATTGGAATACTCTAGATATAATAAGCCAAGAAAGCTGTTGGGACCAAAAGCACCTGGATCTCGTGCAAGAGTTTTTCCTAACGCAACATGGAAGGGAAAGCACCAGAAAAAGAGGACTAGACGTACCATCAATGCGAGATCTCATATTTACTAGGCAAGAAAACGATATTGACAATATACCCCCCCCTCCATTCGGCAAAAGCGACCATGCAGCACTAAATTGCAAATTCAGGATAGCATATGACATAGTTAACAGCAATGAAAGTTACAAAAAGAGCCTAAACTATAAAAAGGGAAACTATCATGACCTACAGAAGTATTTCTTAGAAACTGGGGAAAGGAGCTTAGAGGACAAGATTTAAATGCTATATATATAAAAAATCTGTGAACTTTATGAAATAGGAGTCCAGAAGTACATCCCAAAGCACAAGGAAGCAGAAAAGAAAGTTTAAAAATGGTTCAATACAGAATGTAAAAATCAAAAGAAAAAAGAGATTTGTTATAGAATAGATACAGAAGACACAATAGTGAAAGGGCATATAATAATTACAACAAGGCAAGAAACGATTTTATAAGAATAAGGAGGGAAGCCCAAAAACAGTTTGAGGAGGATATCATAAATAAAAATAGTGATCAACCGAAGCTATTTTTACAGCTACATCATAAGCAAAACCAAAGTAAAAGATAAAATACAAATCATTACGGACGAGGGAATCACCTATACACAAGAGAAGGATATTTGTGAAGCGGTAAACAAGAAATTCCAATCAGCTTTAACAGAGGAAAAAAATTTTGAGAGGGATTAATTGTGGAACATGCATGCCCACACATACTACCAGATATACAAGCATCGCAAAAAGTAATACAGGAGGAGCTAAGTAAATTAGACAAAGGAAAAACAAATGGTCCTGATGAAATTTCATGTTGGGTACTACTTGAATGTGCAAAGGAGTTAAGTAAACCATTATTTTTAATTTTCAAGAAATCCTTGAGTCAAGGTAAACTACCTGATATTTGGTAGAAATGAAACATTGTTCCCTTATTCAAGAATGGGAATAGACAAAATCCACTCAACTACCAACCAGTATCACTAACCAGTGTTGTAAGCAAGGTATTAGAAAAGCTTATAAGAAAAGCTTTGGTAAATCATCTAGAACACAATATGATAACAGAAAGACAGTTTGGTTTCAGAAAAGGAAAATCATGTGTTACTAATCTGTTGAGCTACTATGACAGAGTAACATACACATTACAGGAAAGAGAAGGATGGGTGGACAGTATCTCTTTAGATTTCAAGAAAGCATTTGACACAGTACCACACCAAAGACTTTTATGGAAACTGTACCATCAAGGAGGAATTCGAGGCAAACTGTATTGTTGGATGCAAGATTTTCTCATTAGAAGAGAGATGAGAACAGTACTAAGGGGAAATTACTCATCATGGAAAGAAGTGACTAGTGGAGTACCACAGGGCTCAGTGCTGGCACCAATCATGTTTTTAGTGTATATAAATGATATAGACAGTAACAATGGAAATGAAAGCTATTTAAATATGTTTGCCGATGACGCAAAAATACAAAGAAGAATTATTAACACAGACTCTTGTAAAGAGCTACAAGAAGAATTAAATAAACTTCATGAATGGTGTAATACATGGCAAATGGAATTCAGTGTGGACAAGTGTCATGTAATCAAGTTTGATAAAAGTGGAAAAAGACCCGATTGGGATTCTACGTTAGGAAATAAATCCCTACACACATCAGAATGAGAGAAGGACCTAGGTGTGATTATCAATAACAGACTATCCCCGGCTGACCACATCAGTGAGAAGGTACGGAACATGTATACATTGCTTGCAAATATGAGAATAGCATTCACATACATAAATGAAGACATGCTAAGAAAGATAATAACATCATTCATCAGACCAACCCTGGAGTATGCATCAGTAGTCTGGAGTTCTCATCTCAAAAAACACATAGACAAGATTGAAAAAGTTCAAAGGGCCGCTGCAGGATGGGTACCAAGCTTGAGGGATCTAAGCTACGAAGAAAGACTAAATAAACTGAATCTACCAACACTACAGGAGAGAAGGAAAAGAGGTGACATGATTATGCTATATAAATGCATATCAGGGAAGGAGAAAATAGACATAAATGAGTACTTAACGTATGGGGAACCATCAGCAAGAGGACACTGCAAAAAACTGCATGAGATGAGAGGTGATAAAGACGTAAGGAAATTTAGTTTCCCAAATAGAGCAATTGATCATTGGAATGCACTACCGAATGAAATAGTGTGTGCCAAAACAATTCACAATTTTAAGGATATGTATGATAAATATGGTTTAAGACACGGGACAGTACGAGCTTGACTCATTCCTTTAAAGATACAATTGGGTAAGAACATACACACACACAGGCGTGCGCTGTTGCCACTTCAGCCAAATCCTGCAACCAGGTGGTCCAGTCGGAAATCTTGCCGAGTGTGCATACCACCAACCCTTGGGACAAATTTACTGAAGAGGTTGTGGTCCACCCAGGTTATGCTAACTGCCACCTGACAGCTGCTGGTCAGTGGTGAATATGGTCCATTTTTGTCCAGTTAATGACGTGAGGTGTTGACTTTTAACCATAGCAATTTTCATAGTGTCTGGTTCAGATGGTGTCATGTCCAAAAAAGGGGCATAAGCAATGCTTGTTTTTTGGCCATGTTGTTGACCTCTTTCTCTAGCACATATTGAAACCACTATATTCTGGACACAGACTTCCAGTTGTAACTTGCTTGAAGATTTCCATATCTTCAACCACAGCTCAGTTTAGAGACACCTGCCTGCTGGCCAAAAAGGCAAGAGTAGGAACAACCCCAAATCTGTAATGCTGTGGCATATCAGGCTTCTTGCTCCCATGATAACATTATACATTCACTTCTTCCAGTCTCAAGCAAGTGGCCTTTGTTTCATCCTATTTAACCCACTGTGAGCCAGTGCCATTTTAAAATGGTCTGACATAATGCCGTGGCCAGTGCCAGTGCCGTTTTAAAACGGTCTAAAATAAAAAACATCACTGTGACCTCATTTTTCAAGATTCGCGGGTAATAATTGGCAGGCATGTAAGATAACTGTTCTTCTACCATCCCCCAGGCTGTCAAGGCCATACACTCTCTCACTCCCCCCCTCACACTTGCTCTGCCTCATTCTGCCTGTGTGCCTCACCCAGTGCTGTACATAGTGCTGGCATTTTGTAAATATTTTCATATAAGTGTAAGTTGTAAATATTTTCTTGTAAGTGTAAGGTCTATATAGTGAAGTCAAGTTGTAAATACCTTCTTGTAAGAGCCAGGACTGTATGTCATGAAGTCAGGTTGTACCTATCTTCAATTAAGTGTAAAATAATGTATTCACAGTGAGAAATACATGCAGATTGTGATAGATGCTGAAGTAATAAGTGATTAGAAAAGTGTACTGAACATTGCTATACCTTCCCAGCATAAATACCTGAGTATACCTTACATAGAAAACGGCTTTCTCTCACGTACGTGGTGAGCATGAGAGAGCGGCTATACCTGTACATGAATATGCAGGACTCAATAAAACTCATTATCAAGCCTCGGTGAGCATTTTAATGGCGAAATTCGTTATTTCCACATCAAAATCTATCATTTTAGCCAAAAAAAAAAAAAAAGTAAAAAAATGGCTGGCACACGGCCATTGTATGGGAATGTCAGGCATACAATGGTTCTGATTAGGCTTTGACTTCCCATTCTGAGTTATGATCATAACCAACCCATGGGTTGCTTTCAGTCCATTTTGTGAGGACGTGTGTACCAAAGTTGAGAGCAACACCTTGGACCAGTCCATTGGCACTGTCATATTATGCTAGTCCTCGAGGAGCTTTGGCCATTAAACTGGCAGCAGAAATTCTGAGACACCGAAGTTCACTGTAAATTGTGAAATTGGTCAACTAGCTTTCGGTGTTAGTTCAGCAGTACACTCAAAGATATCTATAGGCGTGTTGCTTGATCAGTCACAACACCTGTTACAATGTTGCCAAATATTGCTGCTTCCAGTGCGCAATTGTGCGTAGGTGATATTGCTGCAAGAATTGACAAGAGTATTTGGCTACAATCACTAATAACATCGAACATTGTTATGCTGGTGTAATAAGATTTCATAGTAAGTTTCTGGCATTCTGCTCTGATGTTTTTGACCAAACTTGAGATGACTTGTACAGTGCATTCATCCTCAGTGTCATTTGCAATATGAAGTTCATTTGCTGCTTTTCCCCGAAACACCAAGATTAATGCCACACCAGGAGAGGACAAAACAATCAGTTCAGGATGCAGTTTCTTGCTGAGAGTCTTTAACCCCTAAACCGCGGGGTTGTTTTGGCGCTCCTTCCGTGTCCCATGGGGATATTCGTGCTCCAACAGACTCTTAAAATATTTGCCAAAAATCAGTTATTAGTCCTAGAATATTATAATTAAATATACCTATGGCAAATACCTTTAGCTTTCTCCTGGGATGTTTGTTGAGCCTTCGTCAAGTACCGTAGGACTTATGGAGACTTCTGAAGTTGGGCAACGAAGTCTCCACTGTACACTTCCCGACACCAGGTAATATGATTACCACAGCCTGATATTATCACTAGAATCACTATTCTATGATATTCAAATAGTTTGGAATCCATACTGAAAAAAAAAAAAAAACACTGTGAAAGCAATGAATATTACGAAAGCGTACCAGCTTCCCACTTGCACTCGTTCGCAGCTGGTATTCTGTCATTTATTATTCATAAAAACACTCACACTTTATATTTCTATTACTATATAACACTTATATATATCTGCAGTCTTTAGCCATAAGTTTCCTTCAGTAATAGTAGTTTATTGTCACTGTAGGCATTCAATTTCTCTTTCAGTAAAATATATAGCATTCACTTTCTCGTCCTGTATACTAGAATTGAGAGCGAATCTGTCACTTTCACTTTCATAATTCATTGTATTCATACATGCTACAGTGAAACTTTCACTTTCATTACTCTTAGTATATATACTCATATTCTTATATTACTACTCATTTACATTTCTATTTACATTCTCTATTTCATTTACATTATTTACATTTCTATTTTATTTACAATGTGTTATGCATTGTCACTTGCAGTAACTTATAAAACTATTTTCCACTGTTCACTTATATTTACATTCATTGCTTTCACTTGCTGTTTACACACTATTTACATTTCCACTTGCACTGTTTTAGTCACCAGAAAGATCGTAGTCACTGTCCATCATTTTCATTGATAAATTAACCAGTTCACGTTCCATTGCAGTCACTTAGCCCTTTACCCCTTTCCACATGAGGTTTAGTAGGGGTAGAGGTCACAGGGCCCTTTGCATGGGGCTAAAAAGCAGCGGGATTGGACAGGCGCAAATCCGACATGGTTTCACCTTGAAAGACGACAGTAAACTGAATGATGTGGTGGCCTAGGGTCAGTGAAATGCTGCCAATGTCAGCATGGTGACAGCTGCTAATATATATGCTATGAAATGATTGGCAGGAAATCTAGACAATACATAATAAATTAGGTAGTTCCAGGTGAATGTAAATATCACTTAGGCTTCTCTCTTCCTTTCTTATATATATTTTTATTACGAGAATAGATTATACGGCATATTTCAAGGGGAAATAAACAGGGAAAATTAGCGAATGAGTGCACGCGAGGTGTTGTCAGGTGATAATTAGCCAATTCCAGGTGTATGGCACTATCACTTACGTTATTTCTTTTCTGTATATACTATTTTGTATAGGAATAGGGCATATTTCAATGGATGAAATCAGTGGAAAATTCCGGGGAAGATTTACCTAGAGCAGCGCGGCTGGGAAGGCAAGAGAAGGTAATGGAGGGGAGGTAGGGATGGGAGTCAAGAACGGGGAGAAATGGATAAATTGTCAACAATGGATGGGGGTACAGATGAGATTAGGAGTGCTGACTAGTGTCGGACATTAGCTGTACTGATAGATGATACAAGCCACCACTTGAAAGCCCAGGCGAATTCAAAATAACACAATCACAAAAGTGACGCCCCGTGTTATGATCCATTGCTCCCAAGCGTCACGAAAGTGACGCCCCGCGGTTAAGGGGTTAAGAGGGAACTCCTTGAGTGCTGTGTTTGCACTGGTTCAATATATAAATTATACAGATCAACACTATTCCAAATGCGTTCTTTATTTGTGACAATTTGTTTGACCAGATTGTCTGGTGCATTGTCACCCGCATTAGAAGTGGACTCAGTTGGACTGTTGGTGAAAAATTTTGCAAGACAGTCTTTGTGGTAATGGACTTCTGCTGGATGCAGATCGATCAAAGCACAATTAACTCTGAATGCCACATCTCTTGCCCAGGCATCATTTCTTTCACTTGCTTGCCTTAGAATGGCTTCTTTTGATGTGGTGTTTCCAACATCAGCAGTTCTACAAACATATGGCTCTTTCCAGCGACTTGGATTCTTTGCGGGGTGTTCCACTGAGCATTTCTGACCGCAGTACAAACAGTCTTCAAGGAAGTTAAATGCATGTCTTTCTCTCAGTCTTTTACTATTTGTGCCATCAGCTGGCTGCAATTTACCCTTTTTTAGAAATCGCTCAATATGATGCCTTGAGCAGTAAATGCTGATGCATTTCTTGTGACAGGTGAATTGTGTAACACCATGTGCAAGACTTTCACTCAAACCATCACCACGTTGATGACTCGCATCATGCAGACTCTGGAATCTTGAAGACTGGATAAGCTTTGGCTGCTTGCTACCACATATTATGCAATCCATCACTGCAAGAGAGACAGAGACAAATATTTACGAGCCTTATAACCAAAATTTAATTTTGAATGCAGCTATATATTATAGCGTTTTTAGTTTTTTGGTAATATACAGTAATGACCTATTTTGTAATAAGTAAATGAAGTGTAAAATTAATTTTACAGAACTCCATATAAATTTATTAATCTCGGCAGTATTCTTGCTCTAGATAGGTATTAAAGGAGATAGCTAAAGCGTTTTACCATGTTTTTATATACCTGCTTTAAAGAGATGTGTACAAAAATGCCCAACTTTTATCATCTGGCACTTATCACATTTGAAATCAGCAGGTCGAAATTGTCTAAAACCAGTGTAAATATATATATATATATATATATATATATATATATATATATATATATATATATATATATATATATATATCCAGGTCCAAGGTTCACTCAAAAGTTGTACTTTCTAGTAGCCCGGGCTACATACCCATATGCCCTGGACGTCTTGAAGAGACATTCGATGACTTGACTTTTTCCTTAAAAATAATCTTTCTGCTTATGCTGTTAATTTTTTCACTACGTTGGGCTCCTCCGATCATAATCTTATTACCTTAACCTGTCTTACCACTCCAGTAAGGCCTGTGGACCCTACCAAGTAGCGGCGGCTTTGGCACTTTGGAGCAGCTGATTGGGAGGCCGTCAGGTAGTACTTCTTTAATTTTCTCTGGAATGATTATTGCTTCCATGTCCGAGAGCCATCTGAATGTGCCTCGGGCACTGTGGAGGTTATTTTCTTGGGCATGGAAGTATACATTTGTTTCTCTTATTCTTGTGGCTAATGCAAAACGAAATTGGCTTAATCACGCTTGTTCTAATGCTGTCCACAACAAAGAGAGGATCATCAAAATGTATTGCAGCCAACTTACCCCTGAGTCTCTTCTCTCTTGTGTGCTAAATCTGTCCTGTGCTTTCTGAAAAATAATTTCATTGTTACTAAGCTATATGAACTTTCCAGCAGAAATTTTCTTCCCACTCTTTTTGGCAACTTGCCAAAAACCTTTCTAACAACTTTACTCCATCACCCTTCCCTCCGCTTTTCATCTCTGATGATTCTATAGTTGTTCCGTCTACTGATAAAATACAACTCTTCACTCAAGCTTTCTCCACCAATTTCACCTTAGACGATTCCAGTGCTGTTCCTCCATCACTTCCTTCTCAGACTTCCTCATGGCTGGCATTAAAATTTCTTCAGTTGAAGTGTTTTCTGTCATCACTATCCTAAATGTTATCAAGACATATGGGCCTGCTGGGGTCACTCATGCTGAAAGCTTGCCCTCATTCAGTCACCCAAACAAGGGTGGTCATTTCCAGCCCTCTAACTATCGAGAGACTAACGAGGAGAGTGTATGCGAGTGAGGTGGAGGGGGGAAGATGGAGGGGAGGCCGAAGATGGGATGGAGGGATAGAGTGGCAAGGTATACTCTGAGAGAGGGGGATGTGAGCTTGGAGCAGGGCAGAGAAATGGCGTTGCACAGAGCGACATGGAGTTGATTTGTTTGTGGTCACCTCTGACGGCATTGAGGCGTCTGGCAATAGATAAACAAAAAAACAAACGAAAAAAGCAAGTTTCTATCATAATCTTTTCAATCATCAGGATGAGTTCTGCTAAGGATGCTGCATTGACGATCTTCTCACCTGTCTTTTGGACCCCTGGTCATCCTCCTTTCGGGACTTTGGCAAAAGCATTGCCAATGCACTTGACATCTCGAAGGCTTTTGACAGTCTAAGAGATATCTGTCATTTCCAAACTGCCCTCATACGGTCCTTTTATCTGTGCCTTCATCACTAACTTCCTTTCTGGTCGTTCTATAGCTGCTGTACGACCACTGTTCTTCTCCTAGGGCTATCAATAGTGGTATTCCCCAGGGCTCTGTCGTATTACCAATTCTCTTCCTTCTATTCATCAGTGACCTTCTATGCTGTACATTTAACCCTATTCACTCGTATGTTGATGAATTCATTCCGTTTCTCTCGCCACTTCAATGGTCACTGCTTCTTTGAACTGTCTGTCTACATCCCTCCAACAGCTCGGCGGGCGCGTAGCACCCGTTTAGCAACAAACTCTCATTCCTATTCTGTCCAGCTCTTTAATGCAAGAGTTAAACGTTCCTCCCAGTCCTTCATATATGCAACAGGTCATCTCTGAAACTGTCTTCCTTTCTTTGTATATCCTGCTGGCATTTACTTCCAGTCTTTTTAACGGAGTGTATCCAGGCAACTCGAAATGAATGGATCTTGAATTTGGCGCTCTTTAATATTCTTATTATTTGCTTGTAGGGAAAAATTTGCAGGTTCCTAGCCTTTGATTCCTCATACCTTGCATAAAAAAAAATGGTGAGCTCTGTAAGTGTTTTCTCAGCTTGTATTTCCCTGTACCTCTGAGCTTCGCTCTTTTAAATGTCTCTGTCCAGGCATCACGAAATGAATGAACCTTGAAATCATCTCCTTTAATCGCTTTTTGTTAAAAAAAAAAAAAAAAAAGTTACCAGGCTCCTAACCTTTTTCTTCTTTCTTCCTTGCACACACACACACACACACACACACACACACACACACACACGAGAATTTCACCGCATTCCCCATAAAATGGAGAGATGGGGTGAAGAGGTATAATTATGAGAATTGAAAGTGTGGCTTGAAAAGAGGGCAGCGTCATGGTGGAGGACAGTGACATGGAAGTATTTCGTCTGTGGCCAACTCTGATGGGATTAACACGTCTGGCGATAGAGAGATAAATAGATGATAAAAAGATAAAGATAAATTGATAATATACATAGACAGCTAATAAATTGATTAATTCTCCATCTACTTCAGGAGTATTCTCCAAATTCAACTTTTTCATGACTAACACATCCTTCTCACATCTAATTGCACCATCTCTTCTCAATATCAACCAGAACACCTGCAATTTCACAATCTCTCTCTCTCTCTCTCTCTCTCTCTCTCTCTCTCTCTCAGTGTTACGGATGGTAGCTTGTCATCATCCTAAAGCTTCCATGTCATTCCCAGCAAATATAATCGTTGGGTTTAACAATTTCAAGAGGTTTCCCAACCATGAGAAGATTAATGGTGAGTGTACGGCACTATCATCATTAAATTATTTATTTATTATGAATATTTAACATCAAATTACGTCGTTATGGTTTGCCTCCTCTCATCCAATTCTGCCACAGTAGGTTGCATTTTCACCTTTATTACCGCATAACTAATGTTCTCATTAATCTGTTCTCATGCGTCTTTTCTATGCCTTATTCTTTCACTGTTGGCTTTCTTCGTCTCCTAGTTCTCTTCCCACCCCCCCACGCCTCTCTCTCTCTCTCTCTCTCACTAACATTTCCGCTTCAGATCATTCTCTAATATAATGTAATAATGAAACCTAGAATACGATACACTTAGTTCGTATGCAGGCACGGATTTCACGGGGATGCATGGAAGTGTATTCCCCCTATTTTCGGCCATCCAGTTATTTGTTACAATAAATGAACATTATTTTTTCTAAAATATACACAATATATATCTCACTGCTCTTGCGTTTATTATTATAATTGTACGATTAAACAAGTAAAATGAATGTATTTTTATTTGTCTTTAAGTACAGTAAGTGATCATTTTTCTCGGAATCACCCACCCACCCCTCCGCCTTTTCCAAACTGCTGGGTCCGGCCCTGTTGTGATATGGAACAAGTAACATACAAATACATTTACAGTACATTACATGCCTTCAGCGGTACTGCCGTGAATATTGGACTACCGAACTGTATATTCCATGAGCAGTGTTTGCTTTTGGCGCAATCAATGATTTGTAAAAATAGTTTTCCTGCAGTTCAAAATGGTAACGGGGAGAGGCACCATGTTATCCGGCAATATCGTTTCTGGTCAAAACTGAATTTGCGAGGAGTGCCATATCGCCTGTATCAGATTTTAAGGTGAAGTAAGCACACACACACACACACACACACACACGAACGCTGAGCACGTCTTAACGTTCAGTCATGCTATGTTTACTCGGGAAATGGTTGATTTTTTAGAGTTGTTTTCTCCCGGTATTCTTCGTTTACTGTCCTAATCGTTCTTCCACAATATGAACACTGAATATCCATTCTCGCAATTTGCTTCATCCAATACTATCTCTTAAAATCTCTTATCTTTTATCACTTTAACAATGTTGTCAGTCTCGATTATACTTCACTTGAATTTAATTTCAGTGGCAGTCGCATCTTTTCTGAGAAACATGAATAATATTCGTTCACACTGATGGCTTCTCTTACATAAATATTAACCACCGTACTAGTTCACATTCTCTCTCTCTCTCTCTCTCTCTCTCTCTCTCTCTCTCTCTCTCTCTCTCTCTCTCTCTCTTCGTGAATATATATTTTTTGTGTATTTTTGCTCTTACTGGGTTAGAAAATAAATGAAAACTCTTCACCACCTCAGTTTCACATTTCTTAGAGTGTGTGCATATATCTATCTATCTATCTATTTATGGCCATACAATGTAAGCTCGCCATATTCCCTCTTGTCAAGCATATTTCTTAGTCCAGTAACCATTACTTCCGTTCTTAGTGAATACACATTAAAAACTGGTGTGATGAGAGCGGGATAATGGTGATGGTTATGCCAATGAGGATGGTGGAAATAGTGGTGGCGGCCGCACCAGTAACAACATAACTTCAGCTTACAGTCCGGATAGCGGACGCACAGTGATGTGGTTTCCATGGTCCTATATTTATTATGGGTTAAGTTTAATCAGGTTCATAATTTTGAATGATAAGTTCACTCTCTTACTTTCCTCGGATGGCTAATATTCCTAGGCTGGGAGAGAACTATTATTTTTTTTTACCCATAGATAATGCTGTTTATTTTGATGCGTCAGGGAGGACAGTGACGAACATGCCCTAAGTGTGAAGTAGATGCAGTGGAACTGTAGATGAAATTTTGCCCCTGATTGTACATACGAGTACAAAGTGATTTTTGCCACAAGGAAGGAAATCTTTTGTAGGTAAAAAAAAGTATCTTTCTCGTCAAGTAAAGTTGTTCTACAATGAGTTATCACTCTAACAGATTTATATATCTGATTAGGACATAAGTAGGAGACTCAGTAAACAAGACAAAGTATATAAATGTCAAAATGTAGACATACTTGGCACCCGCTGCCAGAATGAACCTTAGTATTGCATAAATGACGATGAAAAATACATTCTAACAAATTGAACTGTTTGTTGGTAACCCAAATAAAGGAGATTGTGGTTGTCACAGCCAGAAGGTTAGATGACACTATTTTTAAGACTTAGGCTTTTAAGATAAACATTGTATGTGCAGATCTTCACGGGTTTCAGTTTGTTTAATGTCCTGGTCTCTGATGTGCAGAGATAGTCCCTACTCACTTTTGGTGGCACAGTGCCCGTAGGTAGAGGAGGCAGTGCGGTTGGACCTATTGTAGTCGATGGTCCAACAGGAACGCCCGTGCAATTATTAACAGCAGAATATGTTTGGTTTGGGGGAATTGTGGCAAATAATCTCACCTCCCTGCCAAATAGTTTTTGATGAAATGTAATTTTTGCGCCATCGTAATCCGTATATTGGGTGGACCCCTATATACTCGTATATACAGTAAAGGGGGATCCCATGGACCTTGCCGTCCAAGACGGTACCTCGTATTACCTGCGAGGCCTTCCCCTTTATTTCACCCATGGATGTGCTACGTGGCAGTGGCTCTCTCTCTCTCTCTCTCTCTCTCTCTCTCTCAAATATCGTACACCTTGGACCTCCTTTAGACCTGAATAATAATAATAATAATAATAATCTATCTATCTAACTATCTATTGCCAGACGCCTCAATCCCGTTCGGGGTGGCCACAAACAAATAGCCTCCAAGTTGCCCTGTCCCCCGCCATTTCACTGCCCCGCTCCTAACTCACCCCCCCTCTCTCATATACCTCTGCACCCCATCCCTCCATCTCATCCTCGGCCTCCCCCTTCCTCTTCCCCCCTCCACCTCACTCACATACACTCTCTTCGTCAGTCTTTCACCCTCCATCCTCTTCACATGGCCAATAATAATAATAATAATAATAATAATAATAATAATAGTAATAATAATAATAATAATAATAATAATAATAGTAGTAGTAGTAGCAGTAGTAGTAGTAGTAATAGCAGTAGTAGTAGTAGTAGTAATCATGTACAACTCCCAGACATAGCTTCATGTTAAACAGCATCGTCTAAATCGTGACCGGACTTTAATGAAAAAAAGTGTCTCTGGGAAAGCGTCACTATCAGGAATAATAAAGAAAACTTTAATGAAACACACGATATTTTGGAATCGTCACTGTGAATCTTGAGTACCGGGTAATATAACATTTCTTAGGTACCTGACTAATTGTCTCGGTGAACGTGTAACAGAAGTCAATACATGCCAGTTTGTATGATCACATATAAATACAAAAATGAATATATATATATATATATATATATATATATATATATATATATATATATATATTGTTACATAGCCTATGATTTCATCATCCTTTGTGTAATTCTAACGTTCAGTATGCTGCATGTTTGATCACGAGCGTGTTCTACCTCACTCCCCCCCTCCTCCCTTATAGTAGAGTAAGTCGTTCTTTCTGTTGTTCAGAGCAGGATTGTCAACTCTTTGTCCCCATGGCTTCATTTGCGCGTCCTTCTTACAAGTTGTATCAAGCTCTGCCGGCCCCTATATAATGAGCTCAGTCTCTGCATTATTGCCACTTAGATCTACTCCTCATTTTGCTCACATCTCTGTCCTCCCCTGTACAGTTGTTATTATTGTGAGTGCTCAGGAAGTCTTCAACCATCTACCAGCTGTATAATTTGAGTATAAATGTTATTTCATTTTTTCTTGTCCTGTGTAGCGTAGGGTGTTAATTCTTAGGCCTAGTAAGGTTTTTGTGATTCATGTGTTTTGGGTGTCAGCCTTTATTAATAATATTTTGTATCTGTAATAATATATCTTGCATTCACTGAGTATTATCTGGTATTCTCATTTTATCAGGGCTGATTTAGATAAATTTACTCATGCTATTTTCGTGTTAATAGAGGCTATTGCAGTTAACCATATATTTTTTGCCATTACATTATCGTTATGAGTCCTGAATGTTTTGTTGTTAATTTGAGCATTAAACTTTAACTTGTAATTTTACCTAACTCTTTTGTTTTGAACCTGGAACTTTACGGGACAGTAGTTATTTTTAGTATTCTCACTTAAAGTGTACATTATCTTTATCTGTTCCGTAACATAAATTTGGCGACCTCTTATCAGGATATTCAGGACATTATCATAAGGATATTGCTTGATATTTTGTGACTGTGATTTATTCATGATGTCTACTATTACTACGCTTGATGAAGCCAAAGATTTTTTGTCAAATGTGCAAACAGTGTGTGATGTAGAAAACAGAACAAAGAATGAACTTAAGCTTGTTGCTCAACAATTGGGAATTGCAGTTCACTCTCATCATTCTAAAGATCAAATTGTTGGCATGATTAATAAAAGCTTGTTTAATGTAACTCCTCCAAATGAGCAAACGCAGATTGAAGTAGCTAAGTTACAGCTAGCTCTGCAGGAAGCTCGTGTTAAGGAAGCTGAGTTTCAGGCTCATGCTAAGGAGGCTGAGTCTCAGGCTAAGGAGGCGGAGTCTCAGGCTCGTATTCAGGAGGCTGAATTTCAGACAAATGCTCGTATTCAAGAGGCACAGGCACAGGTTCAGGCACAAATTGAACTAGCTAGGATTCAGGCAGACCATGAGTATCGCATGAAACAAGGTGGAACTGGATCATCTAGCTCTGATGATTTTGATGTGGCTAAAAATGTTAAACTTGTCCCTCCTTTTAATGAATCTGATTTAACAAAGTATTTTCAGTTGTTTGAGAGGGTAGCTACAGGTTTTAATTGGCCCAAAAAGTATTGGCCAGTACTCCTTCAAACTGTTCTCACTGGTTAAGCTCAAGTAACTTATGCATCTTTGCCTCAGGAACAATCTGATAATTATGATGTAGTTAAGAGTTTGATTCTTAAGGCCTATGAGCTTGTTCCTGAAGCCTATAGAGTAAAATTTAGGATAACTTATAAGCAAGATAAGCAATCCCATATTGAGTATGCCAAAATCAAAGAAGATCTGTTAGAGCAGTGGTTAAATTCTAAGAATGTGGATTCTGATTTTGACAAATTTAAGCAGATGATTTTGCTGGAGGACTTCAAAAGGTGTATTAATAAAGATGTAAGCCTATATCTTGATGAGAAAAGAATAGATAATTTGTCTGATGCTGCAGTTTTAGCTGATGAATATGTTCTCACTCACAAGAGATATTCTAAAAAAAAAAAAAAAAGGGAAAGCTGAAAGTAAGTACGTTTCCTCTAATCAGAGTACAGGTAACAGGAAAGAGAATAAAGATGATGTTTCTCAGGAAGTAAATACCAGCTTCACCTCTAGATTTCAGAAAAGTAAATGTACTTAATGTAGTAAGCTTGGTCATACTACGGAGAAATGTTTCAGGAGACAGCGTGATGTGAACAAAAAGGAGTCTTTAAATATTCAGTCAATTGGTCTAGTGTCCACCCTTGAGAGTTCCCAGAATTCTTTAACTGAGTTAACTGAACCTGCTTTGAGGGGTAAATTAAGTTTTCATGATGGAGCTGCTCTTTTGAGCAGTGACGTGGGTGACACTCTCAAGAGTTCATGTGCTAATTTCCTGTCTGAAGGTTTTCTCAGTCCTCTGGACAGTAATGACAGGAAATCAGTTATAATATATCGTGATACAGGTGCTTGCCAGTCCCTTATGCAGACCAGTGTTCTAGGCTCTAATGTTAATTCCTCTGATGAAACTGTAATCTTACAAGGTGTAGGGAATAATTACTTCTCTGTCCCTCTGTGCAGAGTGAATTTAGAGTCTGGTTTTGTTAATGGTTCCGTTATGGTTAGCTTGGTTGAGACACTCCCAATGTCAGGTGTAACTTTCTTACTTGGAGATGATATTGGTGGAAGTCAAGTGTGTCCAGCTCCTCAGTTGTCTAGTGAGCCAGTGGCTGCGGCCTAGGATTGTGATGTCCCTGATGTGTTCCCTGCATGTGCTGTCACTAGGGCTAAGTCTAAAGTTACTGGTGACTTAGAGGATAATGATGATGATGTTATCCTAGCTGACACTTTTCTTGCTAATTTGGACCACTCACCAGATGAGGCAGTACCCCGTAGTGTTGATAATTTGTCTCGTCAAGAGTTGGTTGAGTTGCAGGTTGCTGACCCTGAGTTGAAAGGTCTAGCTAACTCTGCTTGCAGTGAGGAAGAGTCAGCTGGTGCTTCTACTTGTTATTATATAAAGTCAGGAGTACTTATGAGGAAGTGGAGACCCCCAACAGCATCAGCCGACTGTGAGTGGGAGGTTGTACATCAAGTTGTCATCCCTCGTGTTTGTAGGCAGGATATCATTAGAGTGGCTCATGATTCCAGTTTGGCAGGACACCTTGGAGTGAGGAAGACTGTGGCACGCATTTTGAAACACTTCTACTAGCCAGGTATCTTCAGGGATGTTTCCTGGTATTGTAAGTCTTGTCACACCTGTCAAGTTGTGGGGAAGTGTAATCAGACCGAAAAGGTTGCACCTCTAGTTCCCATTCCTCCTTTTGAGGCGCCATTCACCCGTGTGTTGGTGGATATTGTGGGCCCTCTTCCTAAGACTTCTTCAGAATTTTCTTATGTGTTGACCCTGATTGATATGGCTACTCGTTATCCTGAAGCCATTCCACTTAGAAATATCTCGGCAAAGAACGTGGTTAAGGAAATGCTAGGGTTCTTCACAAAGTTTGGTCTGCCCAAGGAGGTACAGTCAGACCGGGGAAGTAATTTCATGTCAAATGTTTTCAAGCAGTCTTTGAAAGAGTTGGGCATCACCCAGATCATGTCTTCAGCTTACCATCCCCAGACCCAAGGAGCGTTGGAGAGATATCATCAAACACTCAAATCGATGCTCAAGAAATACTGTTTGGAACATCAGAAAGACTGGGATAAAGGTCTTCCATTTGTTGTATTTGCCGCAAGAGAATCTCCAAATGAATCACTGGGCTTCTCACCTTTTGAACTACTGTTTGGCCATGAAGTAAGAGGACCCTTTAAGCTACTCAAGGAATGCTGGCTGTCGGAGGAAGATGACGTCAACCTGCTGGAGTATGTGATGAAGTTCAAAGAACGGCTGTCCACTGCTTTACAGCTGGCGAGAGAAAATTTAGGAGCTGCTCAGGAGAAGATGATGGCTTGGTATGATAAGAAGTCCAGGTTACGCCACTTTCAGCCAGGAGATCAGGTTTTGATTCTGCTACCGGTGCATGGGCAACCTCTTCAAGCCAAGTTTAGTGGTTCTTATTTCGTGGAGAAGAAACTCAGTGATGTCAACTATGTCATCGCCACACCAGATCGTAGAAAGAACAAGCAACTTTGTCACATCAACATGCTAAAGTTATATCACAGGCGGGACGAAAATAACCCAGTCTGCACTGTAGCTGTTCCACCCGAGTCTGCAAGTGAAGTTCTCCCATGCAGCATGAGCCTGAGTGATAGTTTGGGGAAGAATCCTGATATCATGAATGATCTCCAGACTAAGCTTTCTCATCTACCTCCCGAGGAAAGGCAGGAGTTTTCGGCATTACTGCAGGAGTACCCGCAAGTGTTCCGTGCTACTCCAGGAAGAACCACTGTGTTGATGCATGATGTTGATGTTGGAGTTGCAAAGCCAATTAAATTGCCTCCTTACCGTGTGAACCCAGTGAAAGTTCCTCTCATCCAGAAGGAGCTTGGCTACCTGTTGGACCACAAGATGATTGAGCCCTGTCAGAGCGAGTGGAGTTCTCCTGTCACTCTAGTCCCTAAGCCAGGTGGGTCACAGCGGCTTTGCATCGACTCCAGAAGTGTTAATTAGATAACCAAAACAGACACTTACCCTCTCCCTCGCGTGGAAGATTGCATAGACAAGATCGGAAAGGCTAGGTACATAAGCAAGTTTGATTCGTTAAAGGGATACTGGCAAGTACCTATGACTGAACATGCTAGGGAGATGTCATATTTTGTAACACTAGGAAAGACTTTTGCATGTTCTGTAATGCCATATGGTATGAAGAATGCACCAGCCACATTTTAGAAGCTCATGAACGTTGTAACAGAGGGTTTGGCAGGGTGTGTTGTTTATATTGATGATGTATTAATCTTCAGTGACAACTGGAAAGATCACCTATGCCATGTCAATAAATTTCTTGAGCGTTTGGTTCAGGCTAATCTTGTAGCTAATTTATCAAAGTGTGAGTTTGGTCAAGCTAAAGTTCAGTACCTTGGGTATGTAATTGGTGATGGACATGTTGCACCACCAGCAGCTAAGGTTCAGGTTATAAGTGACCTTCCCAGACCTAAAAGTAGGAAAGAGCTACAAAGATTTTTGGGAATGGTAGGTTATTACCGGAGATTTGTTCTTAACTTTTCAATTCTTGTATCACCACTTACAGACCTACTGAAAAAGGGAGTTAAATTTGTATGGACCGATGAATGTGAATCCTCTTTCAGCAAACTTAAAGCTCTCCTATTAAGTCAGCCAGTGCTCGCTACTCCAAATTTTCCTAAGCCTTTTAAGATGGCTGTTGATGCAAGTGATACAGGAGCTGGGGCTGTTTTGCTGCAACAGGATGATCAGGGTATTGACCACCCTGTATCTTATTACAGCAAGAAGTTCACTCCACCTCAAAAGAACTACTCAACTATTGAGAAAGAGCTTTTGGCCTTTAATTTTGGGTTTACAGCATTTTCCATTTTATTTGTGTTCTGGTTTTGACCCCATAGTCATTTATACCGATCATAACCCACTGAAATTCCTTAGTAAGTTTAAAGATAAAAATCAGAGATTGACAAGATGGAGTCTACTTCTTCAGGAGTATTCATTAGACATACAACATGTCAAGGGGAAAGAAAATGTTATTGCAGATTTCTTATCTGGACTTTAGACAGATTGTTTTAGAGTAATAAGAAATTTCCTTTGTAAATTTCTTTTTCTTTGTGGGGAGGTGTTACATAGCCTATGATTTCATCATCCTTTGTGTAATTCTAACGTACAGTATGCTGCATGTTCGATCACGAGCGTGTTCTACCTCACTCCCCCCCTCCTCCCTTATGGTAGAGTAAGTCGTTCTTTCTGTTGTTCAGAGCAGGATTGTCAACTCTTTGTCCCCATGGCTTCATTTGCGCGTCCTTCTTACAAGTTGTATCAAGCTCTGCCGGCCCCTATATAATGAGCTCAGTCTCTGCATTATTGCCACTTAGATCTACTCCTCATTTTGCTCACATCTCTGTCCTCCCCTGTACAGTTGTTATTATTGTGAGTGCTCAGGAAGTCTCCAACCATCTACCAGCTGCGTAATTTGAGTATAAGTGTTATTACATTTTTTCTTGTACTGTGTAGCGTAGGGTGTTAATTCTTAGGCCTAGTAAGGTTTTTGTGATTCATGTGTTTTGGGTGTCAGCCTTTATTAATAATATTTTGTATCTGTAATAATATATCTTGCATTCACTGAGTATTATCTGGTATTCTCATTTTATCAAGGCTGACTTAGATAAATTTACTCATGCTAATTTCGTGTTAATAGAGGCTATTGCAGTTAACCATATATTTAACCTGTTTTTTGCCATTACATTATCCTTATGAGTCCTGAATGTTTTGTTGTTAGTTTGAGCATTAAACTTTAACTTGTAAGTTTACCTAACTCTTTTGTTTTGAACCCGGAACTTTACGGAACAGTAGTGATTTTTGGTATTCTCACTTAAAGTGTACATTATCTTTCTCTGTTCTTTAACAATATATATATATATATATATATATATATATATATATATATATATATATATATATATATATATATATATATCATCTCATCAGGTGCGAAAGTTGATCTATGCGGAATAACTGAAACTAAATGGAGAGGTGAGAGTGTGAGAGAATGGGAGTATGGATGGGGTATATGTGCAGGAGTAGGTGAGAATGAGAGGGCAAAAGAAGGAGTATGTATAGTTGTTAGTAAAAGATGGAAGAAGAGCATAAGAGAGCATGGATCAGTTGGGTCCAGAATTGTGTGGGTAAGATTGAAATTTGGAATACAAATGTGGGCGATTGTGTGTGTGTATACACCAACGCAAGATCGTGCTAGCAGAGTGAGAGAAGAGTTCTGGACAAAGTGGAAGTGTGCATGGAAAAGTTTGGAAGGAATGAGACAATGATTTTGATCGGTGATATGAATGGTAAAGCAGGGAATGTGAAGGTGGATGGAATAGTTGGTGAAAGGGGTGTGCCTGCTGAGATAGATGAGAATGGCAGTGCGTTAGTGGACATTTGTGCTGGGAGGGGGTTGGTGATAGGCAATACCCTCTTCAGGCACAAAATGATCCACAGTTATGCATGGCGAGTGATGAGAAGGGTGGGTGGTTAACTGAATGAAAGGAAGGTAATGATTGATTATGTGTGTGTGGATGAAAGGATGCGAAAATGTGTAATGGATGCAAGAGCTTATAGAGGTTGGGGGAGTTGACTTTCTGACCACTACTTGGTGGTGGCCAGAGTCAAGATCCAATTAAGATGGAGAAATAGAAGAAGGGAAGGACGGTAAGAAGGAGTATGTGTAAGAAGAGTGGAAAGGTTACAAGAGGATGAGAAAAAGGCGGAGTATAAGAGAGAAGTGGAGGAACGATTGGGCAAATATGAATTGGAGCAGATGGGGGATGTGGAAGGTGTGTGCAAGGATATTCACAGAAGGAATATGTGCAGCATGTGATGTGGTGTATGGGATGAAGAGATGATGGAGGGGTGTGCAAGGAACAGCATGGTGGACTGAAGAGGTGAGACAGGCTGTGGCACAAAAGAAGAAAGCATACAATGAATGGATGAGAAATAGGGGCTTGGAAGAAGTTGAGAGGCAGAAGAGAGAGTTTTAGGTAGAAAGAAAGAGAGAGGTGAAAAGACTAGTAAGAGAGATTAAGAAGAGAGCGGATGAGGAATTTGGAAGGAACTTGAGTGTAAAGTGGAGGGACTGTAAGAAAATGTTCTGGAAAGAGGTGAAAAGAGTAAGACAGAGTGGAAGTGAAGTTAGCAGGGGAGTGAAAGATGAAAATGGTAGATTACTAGTGGAGAAGGGAGAAAAAGTGAGCAGATGGAGAGAACACTTTAAGGAATTGCTGAACATACAGGATGGAAGTAATGCGAGTATAAGTGGCTGGGGAATGGCTGGGAGAAGGAGGGAGGTGAGAAGACAGGAAGAAATCAGTAGGATAGAAGTTGTGGAAGCAATGAAGAAAGTTAAATTGGGGAAAGCCCCAGGAATTGATGGAGTGTGTCGTAAAATGCTGAAGTATGGGGGAGAGATAGTAGTAGAATGAATTTGGAAAATGTGCAGATTGGCCTGGGAGGAAGGTAGAGTCCCGGAGGATTGGAAGTCAGGTATAATTATTCCCTTGTACAAAGGAAAAGGGGAAAAAGAAGTGTGTGGTAATCATAGGGGCATTTGTCTTCTTAGTATAACAGGAAAAGTGTATGGTAGGATACTTACTGACAGAGTTAGAGAAAGAACAGAGGAAATAGTTGGAGAAGAAAAAGGAGGCTTTAGGAAAGGAAGAGGTTGTGTAGATCAGATATTCATTCTTAGATCTTTAGTGAAGAAGTTTCTAGAGAAGGGAAAGAAGTTGTATGTGGCTTTCATGGATTTGGAGAAAGCACATGACAGGGTGGATAGACAAGGATTGTGGAAAGTATTAGGAATATTTGGAGTAGATGGGAAGTTGTCGAATGCTGTGAAGAGTATGTATGATGGTGCTAAGGCTGCAGTACGTGTGGATGGTGAACTAAGTGAATTTTTCTCTTTGAAGGCTGGTTTGAAACAGGGATGTGTCATGTCTCCATGGTTCTTCAATCTGTACAAGGATGGAGTGATAAAAGAGGTACAAGGTAGGGTAGTGGATGTTGGAGTGGCCCTGGTGAGAGAGGATAGTGTTTGGAAACTCCCTGTACTGTTGTTCTGCAGATGATACTGTGTTGTTGAGTGAAGACGAAGGGGAGCTGCAAGGCTTGGTGGATGAGTTTGGGAGAGTGTGTAAGAAACGGAATCTAAAGGTGAATGTAAGGAAGAGTAAAGTGATGGTCTTTGAAAGAGGTGAAGTCAATGAATGTACAGTGAGGTTGGATGGTGAGGAATTGGAAAATGTGAGTACACTTAAGTATTTGGGTAGTGTGATGAGTAAGGATGGAGGTTTGGAGGGTGAAATGCTAGAAAGGGTACAGCAGGGAAGAAAGGTTGCTTGTTCCTTGAAAGCAGTGATAAGAAACAGGGAAGTGAGCATGGAAGTGAAAAAGTTACTACATGACAGTATTGTGATACCAACTCTAACGTATGGAAGTGAAGCTTGGACGTTGTTGCAAGGACACAAGTCAAGAGTGAGTGCAGTGGAAATGAGTTATTTAAGAGGAGCCTGTGGAGTCACATGGAGAGACAGGCTGACAAATGAGGATATAAAGGAGCGTTGTGGTGTGGATGTGGATGTGATAGGAAGCATTGGGAGGAATACACTGAGATGGTTTGGCCATGTGGAGAGGATGGAGGGTGAAAGGCTGACGAAGAGAGTGTATGTGAGTGAGGTGGAGGGGGGAAGAGGGAGAGGGAGGCCAAGGATGAGATGGAGGGATGGGGTGGGGAGGTATATGAGAGAGGAGGGTGTGAGTTGGGAGGGGGGCAGTGAAATGGCGGGGGACAGGGCGACGTGGATGCGATTTGTTTGTGACCACCCCGAACGGGATAGAGGTGTCTGGCAATAGATAGACAGATGGGTCTCATCAGCCATTTGAGTGTCCACTGCAGGACCGGCCTATCCCAACCGAAGTGGGGACGATGCAGCCAATGTATCTCCACCAAGTGGCTTAGGCTGTCTGGTAGAGATTGTAGGTAGGGTAAGAAGTTTTTGTAAGTGTAATTGTAGTGCTGGAGTGGCTTTGGACGTGTGTGTAGTCTGTGAACCAAGTGTAATCGGCCTGCGCAAACCGACTGGGTGCAAGTATACTTTATAGTATGCGACACTGGTTCAACCACAGCACCCCTTTATGTCTGCCAATGCAGTACGTGGCCAGAAGAACCCTCCTAAAGTTTATTACCCTGGCGGGGCGCGAATCCTCTTTCTTCAGTGTACGAAAACGCACACTTTACCACAGAGGCTCCATATATATAAATGCATACATACACATACAAACATACATATATACATACACATATAAATATTAGTATGCATGTGTATATCTAATTTCATGGACAGAGAAATGTTGTCAACTACTGGCTTTAAAGACGACCTCGACTTGCCCATTCTCTGCTGTTGGTAAACCTACAATAAGTTCTCTTTCCAGAGATTATAACTAGGCAACTGCAGTCAGCCGAAGGAAATACACTGATGGGATACTACAGCGCTACCTTTTGACCCATGGTTAGACTGAAATTGTAGTTGTTCGCGAGTTGGACCATTGGAAAAAAAATGATAAAATGTCAGCAGTTTCATGGTGTTTTCGCCGTCCCAACACTCTTCCCGTGGAGACCATTCCTGAACGAGACTTTCGGTGTTGTTCTCTTCCTTACATATGCACCTGGGATCTCTCTCTCTCTCTCTCTCTCTCTGGACGTGAGAGAATCATAACATTTGTTTTAGGTTTACTATGCACTGAAATTTTCATTAAAATTATGTTTCCAGTTTTATGAAGGCGGCGTGATTTTAAGAATCATTGCATTGTTTGTTATTGCTATTCATCACTTCATAATACGTTATAGACAAAGGCATGCTACTGCTGGTGCTGATGATTAATTATTATTATTATTATTATTATTATTATTAGCAGCAGCAGCAGGAGTAGTAGTAGTAGTAGTAGTAGTTGAAGCAGTAGTGGTAGAAGCAGTATTTGCAGTAGTAGTAGTATCAGTTTTACCACTAACAGAGAACTATTAGCAAGCATTCTCCGGTATCAGTCAGCCTTTTCCCTTCCGTAGGCAGCACAGGAGAGTAGGAATGACAGCAGACGCCATATCATACATCACCACAACAGTTTGTTCAGCCATTACATCCAGCACAACTGCCCATTCACACACTCACATCCATTTACCACCTACCATCCCGACTATACAATCTCCACTTTTATTTGCCATAAAACTGCCAATTCTCCATCTTGATTGCTGAGCTGTCCAAAGATTAATTAACACGAATATGAAGCCACTCCTTCCACTTTGAATTTGGATTGATATTACCGTCACTTATGTGGGGGAGGAAGAGAGTTGTGGTAATGTCATATTCTGTCACCGAGGTAGGAAAAATATCCTGCAAAAGGACGGACATCTCGCCAAGTTACCTGGACGAGCTGTACAATTTCCCGTCCTGCCATAATTTATCTCTATTTGTTTACTTAAGTAAATAAACAAATTCTACTCTGATCACCCACCAGCGCTACTCTCTCTGTCTGTCTGTCTCTCTCTCTCTCCTGTCCACTTCTCACCACCCATCACCAGTCTCGCTAGAACACCCAGAGAGGCAACATGTTTCTGCCTACTAGTAGAAGTAGGACCCATTTGATCTAGTGCTACCTACTTCTTCTTTTCCCCTTTTCGTTTTATCTCTGTGTCTGCTCTTTGCGTCTCCCTTTCCTTCCTATCAGTTCTTATTACTCTTACTTCACCTTCAGGTGCCTCAACACTGAGTGATATGTCTTATGATTTCATGTAACACAGGAAACCATTTATAATGCTGGATGCTAACCATGTAACCTAATTAAGGAATGAGGTGGAGCCTGCTATGATGTCCCTGCAAATTTGGTGGAAACGCAGATGTGGCGTCTACCCATCAACCAAAACTCCACAACTTTCCCACGCCTAGCTTTGGTAAGGCTTTGCCAGCTACAATGGAACATCAGTTCACTATGCTGGGTAACCCTGCAGGGACGGTTTCGTGTTTTTTTTTTTTTTTTGTCCGACTCTGGGCATAAGCTTCACAGCCTGCTCCCAAGGCCCAGTAGTCCTCCTACATACCATACACCTCTACATGTCACCTATTCGGCGCTAACACCCACCGTCCATATTGAATACATGCCAGGGCTGTCTCATACAAGACTGGTGTATTGGTTTTAGCGGGGGTATTTCTACGACATGTCGGCGGGTCTTCTGGTAGATCAGTAAAGTCTGTTTTTATTAAATTCAAATCCTTAAACTGTTCCTTGCCCCAGGGGGGATTTGAACCGGGGTCCGGTAGGACTACAGACCACCTCTCTACCGACTAAGCCACCGCCTGGGTCTGTTTGGCCAAACGGCCTGGGGTTGATAAACAATAACAACTAATTGCATTATGAGTGTTTTGAGGGACAGTGATATACGAAATATTGAATAAAGGAGCGAAGGAACATTATTTACCGAACTCTATGATAATTTTGCCAATATTTCATGTGGATTTTAAATAATCCAATTGTAATAAAAAAGCATGACGTATTAAACGCTTACATAATTGTACTGTACATAACAAAAATATATATAAATATATAAATAAATAATAATATTTATATATTTACCATTATATATTCCCCATTCTTCCATCCATCCATCCATAATCCAATCCTACATTGCCCCATTAAGTGCGTAAGAGCCCAGGACTAGGCAGTTGGTCTCGACATTTAAGATGAGAGTGACCAGCCTCAGTGATCCCTGAGTGGCATTACATGAGCAATCAACCCCAAACCATCCCTTGGATATAAACCTTCACCGGCTCAATCCGACTGGAGCGCAATAATTACCCACTAAACCATCAGGTGCCAAAATTTGGCTATATGGTTTCTTACATTCAGAATAAAAATAACTTATAAACAACCTTCTTTTTCTGGCATGTGTTCTTCAGCTAACATTCGTTATCATTTTTTCCCGGCATAGCAAAGCAAACCATCATGTTATCCAGTTGATCCGTATCAATTCTTCCGTTCGGGTCACCCACTTATAGTCCGTCATTTTTATCTACGTGTTCAGTGGTTTACACCTCTAATTTTTAAATCCTATGCCTCTTGTCCACGTCTTCATCATCACACAGTTCGTATACATTAATTATAACCATCATCATGCAAAACACCGCAAGGAATGTATCCGATCTGAGACAGTATCATGAATTGCTTGGCCCCCAAACCCTCTGGCCTTATTCTTGTTAGACGTAAATATCTTGCGACTGTGCTCTGTACTGACCTCGGACTCTCTAGTGCTCGGTACTTCTATGGTATCGCCTTTGTTCCCAGCTCGTAAGTTCGGAACCCCCTCCCCACATTACGCCACTCTGAGATTATTTTGCTAACATGTTACTTTACCTTTCCTTCAAGCAAATGTAAATGAAGTAGATAATTATAATATTAAATTACTTAAAACAGATGTATAATATTAAATTACTTAAAATAGATTTACGGCCATTGACTGCATAGGCAATTAAAACAAATCACCGGTATACAGTAGGTTGTGACTGGAGAAGGAGAGATTAAGCTATTTCACTTCCATCACTAGTAAAAGCACGAGGAAAGGAAATATCGTATTATTATTATTATTATTTACTGCACGATCAATTGCGTACCAAACTCAGCATACTTAATGAGGAACATATACTGTATACTGTATAATTCAATTATATATATTTGTCCTCACTAACAAACTGTCCAACTCCTGCATCCAAATGCGATATTGACCCAAACTAGCATTCAGGTAAGCGAATGTTCCAGTGTCATGTTAGCTTAACACTGCAGACGCCATACTGATATAAAATACACAGTGCACTGCTGAAGCATTCCATAATATACTCGTTTGGCGGAATTACACTGTGAGCTTATAGCATGAAAAATATCGAGTAAAGCAAATTAAAACTTTTATAACGTACATAAATAAACTGATATACTGCGCAATAAAATGATATAGTTCTGCAAAAACTAGATACAACACAGAAATAACAATCTGGGAAAACTGGAAATCAGATGTCGAAAGTGAATTAAAATGAAAATGTGGAATGATGAAGGTTACGACACGGAGGAATGCAGGGTGGAAAGAAGAGCCAAGGAGGTTGATTTGATTAATTTATTACGCCCGAAGGCAACAAATCTAGCACAGTGCCATGCGGCCATATGTGAGGTGAGTACAGGGGAACTCATGCCACACAGGACACACGGTCTAGCTATAACAAATTAACACCCACCAAAGTGTGAATGACGCATGAGAATAACATCAAGGTAATCATCTTCCAACAAATGTTTACAAGTGTCCACTAATGTGAGTCCGCGTGGCATTAAATCATAAACAAGTGGATACTGCAGGCAACAATGGTCAAGGGTGTTGGCACTGGGTGCGTCACAACTTACAGGAGGAGAAATGAGGTGCGTTGCTTGCCCCAGCCACCTGCCACACAGGTCGGTAGCCCAGTCTGAGGCGGGCACACACCACATTATGTCAACGAACCACAAGACCACTGCGACGATATCTATGGGGACGAGAGAGAAAGTGGTCATAATGTTGGATGGATGCACTGTGAGCCCTCTCAGCATTTCTACAGTGGAGAATAGGGGAATGGGCTGTTCTGCGTATTATCTGCTTGTAGCAAATGAGGGAGGCATTAATTGCATCCACAGCAGGCGGATCCAGTCCACTGGCGGTCCTGGCAAGGAGATCAGCGGTGTTGTTGGCTGTGAGACCAGTATGAGAGGGAATCCACAGAAAGTGTGCCACCAGCGAACGATCGCGAACAGTGGCCAATTTACGGAGTATCTGCATTACAAAGTGTTGATTTGCAGGTCTGGGAGAGAAGAGGGCAGGGAGGGCTGGCTGTGAGTCACAGATGATCAAGCCACTGTTGTTCGTTTGTATTAATAAAGTAACTGCATCCAAGAGTCCTTGTAGTTCGTAATATGTAGAGCTCGATGAGGTTGACAGTCAACTGCCCAACCAGCCTCCTTGAGGTGGGTCCAGACTTGGGGAAAATACAACACAGCCAGCACTGCCATCCTCATGCAGGGAGCCATCAGTTTAGATATGGTGGGCCACACGGCAGGAAGATAAGAGCCTGGCGATGGTCTCCAAAGCTAGTTGTTTCTGAAGCTGAGGCAGGTCAGTCTTGGAGGCTGGAGTGTATGAGATAGCAGGCACAGGGGTCTGCCAGGGTGGAATGCCATAGTCCACCTCCTCAGCAAGCACTGGTATGTTGATGTTTAGTTGTCGGACATTTGAACAAACAGCATTAACTAATGTGCGGCCACCACTGCGAAGCAGAGGCCTTGATGCAGTGGGATCAAGGGAAGTCTGAATGATGTGAGAGTAGTGGGGAGAAAGGTGAGGATAATGCAGGCACTTAACGCTGAAGTATTTAACCACGGAGTATGTTCTCTCAACAAGTGATGGAAGGTTGAGTTCAAGTTGCATGTTGACAATTCTGGTTGAACCAGGGCAGCCCAGGATGGGTCTCATTACTGTATTTTGGAACTTCCCAAGAGGTTGTAAGGCTGTTCTGGAAAGTTGACAAAGGGCAGGGGAGAGATAATCAACAACTAATCAAATGAACGCTAAGTATATGGTTAGTGCTACAGGAATAGACACCCTGGCAGCATAATTCGTGAGCCACTTGAGAGGTTTTAGGCACCACTGTAGCCGGGTCAGCAGATCCTGAACAATAGGATGCGCGCGTTGTCTTGCAGGAATGGAGGGAGAAATCCGTACAGGTGCCCCCAGATAAACGTACTGCGTGCACAGAGAAAGAACACAGTCCACGACAGAAAATACAGGCAGTGTTCTTGCTGGACGGGAAATGAAGATTCTACTCTTTTCTGGAGAGATAATGAGTCCGTATTTGGAAGCCGACTCATGATACAAGTGAAGGAAACGTTGCAGATCTGCTGGGGAATTGGAATGAATGCAGATGTCATCAGCATAGCAAGTAATCGTGGTTCCAGGAATGTCAGGAAGGAGGGTGAGTAGATGATGTATGAGGATATTAAACAAAAAAGGACTATGACACCACCTTGTGGAGTACCAAGCTTGAAATCCTTAGTAGTACTCTATGGACCCTTATAAAGAACACAAGAGGATCTATTAGACAGGTATCCACATATCCATCACAGCAGGTTTCCCTTAACTCCAAAATCCACTAGCTGGTCGAGGATGATGTCTCTGTTGGTGACATCAAATGCACTCTTTAAATCAATGAAGGCCACTACACTGGTGGGGGATAGGAGGGTGTATAGCTCCATGAGACAGTAATGTGTCCCTTGCTGTGGTAAAAAGCTGTACAGTCGGGGCAAGAGCTTGTCCTGCAGCCTAAACAAGAGTCTTGTGAGGAGGATGCGTTCTAGTACTTTAGTGAAGCAGGAGTTGAGGGAAACAGGTCGGAATTTACCAGTGCCAGGTTTAAGAATAGGCATGATTGTACTGTGGGTCCAGGCTTGTGGCACGTATCCCAGATGGATGCAAAGGTTGAACTGCTGAAGAAGGGGATTACCAGGAACTCTCAGGAGGACATGGAGGACAGAAAAGGTGATGCCATCATTACCTGGAGACGTTACCCTACCCCTGGTGAGGGCCTGTCGCAATTCATCATCAGTTATAGCCACACCATCCTCTTCGTCTGTCCTTAGTAAAGTGGCTGTGAGACGGAGTGCATGAAAGTTTTTTCTGGGTGGAGAGCATGTCCTGTATGTGTGCAGGAAGGGTGCAAGCCTGTGACTGTGCACACCAGGCATCTACAGGATCCTGTGTGTACTGTGCTAAACTGTGGTGGAGGACACTAGGGGGCTTCTTCTTAACAACCTTGTTGATAAGGCGCCACATGGAACCAACAGTCGTTTGATGGTTGATACTATCGGTAAGTTTATGCCACGAATCGGTATAAATGCAGTGCTGGAGAGCAACTAGATCATCTTTCAACAATTGATACCGATGGAGACTCGTGGGAAGGTCGTCTTTGAAAGGCAAAACCATCTTCCACCGCCTTCCTATCTGCCTGAGCGATGCGATTATGCAGTGTCCAGATGTGGGCATCATGATGGCGTATAATGTGAGGCCTGCTGACATAATGGGTGTAGAAGTCATGCGCGGAGCTGACAAATGATGAATACAACTTTTCGGGACAATGAAGGTCGAACGTGGAAAGAAAGTTGGTCATATAGGAGATGTAGGGCAGTTCTTGGGTGGGATGGGATTGCAATGCGAGTGCATCTGTGTACAGGAGAAAGTATAGCAGGGAGGGAATAATGAAGGCTGAGAGCAATGTGATCAGAGAAGAGCACAGGGATAGATGAACACCTGACACAGGACGCCACAAGGCAGGATGTAAGGATGTGATCTAGTGTGTCTCCTCGAGAGTGTGTGGCCGCACTGGTGTCCCAGCGGGTGAGTTGATTACAACGAATATATTCAAAAAGTTTAGTTCCGTTATGGTTAACGGTAGTAGAAAGGTGCCCTAAAGCAGGGTGTCAGGCATTATAATCCCCCATGTATAACATGCCATGGATGGTGGGAGCTGGGAGAGCAGCTGTATTCAACCTGCATGGTGCAGAGTACATGTTGCACAGCCGAATTGTGCTGCTTCCAATGGTGACCTCAAGAAGCTGGAAGGTTGTCTCGTCATCTACAGAGCTTTGGAGGAAACGGTGCTGGATGGAGGAGTGGACATACATGATAAGTCCATTCCTAACTCGATGGACGTAAGAAACATAACCACTGAGAGTGGGTGCCTCTACCCTGAGTAGCGCATGACCAACAAAGGATTCCTGAATGAAAATAATATCCAGGTGGTGACTGTATACACATTTTTTGAGTGCAGTAAGTTTAGACCGGTTAGTAACACCACAGGCATTCCAAGAGATGACATGCAGTTGTGCCATGTTACCAAACTTTGCCATGACATTTGCGGGGGCCAGATGAGGAAGTTGTGGTGGCATGAGAGGTGCTATGTGGCATGCCACGAGGGGAAGACTCCCTGGGGGAAGCATTCAGTCGTCCAATGGAAGTAACAATAGAGTCCAGCTTTTCCATAAGGGTGGTGACAGTTGTAATGATGACTTGTGATTCATCCAGTGAATTTAATGTTGTCTGAAGTGTGGCTTGCTTGCTAACCAAGCCATCAATGCAGGCTTACATTGTAATGAAACGTGCCATATATGAGCTAATCAGAGTCCTGAGAGTGGCAACAGCATCACGAAGTTCAGTGACTGCAGCTGAGTCCAAACCGACAGCGGAGGCAGGGGGAGTGGCAACACCATCGCGAAGTTCAGTGACTGCAGCTGAGTCCAAACTGACATCGGAGGCAGGGGGAGTGGCAACGTAGAGTGGTGGTGGTGGTGATGCTAGTGGAGCCCCACCCTTGGCAATGGGGGCACGGTTAGCCCGACATCTAGTGCAGCCATGCCAAACGTTAACCCCTTCTTGATGACATTGGGGACATTTCCAGTGTAAGGTATCTGGAGGTGGTGGGTTGGGTTGCATCGAGGCTGTATCAGAAGCAGGCGCAGGGGGTCGGTGAGGACACGTCCAAGAGTCGTGTTGGCCTAGCACCATGCACACAGTTCTGGCGCAGAGAAATACCGGAAGATGTGACCAATGCCCCAGCATCAAAAGCACCACGGTTGCCCGTCCTTCATCTTGTGAAACTCACAAGATGGGAGACAGGGAAAGAAGCTGAAGGTGACAATTGGTGGTGGCGGGTGAGGAAGGCTACAGGTTGCTACCAGCCGATTGTTAGGAGTGCCATTCTGGTAGAAACGTCAGGCTGAGTTGATACCTGGCAGCTCCTTGGCCAAGTAGGGATCAGTGCAGACTGGATAACGTGTAAGGAGGTAAGTGTGGCTGAATCGGTAGAGAGGCAGCGTGCAGTCCCAGTGGACCCAGGTTCGAATCCCAACTGGGGCAGGGAACAGTTTAAGGATTTGAATTTCATAAAAGTAGACTTTTCTGATCTACCAGACGACCCGCCGATGTATCATAAAAGTATCCCTGCTAATACCAGTACACCAGTCCTGTATGAGACAGCCCTAGCATGTATTCAATATGGACGATGGGTGTTGGCGCCGAAGTGGTGACATGTGGACATGTAGGAGGACTACTGGGCCTTGGCATAGGCAACTGTCCCCGAGAAATAGGCCCTGAAGCCTTTGCCCAGAGTCAGATTCATACAAAAATAAAAAGTAGGAAACTTGCGGGGCCTCTCAGGTGAGTCTTGAATTTCCAAAGAGAGAGATAGGAACTCTCCTTTAGTTACACTATCTACGATGTCCCTGCAACGTCTGGAGATGTAGACAAAACGGGAAGTGATTGCAGACATCTTGACCTCCGCTTGGGTGTGGTCAAAGTGAAAACAACAGTTGACCTCAGACAACCATCGAAGTTTGATGTCCACAGTTGGGTTGTCTTTGAAAAAAGCTTGATGTTGTCAGCCCTGGGTGCAAACGCCGGAGGCGTAGAGACAGGAAGCAACGGCAAAACTTCGGAGGATTGAACAAGCTAGGGGGGCAAGGAGTGTTTGATCTACGGGCGGTTTTTCTCTGCAGAGGACCAGAAGTCTCCTGCCGCTTGGAGGATTTGGCACAAGGGACAAAGGCTCACTGTTGCTGTCCAAGGTGTTATGCATGGGGTGCTTGGCAAAGGAAGATGCCTGGCCGACGAGGTGAGATACGGCAGGTTCAGACAGTGCTGGTTCCATAGCTACTTCCCGAGCTTGCGAGACATTGCTTTTACTTTGTGGTAGCTGTGGCCAGTCACTCTGAGTCATTTCATCCTCATCACTTAGTGCCAGGTCAGCTTCAAGGTCCTCGAGGGTGGCAGGGCCCGAGTCCTCCATGCTGCACACCTAAGCAGGTAGCAGGGTGAGCAGGGCATCAGCTTCATCAGCATGACAGAACAGACCAATGGTAGCAGGGGAGGTGGAATGACATGTCCATGACGTACTGCGCATGCGCAGAAACGAGAAAACCCGAACAGGGGGGGCCCCGTTTGCCATACTGAATTTTCCCCCCAAACTACAGGCTAAGTCCAAACACCAGAAAAACACAACCAACGGTGAAGTAAGCACTAGACCTTTATGTTGCTCCCTGCAATGACAGAAGGGTGTTAGAAGGCGAGGACCAGTGGAAAAACCAGGAATATGAGCCACACACAGCAATGATTTGTTTATGTCCGGCCCTCTGGTGGCGAAATCCCGCCAAGGAGGTGAATAGAAGCGAAGTTAAATAAAAGAAGAAAATTAATAGAGAATTGGATATCATTGTAAATCCGAATGGCATCGATGATTGAGCTAAGATACTAGAATGATATAATGGAAAATAGAGAGCCAAGCAGGAAAGAGGGAAGAAGAAGAGGTAGCGGTGAAGTGAGGAAATAAAAAGACAGGAGGTGGGTGGGAGAAGGATGGAAGATGAGAATAAGGGTTGATGAAGCAGATGAAGGACGATAAAGAGACGATTACTGTAAGAACTCTTTGTAAGAGGAAGTGATGGATATATCAAGATCTGAAACAAGAAAGTGAATAAAAAAAAAAAAAGTGCCATTAACATTACTTCGAGGAGAAACTTGACCTGGAGGGGTAATAGACACCAATAACTTTTACATTAAAATATGTGTCCCATACTTTGAAGAAACTCGACAAGGGATAGCAAAGTAAAAATGGAGGATAGGTCATCGTAATGAAGAGGTTAGTGTCTTGAAAAATGCAAAACTAGGGTCAAAAGTTGGTCCATTATTTCACATCTCCTTCACTCTAAATGTATGGCCATGATGTCAAGAAGCCATTTGTGTGCAGAGAATCCAAGCTTCAATCAGCCAAGGAAGGATGAGCAGCAGAGAACAAATGAGAAGTTGGAATGGTAGAATGTTTAGCTAGCTGTTCTCTTTTTACGTAATTTTGGTCCATATTTTCGGCCCTTTGTAGGTTCTTTAATGTAACCCAGTCATAGAAAATGAAAACATTACAGCATATCATAATTAATATCGCATCCACAGTGTTTTATTCAGTCTGGTATAGAATTCGAAATTAAGGGGAAAATTCAAACCATTAACACCTCCAGTACATTAGTTTCTTTCCAAGGATTTTAATGCTGTCCAAAGTAAGTATTAATATATTAGTATATTACGTCATTGACGAAGGGGTTAATTAACCCACCGCGTCCCGGAGACGTGAATTCACGTCCTCACATGATGTGCACTCATATCCCGGAGACGTGAATTAACGCGGCAACATTGCAAGGTCCCTAATTTGCACAGTTTTCAATTTTCGCGAGTGATTTCGCGAGTGATTTTTCGCATGTATACACGGGACACCTTCCTCTATTCCTCTACAAGATGCCAATCAGGGACAATGCCTTACACCGCATAACCTCTCCCCCCCCCCTGCACGCCATTGTCTCGGCAATTCACCTGTTACCAGTGACCTGGCCAATAAAGACATTCAGGGCCAGAGTGATTCCCCAATCGATGACAAAGTGGAGGACAAAGTTTACATAGCATTAGAGGAAGAAACAGTCAGAAATGATGATCAGATAATGTGGGGAAAAAAAGGTCATGAATGGTGATGAGTTAATGAGTGAAACAATGCTTATAATGCCTATATTACTGTTTGAAAACCAAAATACTCTTGTACTACATATATATTCGTACCAAGTATATAAATAAATACCGTTTACGAGTGGTGTGAAATAGTTACTCTCCCATAGAACTCGTTTTCTTTGGTGCCAGCCTGTTAGAAAACCTAGTCAGGTAAGGAGGTACTCGTACCTAGATCGAATATTTTAAACCTGAGGTGAGCGATTTGTCTATGAATTATCGATGTTTCTCACCAAAAGCGGATGTTTGAGCCAAAAAAAAAAAAAGGTCCAAAAATGTCGGGACTGGGGCGTACCACTGCCCAGAAAACGTTGGGATGGGGCGGGTTAAATACTGAATAGTCTGGTAACCCATTTTCTCTGGGAAGACTAACGAACAATTTTCGACCGTTATTCTTCTGTTTTCCATATCATTTACAATACTTCCATATGGATTACGATGATGATGATGATGATGATGATGATAATATGGGTGAAGGTGGTGGTGCTGATGATAGTGTGAAAGGAAGGGAATGCAAAGTAACTGAAAAATTAATCGAAATAGGAGGCGCAGAGAGGTAAGAGAAACATGGAGACAGAGATATAATGGAAAGGGAGATATGAAAAGTTGTGAAAGGAATAAAGAAAAAAGAAATTAGAAAAATACAACTGTTAAAGTAAGAAAACCAGATATGAGATTCATATAAATACAAATATACACACACACACACACACACACACACACACACTTATATATATATATATATATATATATATATATATATATATATATATATATATTGTTACACAGCCTATGATTTCATCATCCTTTGTGTAATTTTAATGCACAGTATGCTGCATGTTTGATCACGAGCGTGTTCTGCCTCAGTTCCCCCCTTCTACCGTTATAATAGAGTAAGTCGTCCTTTCTGTTGCTCAGAGTAGGATTGTCAACTCTTTGTCCCCTATGGCTTCATTTGCGTGTCCTTCTTACAAGTTGTATCAAGCTCTGCTGGCCCCTATATAATGAGCTCAGTCTCTGCATTATTGCCACTTAGATCTACTCCTCATTTTGTTCACATCTCTGGCCTCCCCTGTACAGTTATTGTTGTGAGTGCTCAGGAAGTCTCCAACCATCTAGCAGCTGTGTAATTTGAGTATAACTGTTGTTGCATTTTTTCTTGTGCTGTGTAGCATAGGGTTAATTCTTAGGCCTAGTGGTTTTTTTTTGTAATTCTTGTAGGGCTCTTTTTGTCAGTCATTTTTAATATTATTTTGTATCTGTAATAATTTATCTTGCATTAACTGAGCATTACCCAGTGTATTTTCATTTTATCAGGGCTGACTTAGATAAATCTACTCTTGCTAATTTCGTGTTAATAGAGGCTATTGCAGTTAACCATATATTTAACCAGTTTTTTGCCATTACATTATCCTTATGAGTCCTGAATGTTTTGTTGTTAGTTTGAGCATTAAACTTTAACTTGTAATATTACCTAACTCTTTTGTTTTGAACATGGAACTTTACGGGACAGTAGTGATTATTAGTATTCTCATTTAAAGTGTACATTATCTTTCTCTGTTCCGTAACATAAATTTGGCGACCTTTCATCAGGATATTCAGGATATTATCATAAGGATATTGTTTGATATTTTGTGACTGTGATTTATTCATGATGTCTACTATTACTACACTTGATGAAGCCAAAGATTTTTTGTCAAATGTGCAAACAGTGTGTGATGTAGAAAACAGAACAAAGAATGAACTTAAGCTTGTTGCTCAACAATTGGGAATTGCTGTTCGCTCTCATCATTCTAAAGATCAAATTGTTGACATGATTAATGAAAGCTTGTTTAATGTAACTCCTCGAAATGAGCAAACGCAGATTGAATTAGCTAAGTTACAGCTAGCCCTGCAGAAGGCCCGTGTTAAGGAGGCTGAATTTCAGGCAAATGCTCGCATTCAGGAGGCACAGATACAGGCTCAGGCACAAATTGAACTTGCTAGGATTCAGGCAGACCATGAGTATCGCATGAAACAAGGTGGAACTGGATCATCTAGCTCTGATAATTTTGATGTGGCTAAAAATGTTAAACTTGTCCCTCCTTTTAATGAATCTGATTTAACAAAGTATTTCCAGTTATTTGAGAGGGTAGCTACAGATTTTAATTGGCCCAAAAAGTATTGGCCAGTACTTCTTCAAACTGTTCTCACCAGTAAAGCTCAAGTAACTTATGCATCTTTGCCTCAGGATCAATCTGATAATTATGATGTAGTTAAGAGCTTGATTCTTAAGGCCTATGAGCTTGTTCCTGAAGCCTATAGAGTAAAATTTAGGACAACTTACAAGCAAGATAAGCAATCCCATGTTGAGTATGCAAAAATCAAAGAAGATCTGTTAGAGCAGTGGTTAAATTCTAAGAATGTGGATTCTGATTTTGGTCAATTTAAGCAGATGATTTTGCTGGAGGACTTCAAGAGGTGTATTAGTAAAGATGTAATCCTATATCTTGATGAGAAAAGAATAGATAATTTGTCTGATGCTGCAGTTTTAGCTGATGAATATGTTCTCACTCACAAGAGATATTCTAAAGAAAAAGGGAAAGCTGAGAGTAAGTACGTTGCCTCTACTCAGAGTACAGGTAACAGGAAAGAGAATAAAGATGATGTTTCTCAGGAAGTAAATACCAGCTTCACCTCTAGATTTCAGAAAAGTAAATGTACTTATTGTAGTAAGCTTGGTCATACTACGGAGAAATGTTTCAGGAGACAGCATGATGTGAACAAAAAGGAGTCTTTAAATATTCAGTCAATTGGTCTAGTGTCCACTCTTGAGAGTTCCAAGAATTCTTTAACTGAGTTAACTGAACCTGCTTTGAGGGGTAACTTAAATTCTCATGATGGAGCTCCTCTTTTGAGCAGTAACGTGGGTGACACTCTCAAGAGTTCATGTGCTAATTTCCTGTCTGATGGTTTTGTCAGTCCTCTGGACAGTAATGACAGGAAATCAGTTAAAATATATCGTGATACAGGTGCATGCCAATCCCTTATGCTGACCAGTGTTCTAGGCTGTAATGTTAATTCCTCTGACGAAACTGTAATCTTACAAGGTGTAGGGAATAATTACTTCTCTGTCCCTCTGTGCAGAGTGAATTTAGAGTCTGGTTTTGTTAATGGTTCCGTTATGGTTGGGTTGGTTGAAACACTCCCAATGTCAGGTGTAACTTTCTTACTTGGAAATGATATTGGTGGAAGTCAAGTGTGTCCAGCTCCTCAGTTGTCTAGTGAGCCGGTGGCTGCGACCCAGGATTGTGATGTCCATGATGTGTTCCCTGCATGTGCTGTCACTAGGGCTAAGTCTAAAGTTACTGGTGATTTAGAGGATAATGATGATGATGATGTTATCCTAGCTGACACTTTTCTTGCTAATTTGGACCACTCACCAGATGAGGCAGTACCCCGTAGTGTTGATAATTTGTCTCGTCAAGAGTTGGTTGAGTTGCAGGTTGCTGACCCTGAGTTGAAAGGTCTAGCTAACTCTGCTTACAGTGAAGAAGAGTCAGCCGGTGCTTCTACTTGTTATTATGTAAAGTCAGGAGTACTTATGAGGAAGTGGAGACCCTCAACAGCATCAGCCGACTGTGAATGGGAGGTTGTACATCAAGTTGTCATCCCTCGTGTTTGTAGGCAGGATATCATTAGAGTGGCTCATGATTCCAGTTTGGCAGGACACCTTGGAGTGAGGAAGACTGTGGCACGCATTTTGAAACACTTCTACTGGCCAGGTATCTTCAGGGATGTTTCCTGGTATTGTAAGTCTTGTCACACCTGTCAAGTTGTGGAGAAGTGTAATCAGACCAAAAAGGTTGCACCTCTAGTTCCCATTCCTCCTTTTGAGTCGCCTTTCACCCGTGTGTTGGTGGATATTGTGGGCCCTCTTCCTAAGACTTCTTCAGGATTTTCTTATGTGTTGACCCTGATTGATATGGCTACTCGTTATCCTGAAGCCATTCCACTTAGAAATATCTCAGAAAAGAACGTGGTTAAGGAAATGCTAGGGTTCTTCACAAAGTTTGGTCTGCCCCAGGAGGTACAGTCAGACCGGGGAAGTAATTTCATGTCAAATGTTTTCAAGCAGTCTCTGAAAGAGTTGGGCATCACCCAGATCACGTCTTCGGCTTACCATCCCCAGACCCAAGGAGCGTTGGAGAGATATTATCAAACACTCAAATCGATGCTCAAGAAATACTGTTTGGAACATCAGAAAGACTGGGATAAAGGTCTTCCATTCGTTGTGTTTGCCGCAAGAGAATCTCCAAATGAATCACTGGGCTTCTCACCCTTTGAACTACTGTTTGGCCATGAAGTAAGAGGACCCCTTAAGCTACTCAAGGAATGCTGGCTGTCGGAGGAAGATGACGTCAACCTGCTGGAGTATGTGATGTTCAAAGAACGGCTGTCCACTTCTTTACAACTGGCGCGAGAGAATTTAGGAGCTGCTCAGGAGAAGATGAAGACTTGGTATGATAAGAAGTCCAGGTTACGCCACTTTCAGCCAGGAGATCAGGTTTTGATTCTTCTACCAGTTCATGGGCAACCTCTTCAAGCCAAGTTTAGTGGTCCTATTTCGTGGAGAAGAAACTCAGTGATGTCAACTATGTCATCGCCACACCAGATCGTAGAAAGAACAAGCAACTATGTCACATCAACATGCTAAAGTTATATCACAGGCGGGACGAAAATAATCCAGTCTGCACTGTAGCTGTTCCACCCGAGTCTGCAAGTGAAGCTCTTCCATGCAGTATGAGCCTGAGTGATAGTTTGGGGAAGAATCCTGATATCATGAATGATCTCCAGACTAAGCTTTCTCATCTACCTCCCGAGGAAAGGCAGGAGTTTTCGGCATTACTGCTGGAGTACCCGCAAGTGTTCCGCGCCACTCCAGGAAGAACCACTGTGTTGAAGCATGATGTCAATGTTGGAGACGCAAAGCCAATTAAACTGCCTCCTTACCGTGTGAACCCAGTGAAAGTTCCTCTCATCCAGAAGGAGCTTGGCTACCTGTTGGACCACAAGATGATTGAGCCCTGCCAGAGCGAGTGGAGTTCTCCTGTCACTCTAGTCCCTAAGCCAGGTGGGTCACAGCGGCTTTGCATTGACTACAGACGGGTTAATCAGATAACCAAAACAGACACTTACCCTCTCCCTCGTGTGGAAGATTGCATAGACAAGATCGGAAAGGCTAGGTACACAAGTAAGTTTGATTTGTTAAAGGGATACTGGCAAGTACCTATGACTGAACGTGCTAGGGAGATCCCATGTTTTGTAACACTAGGAAAGACTTTTGCAAGTTCTGTAATGCCATATGGTATGAAGAATGCACCAGCCACATTTCAGAAGCTCATGAATGTTGTAACAGAGGGTTTGGCAGGGTGTGTTGTTTCTATTGACAGTGACAACTGGAAAGATCACCTATGCCATGTCAGTAAATTTCTTGAGCATTTGGTTCATGCTAATCTTGTGGCTAATTTATCAAAGTGTGAGTTTGGTCAAGCTAAAGTTCAGTACCTTGGGTATGTAATTGGTGATGGACATGTTGCACCACCAGGAGCTAAGGTTCAGGTTATAAGTGATCTTCCCAGACCTAAAAGTAGGAAAGAGCTACAAAGATTTTTGGGAAAGGTAGGTTATTACAGGAGATTTGTTCTTAACTTTTCAATTCTTGTATCACCACTTACAGACCTACTGAATGAGGGAGTTGAATTTGTCTGGACCGATAACTGTGAATCCTCTTTCAACAAACTTAAAGCTATCCTATTAAGTCAGCCAGTGCTCGCTACTCCAAATTTTGCTAAGCCTTTTAAGATGGCTGTTGATGCGAGTGTTACAGGAGCTGGGGCTGTTTTGCTGCAAGAGGATGATCAGGGTATTGACCACCCTGTATCTTATTACAGTAAGAAGTTCACTCCACCTCAAAAGAACTACTCAACTATTGAGAAAGAGCTTTTGGCCTTGATTTTGGGTTTACAGCATTTTTCATTTTATTTGTGTTCTGGTTTTGACCCCATAGTCATTTATACCGATCATAACCCACTGAAATTCCTTAGTAAGTTTAAAGATAAAAATCAGAGATTGACAAGATGGAGTCTACTTCTTCAGGAGTATTCATTAGACATACAACCTGTCAAGGGGAAAGAAAATGTTATTGCAGATTTCTTATCTAGACTTTAGACAGATTGTTTTAGAGTAATAAGAAATTTCCTTTGTAAATTTCTTTTTCTTTGTGGGGAGGTGTTACATACCTATGATTTCATCATCCTTTGTGTAATTTTAATGCACAGTATGCTGCATGTTTGATCACGAGCGTGTTCTGCCTCAGTTCCCCCCTTCTACCGATATGGTAGAGTAAGTCGTCCTTTCTGTTGCTCAGAGTAGGATTGTCAACTCTTTGTCCCCTATGGCTTCATTTGCGCGTCCTTCTTACAAGTTGTATCAAGCTCTGCTGGCCCCTATATAATGAGCTCAGTCTCTGCATTATTGCCACTTAGATCTACTCCTCATTTTGTTCACGTCTCTGGCCTCCCCTGTACAGTTATTGTTGTGAGTGCTCAGGAAGTCTCCAACCATCTAGCAGCTGTGTAATTTGAGTATAACTGTTGTTGCATTCTTTCTTGTGCTGTGTAGCATAGGGTTAATTCTTAGGCCTAGTGGGGTTTTTTTGTAGTTCTTGTAGGGTTCTTTTTGTCAGTCATTTTTAATATTATTTTGTATCTGTAATAATTTATCTTGCATTAACTGAGCATTACCCAGTGTATTTTCATTTTATCAGGGCTGACTTAGATAAATCTACTCTTGCTAATTTCGTGTTAATAGAGGCTATTGCAGTTAACCATATATTTAACCAGTTTTTTGCCATTACATTATCCTTATGAGTCCTGAATGTTTTGTTGTTAGTTTGAGCATTAAACTTTAACTTGTAATTTTACCTAACTCTTTTGTTTTGAACCTGGAACTTTACGGGACAGTAGTGATTATTAGTATTCTCACTTAAACTGTACATTATCATTCTCTGTTCCGTAACAATATATATATATTATATATATATATATATATATATATATATATATATATATATATCATCATCAGCCGTTTGAATATCCACTGCAGGACCGGCCTATCCCAACCGAAGTCGGGACGATACAGCCAATGTATCTCTACCAAGTGGCTTAGGCTGTCTGGTAGAGGTTGTATGTAGGGTGAGAAGTGTTTGTAAGTGTAATTGTAGTGTTGGAGTGGCTTTGGATGTGTGTGTAGTCTGTGAACCAAGTGTAATCGGCCCGCGCAAGCTGACTGGGTGCAAGCATACTTTATAGTAAGTGACACTGGTTCAACCACAGCACCCCTTTTGACCGCCAATGCAGTACGTGGCCGGGTGAACAATCCCAATGTTTATTACCCTGGCGAGGCGCAAACCCTGGCTCACCCGTGTACGAAACGCACACTCTACCACTCGCACAGAGGCTCATATATATATATATATATATATATATATATATATATATATACTGTATATGTGTGTGTGTGTGTGTGCGTGTGTGTGTGTGTGTGTGTGAGGAAGAATTTAAAAAAAAAAATCTGCAGGAGGGAAATGAAAAATAATGATAAAAGAGAAAAATGATAATATAGAGAACTGAATTAATGAGAAATAGAGAGAGAAAAATAGTCTTAAGTCATCCCCACTTTATAAAAATAAAATTCATGTATCATAATTATGAACTAAAGTAGGAGATGGTGATGATAATTATGATGGTGGATCATTCAAAGTATACACAATTAATATTTTACAAAATATTTTCTTTTTTGGCGAGGAAGAAGGAACCAAAGGCTAGGAGCCCGCAAAACACTTCCTTCCAGGAAAAAAAGAAAGAATACAAAAGAAAGCCAAATTCATGATCCGTTCATTTCGAAATGCCAGGACACACCGCGTTTGAAAGACTGGAGATCATAGGAAGTAGGAAATACAGTTGACCTATTGCATAAATGAAGGACTGGGAGTAACGGTTAACTCTTGCATTAGAGAGCTGGCCAGAAAAGGGATGAGGGTTTGCTGCTGCGTGGGTGGTACGCACCCGTCTTAGAGGGGTGGGATGCAAGCAGACATATCAGAGCAGTGACCAAGGAAGTAGTGACAGAAAAGAGATAAAGAGGCAACAGTGCGGCGAAGAGACAGAGGTTGAAGGGAGCCAGTAAGAGGAGGAGAGTTAAAGAGATAAAAAGCCTTTGATTCCACTCTATTGAGAATAGCTGTATGTGGGGAGCCTCCCCAAACATGAGAGTTGTACTCCACACAGGGGCGAATGTATAAATTCAACAACTGTGCAGGGGTAAAGAAGGTAAGGAGTCGGCTTAGCACACCTAATCTCTTGGAAGCAGATTTTACCAGAGATATAATATGATCTTTCCAAGATAAATCCCGAGTGAATGAAACCCGAAGCATTTCACAGATAATACTGGATAGAGCTGGATATTATTAAACATTAATGGGTACTCCTTTGGATGATTTTGTTGGGTTGATAGGTGTAAAAACTGAGTCTTTGATGCATGAAAAACAACAAGATTATTTTTACCCCAGTCAGAGATACAAGCCAAGTCAGACATTATGATTGTCATAGCCTCATCCCTTGCTTGTTGAAGTAACTGCTGGAATGGACATTGTGGGAACCGAATGGAAAGGTGAAGGGTGGAATCATCAGCGTACGAGTGGACAGGGTTAGATGTACAGCTTAGAAGATCATTGATGAATAAAAGGAAGAGAGTTGGTGATAGGACAGAGCCCTGAGGAACACCACTATTGATAGATCTAGGAGAAGAATGATGGCCGTCTACAACAGTGGTGTTGCTTAGAAGATCATTGATGAATAAAAGGAAGAGAGTTGGTGATAGGACAGAGCCCTGAGGAACACCACTATTGATAGATCTAGGAGAAGAATGATGGCCGTCTACAACAGTGGCTATGGAACGACCAGAAAGGAAGCTGTAGATGAAGGCACAGATAGAAGGATAGAACCCGTAAGGGTGCAGTTTGGAAATTAAAGATTTATGCCAGACTTGATCGAACGTCTTTGAGATGTCAAGTGCAATGGCAAAGCTTTTGCCAAAGTCCCGAAAGGAGGATGACCAGGAGTCTCAAAGGTATGTGAGAAGATCGCCAGTGGAACTTCCCTGACAGAACCCATACTGACGGACAGAAAGAACGTTGTGATAAGGAAAATGCTTTAAAATTTTTCTGTTAAGAATAGACTCAAAAAATTTGGAAACACAGGATGTTAGCCCACCATGTGCCAGTGCCGTTATAAAACGATCTGACATAAATCCGTGGCCAGTGCCAGTGCCATTTTAAAATGGCTTAAAATAAAAAACTTCACTGTGACTGCAATTTTCAAGATTCGCTGGTAAAAATTGGCAGGCCTGTAAGTTAACTGTTCCTCTACCATCCCCCAGGCTGTCAATGCCATACACTCACTCGATCTCCCCCCTCATGCTCGCTCTGCCTCACTCTGCCTGTGTGCCTCACCCAGTGCTGTACATAGTGAAGGCATTTTGTAAATATTTTCATATAAGTGTAAGCTGTAAATATTTTCTTGCAAGTGTAAGGACTATATAGTGAAGTCAAGTTGTAAATACCTTCCTGTAAGTGCCAGGACTGTATGTCATGAAGTAAGGTTGTACCTATCTTCAAGTAAGTGTAAGATAAGCATTCACAGTGAGAAAGACATGCAAATTGTGATAGATGCTGAAGTAATAAGTAATCAGAAAAATGTACTGAACATTGCTATACCTTCCCAGCATAAATATCTGAGTATACATTACATAGAAAATGGCTTTCTCTCAAGCACATGGTGAGCGTGAGAGAGAGGCTATACCTGTACACGAGTATGCAGGACTCAATAAAACTCATTTGCGAGCCTCGGTGAGCATTTTAAGGGTGAAATTCGTTGTTTCCACATCAAAATCTATCATTTTAGTCACCCCCCCCAAAACAAAAGTCGAAAAATGGCCGGCACTGGGGTGACCCATAGGGCTAAAAATAGCTGGCACACGGCGGGTTAAAGCAATTGGACGATAGTTTGATGGTTGGGAATGGTCATCCTTCTTTGGGACTGGCTGGATGAGAGCAAACTTCCAGCAAGAAGGAAAGGTACAAGTTGAAAGACAAAGGCGAAAGAGTTTCCCTAGGCAAGGTGTAAGCACAGCAGCACAGACTTGAGGACAACAGGAGGGACCCCATCAGGCCTATATGCGTTGTTAGTATTGAGGCCAGTGATGGCAGAAAATACATCAGCTGAAGAAATTTTAATGTCAGCCATGAGGAAGTCAGAGGGGGGTAAATGATGGAGGAAGAGCACCGGAATCATCTAAGGTGGAATTGGAGAAGTCTGAGCAAAGAGATCTCCTTCATCAGTAGAAGAAATAGCTACAGAGCCATCAGAGTAGAAAAGAGGATGGATGGATGATGAGGTACAGTTATTAGAAAGGTTTTGGGCGAGGTGCCAGAAGTGCGGGAAGAATTCAAGTTGGAAAGCTGAGTGCATTTAGCACGAAAGAAATTATTTTTAGCAGAGTGAAGAACAGACTTGGCATGATTCTGGGCAAAATAATAAAAAAGATGTGATTCCTCTGGTATGTTTTATAGGCCCTCTCCTTGTTGTGAACAGCATTAGAACAAGCGTGATTAAACCAAGGCTTTCTTGCATTGGTCAAAGGATATGAGAAAGGAATGTATGCCTCCATGCCTGAGAGAATAACCTCTGTAATGTGCAAGGCACACACAGATGGTTCCCAGCCATGGAAGCAATAATCATTCCAGGGAAAATCAAAGAAGTACTGCCTGAGGGCCTCCCAATCCGCAGCTCCAAAATGCCACAGTCAACGTTTCTTTGGAGGGTCCACATGCTGTACCACAGAGATAGGACAGGTTAAGGAAATAAGGTTGTGATCGGAGAAGCCCAACAGAGAGAAAAGATTTACAGTGTAAGCAGAAGGATTAGTTGCAAGGAAAAGCTTAAGTATGTTGGAGCTCTCCCCAAGGCAGTCAGGAAGACAGGTAGGATGCTGTACAGGCTTCTCTAGATCATTAAGGATAGAAAAGTTGTAGGCTTGCTCACCAGGTGGATCAGTGAAAGGAGAGGAGAGCCAAAGGTGGTGGTGAATATTGAAATCACCTAGAATGGAGATTTCAGAGAAAGGAGAAATGATTAGAATGTGTTCCATCATAGAAGTAAGATAGTCGAAGAATTTTTGATAGTCACTAGAATTAGGGGATAAATAAACAGCACAGATCAGCCGAAGCCAGAGAGTAGTGAATTCAGAAGAATCAAGTTCAGGAACACGATAGCAAGATAAGTCGTTGCGTTCATATACACAACAACCACCTTTGGCTTTGAAAAGAGTTTAAAGTAGGAGGATATAGAAAAGGGTTTGCTGTCAGTTGCCTCAGATAGCTGAGTCTCTGTTAGAGAAAAGGCTGCGAATGTTGCAGAAATGAAGTGTGTCAGACAGTGGTTCCAGGCAGATCATAGAGTCGTCATCGGGAGAGGGGCGGATGGAGGGGGCATTTATGGTTCCACCTCCCCGTGGGGACTCAGAGGCAAGGTTTAAGTGTGCCATTTTCCTTTTTTTAATTTTGAAAAGGAAGTGTGGTGTGTACTTTGCATGTAGTTTGGTGCTGACAGTTAGAGAAACTTGCATTAGAGAGCATGCTGGCCTACTCTCTGTATTATTGAAACACCGAAAAATTTCATCAAAGGGGGATGGTGAGGAACTAGTCCCGAGGACTTATGAAACGGGAGCTCCAGCGCTCTCTGTCATCAGCTTTCCACCCACCTTGGGAGTACTGCCCTGCTCGACTGGTGCTACAGTCTACTTCTCATGTAATGATCATAATTAATCAATAAACGTTCATCTGCAAAGTGGAGCACTTTTATGGTGAAAGTGGCCAGACGTCTTCCCCAAGTTCTTGAGATGAATAATATCGTCCATTGACAAGAATTAGAATTCCCTCTACCACTTGTACAGCATAATCATGTGGCAGAAGTTCTTACGTTTTTTATTTGGCATTGACTACAGGACCCAAGAGAACGATGTCGCTGAAGGCAAAGAAGAATGGGTACATGAAAGCAAAAAGATTCACTGACGTATTTATGGGACAAAAACTATCATACTGAGTACAATTACAAACAAATACAGCAACAATCATAAATTATAAAATACGCATTTGAAGAGAATGAATTACAATTCGGGTTTCATTCCCACAATCTATTTTCCAGCAGCACACTTCCGACGTAAGCGAGAGTTATTAGGCAGTGATCGTGTGGCCCAGCGAGCGGATTTTCCATTGTGTCTCAGGATTACAGTTTCGCTTGAAACTCAAGCCTTAACAACAAGAGGGTAAAGTCTCCCCTGTGAGCTGGTGATTAAACGGAAAACCGTGGGTGAACAATGAATCTCTCTCTCTCTCTCTCTCTCTCTCTCTCTCTCTCTCTCTCTCTCTCTGTATATATATATATATATATATATATATATATATATATATATATATATATATATATATATATATATATATATATATATATATATATATATATATATATATATATATATATATATATATATATATATATATATATATATATATATATATATATATATATATATATATATATATATATATATAATCTATATTTATATTTATGTTTATATATGTGGCATTGAGTGAAATTTATATGAAAGGGGGTGAAGTGGAGGAGTGGGAGGATGTAAAATTTGTGAGGTCAGGCATGAATGGACGACGAAGATGCAAGGAATGATTTGCTCTATTGTTGAATGAAATGTGGCAGAGTGGAATGAGACAATACAACTGTGTCAGTTCGAGAAGTATGTATGTCGAGTTCAAGTTTGAGAATGTGAAGGTGGCAGTAACTGTAGCATATGCACCGTGTGCGGACAGGAATGAGACAGAGGAACGCAGGTTTTGGGATGAGCTGGATGAAGTAGTAGGAGAAAGGCCCAGCAGTTATAACGTGATCGTAATGGGCGGTATGAATGACAGAGTAGGCACTGGTCCTGTGAATGATATAATGGAGTAGCAGGAGAGAATGATGTTGGGAAGCAGCTGAAGGACATGTGTCAGAAAAGGAGGTTATGTAATTTTAATTCTTATTTAAAGACAAAGATGCACATAAATATACGTAGTATAGAGGGAATGGATATCATGTTGAAAGGAGCCTGATTGATTACGTGCTTGTAGGGAAATCGATGCTGGGTAGTGTTGCTGATACGAGGGCAGTGAGAGCAAGATGTGGAGGTTTATCAGTTCATATGATTGTGGTGTGCAAGATCAAGCTGAGGGGAGTGAGGTGGACCAAGAGAGAGAGGAGCTATCAGGGAGAGAGACTGAAATTAGAGAAGCTGAGGATCAAAGTAATGGCAGATGAATACAGGGCCAAAGTAGAGGGGGGGGGATTAGAATCCATGAATGGGAATGAAATGGACCTGGACAGCTTGTGGAATGTATATATACGGATTGCTTACTTAGGAATGCTAAAGCAGTGTGTGGTGTGGCAAGAAGAAAGGTACTGCATGGTGGGATGAAGAGGTTAGAAAGCAGTGGAGGAAAAGAGGAAGAAGTGGATAGAATGGATACAGCACAAGGGTTCAGTTGAAATAAGAAATTAATATACTGAGATTAAAAAGTACGTAAAGAGACCACTGGAGAGGAAAAAGAAGGAGGTAAATGATGGTCAAGAATGAAAAATGAATGCAAATTACTGTACTCTGAAAATAGGAAGTTATTCTAGAAAGAGGTGCGGAAATGTAGAAGTGACAGCGGAAAGAAATGTGATGGTGTGAAGGATGTTAGTGGTGGATACCCATGAGGATGAAATAAGGACAAGATGGAAAGAATATTCTGAAAGTCTGCCGAATGGGAATGGAGAGAGCAACGCGACTGTTAATATGATTAGTTTGGGGGATGGCCAGAGTTGGATTGTAATACCAGGAAACGTGACACTCGCACTGGTAAGAAACGCTGTGAAGCGGCTGAAAAATGGGGAAGCTGCTGTGGTTGATGAGGAGTATGCAGAGATGATTAAATGTGGTGGAATGGGCGGCATAAAATGCTTGCTGGAGATATGTATGAAGGCACAGATGAAACTGTGCCATTAGAGTGGAAAAAAGCAGTGATTGTACCCATGTACAAAAATAAAGGTGAGCGAAGTGAGTGCAAGAATTATCGTGCCGTAAGTCTGTTGAGTGTGCGAGGAAAGGTATATGAATGAATTTTATACAGAAAGTAAATGAGATATCAGAAGTCCTAGTGAGTGACGAAAAGAGTGGCTTTAGGAGTGGCAGAGGATGTGTGAATCAGATATTTAGACTAAGACAAAAGGTATGTGAAAAGGACAATAAGGTGTTTGTGGTATTTATGGATCTGGAAAAAGCATATGACAGTGTAGAGAGAAAAAGATTATGAAAGGTTTTAAGCATGTATGGTGTGGATGGTCAGCTGCTAGGTGCCGTCAAGAGTTTATGAGATGGTAGCGAGGCATATCTAATGGTAGATGGGCATCTAAGTGTTTGGTTCACAATCATTGTGGGCGTGTGACAGGGTTGTGTGATGTCCCCATAGTTGTTCAGTATCTATAAGGAAGGGGTGATGAGAGAAGTAAAAACACGAGTAATCGAAAGAGGGATGGCGTTGGTAGTGAATGGTGATGGATGGAATATCTCAAATTTGTTGTATGCTGATGATGCAGTGCTACGTGCAAACACCGGACAAGAGCTTGGTAGACCAGTGCAGAGTTTTGTAGATGTCTATGAGTGTCGTGCCTTGAGAGAAAATGAAGAAAAGAGTAAAGTGATGATTACTGAGAGAGAAGGTGACTCCCCGAGTGATTTTACAGTGAATGTAGAGAGACTAGAATTGGTGAGAGAGTTCAAATTCCTGGGCACGGTGATAGAAAAGAGAGGAAGATGTGTACAAAACTTGACAGTAGAGTGACACAAGGAAGGAAAGTAGCTGGGTTATGAAGGCCTCGAAAAAAAAACAGAGACTTGACTGTTGCAGCTGCATGAGGCTTATATGAAGGCGTGTAAGTCCCAACTTCAACATGCGGATGTGAGACTATCGTGTGACATGAAAATGAAAAATGTAGAGTAAGAGCTGTGGAAATGGAACTGCTGAGGTGTGGAGAAGAGGGAGTGGACAGGATACGGAATAATGTGAAAGATGCGGAGTGAGGAAGTCTGTGGATAACAGAATCGAAGAGAGTGTACTGAGAAGGTTCGGTCATGTGGAGAGAATGGATGACAATAGAGTGATGAAAAACGTATATCTGAGCGAATTTGAAGGAAGGAGAAGGCGAGGTAGGCCGAGAAGAAGGTGGAGAGATATGGTTGATGAGTGTGTGTGATATATGGAAGTTGGTGAGGCTACGAGACGAGAGACCGACCGAGCTGGCTGGATAACTTTTGTGCGGAGACGCGCAAAACCAGGTAGTTGGCACACTTTTTTAACGTGACAGAGTTCAGACTGACTCGAACAGATAGCTGCATGTCAAGGTAAAGCTCGTGGTGAAATTTTTTTTGGCCTATCTGATGGAGCCAGGAATCCTTTGGCTTAAATGATGAATGAATGGTAGCAGGGTCCATTGAACTGGACAAACATTGGTTGTCTCAATGTTGCTACCCCTCACCCTGCACTAGGGTAGCCAAGGAGGTTCAAATCTCCGCTGGGGCAGGGAACAGTTTAAGGATCTGAATTTAATAAAAACAGACTTTACTGATCCACCAGAAGACTCGCCGACATGTCGTAAAAATACCCCCGCTAAAACCAATACGTCAGTCCTGTATGAGACAGCCCTAGTATGTATTCAATATGGACGGTGGGTGTTAGCGCCGAAGTGGTGACATGTAGAGATGTATGGTATTTATGAAGACTCCTGGGCCTTGGGAGCAGACTGTGAAGCCTATGCCCAGAGCTGGACACACACACACACACACACACACACACATATATATATATATATATATATATATATATATATATATATATATATATATATATATATATATATATATATACACACACACACACACACACACACACACACACACACATATATATTAGAGAGAGAGGGAGAGAATTTTGCACAGTGAGAGATGCTGAACATCATTTGCCACATTTACCCTTTCACGCTTTATAGCGCTTCGTTAGCATCATTAGCACAGCATTACCTCCCTTACATTCTTTACATGTTGCAAAATAAAGAGAACGAATTAAAAAGAAATTTATTTCATTATAGGGAACCAAATCATATCATACAGTCTGTAATATCACTGAGATCAAGCGTTTTCCTTGGTGAATATGGAGAACATAAAAACATAAGAAGAAAAGATAACTCCAGAAGGCCAGTTGGACAATGCTAGGCAGCTCCTAAAAGAGAAACTAAACTACTAGAATGAAATACGAATAGCAAAGAAGACTGCTTTCCCCCGCCCTCCAAAACCTTAATATAAAAACGGCGTTTCCCAATGAGGTTTGTTCATAGGCCGAACTACATACAAAGACATTATTTCATAGAATACAGCCAGAAACTCTTGCATTTAAATGTTGCGTGAATGTTGAGTTCAGCATTCATAAATCTAAGAACTGCATGCTGTTGTTGATGTTGAGTAACCCCAATCTGTCTGGCCGAGCTCACCCACATGCTACTAGCAAGCAATCGCCCCTACAGGGACGTCCCGTTCAGTGAACCTGTGTTCCCTCACGGCAGACAGCCCCTCGCCAATGCAAAGGGCGAGGAAAAGAAGAATTGTTTGTAAAGTGGTTCAAAGATTGGATGGCCCATACAGGCATGGCTCATTCCTGTAAAAATACTGCTAAATAATACGGGTACGTAAGAACAATTAGGAACTCCACTCATTAACCTACCTGTTCAGATCTTCAGCAATGTTCATTTATAACCATTCTGGTAGCTACCATTATCTTCATTTTTTCAAGTAGTACACTAAATGCAGCGGACCATGCAAGGTTTCATTTTTTGAAGGAAGCTCTGAGAATTGTCTTATTAAAATTACTCTGACTGAAGAACCTCTCACCTGAGGCATCTGAAAGGGGAAGTGATAGGAGGATGGATATGACAGTCATTAGCTTTGGGTGTCAAGGAACACGGACATAATTTTTTCCGACCGAACACAATATGTTCTAGCTTTAGGGGTATCAGTCTGCTGAGTGTTGTAGGTAAGGTGTAGGGTAGAGTGTTAATTATGGAAGTTAGAAAGGATACAAAGGGAGTGAGTAATGAGGAGCAGTGTGGCTTTAGGAGAGGGAGGGGATGCGTGGATCAGGTGTTTGCTGTGAGACAGGTGTGTGAAAATTATTTAGCAAAAGGTGAGAATTTGTTTTGGGCGTTAATGGATTTCGAGAAAGCTTATGACAGAACTGATAGGAAGGCTTTGTGGACTGTTTAAAGATTGTATGGACTTGATTATACGTTGCTAAAAGAAGTGAAAAGTTGTTATGTAAATAGTACAGCGTGTGTAAGAGTGGGAAATACTCGTACTGTGAGTGATTGGATTCCCGTGAGAGTGAGGCTGTGGCAGAGATGTGTGATGTCGCCTTGGTTGTTTGATATTTATGTGGATGGTGTTGTAAGTGAGGTGAATGCAAGAATGTTAGGTGGAGGTTTGATTCTGGTGAATGCTAATGGTAGAGAGTGGAATCTGAATCAGCTGCTGTTTGCGGATGATACAGCCCTGGAAGCTGATTCAGAGAGGAGATTGAGACAGTTGGTAGAGGAGTTTGGAAGGGTGTGTGAAAGGAGAAATGAAGTGTAAATGAGAATAAGAGTAAACTGATGAAGTGTAAGAGGTTGGTAGATGGTAGGAGGATGAGTATAGTTTTGAATGGTAAGTTGCTTGAAGAGGTAGGCTATTTTAAGTATTTAAGGGTCACATGTTGCTGGGGATGGAAGAATGGATACAAAAATGAAGTTTAAAATGAATGAAGTAGGAAAGGTGCAGGGAGGAATGCAAAAAAGTGTTTAGATGTTGTTCGCTTGGAATGGATGTAAACAGGAGGCTGTATGAGGGTGTTGTGGTACCGATTGCGTTATTTGGGACTGAAACATGGAATATAGTTGTAGCAGAAAGGAAAACTTTGCATGTAATGGAAATGAGGTGTCTGAGGAGTATGTGTGGAGTGAAGCGTATGGATCGAGTGAGAAATGATGAAGTGCTAAGGAGAACTGGATTTGTGCGGAAGATGGCTGATAGAGTTGAGCAGAGCGTGTTGCGATGGTTTGGGCATATGGAGAAAATGGATGTTGAGCAATTGGTGAAAAAGATAACTACAGTAGATCGGATATCAAAGCACTTGGTGAAATACAGCTGACCTGATAGTTTAACATCAAGAATACCCTGTCTTAATTCTTCAATTAAATATTTATCTGCCTTTTTATCTGCAGTTTTTTTACGCTGTGGAAGTTCTTGAAAAGGAATTCACAGCTCTTTCAGTGCGAGGGTTTACACAAGCCACCCCACCATGGATCCTGTCAGAAAGGAATACCTACTGTGAATTTGTAACATTACCCAATAAAAAAATGAACAAATTCTATAAGTTCCCCCCCCCTCTCTCTCTCTCTCTCTCTCTCTCTCTCTCTCTCTCTCTCTCTTCACACACACACACACACAATACAGTATATATTTATCTATATATATTATTTATATATATATATATATATATATATATATATATATATAATCATCATCCGAACCTCCATTCCCACCCTAGGGCAGGGTGAGAAATAGGAATGTCCAAACAGCCCAAATTTTCCCAATCCAATGGGCCACGTTTCCATTCACTCATCATGCAAGTCCCCGGAATCCTGGCTCTATCAGATACGCTAAAAAAGTTCACCATGTTCTGTAGCTTCACATAAACGTATCCAACTGAGTCAATCCGGACGCTGCCACGTTAAAAGGGGGTGCCAAATCCCTGGTCATGCACTTCTCACAACATTCATCCAACCAGCTTAATCTCTTGTCAGTTCCCTAGCCTCACCGATATCCAAACCTCTCTTCCTCACACACTGATCCACCATATCTCTCCACCTTCTCCTTGGCCTACCTCGCCTCCTCCCTCCTTCATATTGGCTCAGGTGTACCCTTTTCACCACTCTATTGTTATCCATTCTCTCCACATGACCATACCATCTCAGTACACTCACTTCGATTCTAGTGTCCACCAACTTCCTCACTCCACATGTTTCACGAATCACATTATTTCGTATCCTCTCCATCCTCTGTACTCCACATACATTCCTCAGCAGTCCCATCTCTTACTCTTGACTTTTCATTTTCATGCCACACCATAGTATCACATTCATATGTTAAAGTTGGCAATAACATGCCTTCATGTAAGCCTCCTGCAACTGCAACACTCAAGCCTCTGTTTCTTATCAAGGTCTTCAGTGCACCAGCTACCTTTCTTCTGTGTCACTCTACTTTCAGCTTCTTTTGCACACTTTTCTCTCTTTTCTATCATTGTACTCAGGTACCTGAAATGTCTTGCCAATTTCAGTCTCTCTCCATTCACTTCGCACTGGGATTACGTTCTCTCTCAATAATCATCACTTACTCTTTTCTATATATCCTCTCAAGGCACGATGCTCACAGACATCTGCAAAACTCTGCACTAGCCTACCAAGTTCTTGTCCGGTACTTGCATGCAGTACTGCATCATCAGCATACAACAAATTTGAGATATTCCATCTATCACCATTCATTACCAACTCCATCCTTCTCTCCATTGCTCATGTTTTTACTTCTCTCATCACCCCATCCATATACTGTATATATTGAACAACCATGGGGACATCATACAACCTTGTTGCACGCCCAGACCGATCGTGAACCATTCACTTAGGTGCCCATTAACCCTTACACATGCCTCACTACTATCATAAAAACTCTTGACGGCACCTAGCAGCTTACCATCTACATCGTACATACACAAAACTTTCAACAATCCCTCTCTGTCCACTCTGTCGTATGCTTTTTCCAGATCCATGAATACCATAAATACCTTATTTTCCTTCTCACAAACCTTCACTTTCTGTCTCACTGCAAATATTTGATCCACACATCCTCTGCCACTCCTAAAGCCACCCTGTTCGTCACTCACTACGACTTATGAGATCTCTCTTACTTTCTGTAAAATAACTCTTTCATATACCTTTCCTACCACACTCAATAAACTTATGCTACGGTAATTCTTGCACTCACTTCGTTCACCTTTATTTTTGTATAGGGGTACAATCACAGCCTTTTTCCATTCTGCAAGCATAGTTTCACTCATCTATGCCTTCTTACATATCTCCAACAAGTACTTCATTCCACTCTCTCCACTATACTTAACCCTTTCGCGCACGGATATGTTTAATAAGTTTTCTGTGGCATGATGTACAGTATGGGCTTTTCTCCCCTTCCCCCTGGCCGCCACGCGCACCAAAAATGTGTGTTCTCAGGTTATTTTCACCACCCAATCATATTTATTTTGCCTCAAAACCCACATATTCTTATTCGCCAATGTTTGTTCTACATTATAAGCAAAAAAAAAAAAAAAAACTGTACAGTAGTGCCCTGGGAATAAACATTCAGGAACATAGATCTCATTTCCCAACATCATGAGTCGAATGTTTTAGTGATTAATGTCTACATGGTATGAATCATTCGAAAGAGAATTTTATTAGCTTTCGAATGCCTGAGGTCCCAGGTTGATACAAGCTATGTTGTTCGAGTAATATGCGAAAAAGTAAAATCCATTTCCGACAGACAACAGATTTTTTATTCGGGGAGCTCTAGCGAAAAACTTTTATCGCCATTGCTATGTTTTTATTTTATCATCCTATGCAGAATTTCAATGGCTTTCATTTGAGCCAACAACGGTGATTCTAGGCCTCATAGTTTTCGGGAAAAATGCAAAAAACTACGGTGTATTTTCCTATGCCCTGAGCCGCCGTCAGCCGTGTTCACTTTGGTTATTTTCCCGTAGCGCGCTAACATTTTTATATTTGCTAGCTATGCCTTCTTTGGTTTTATACCAACAACTATTTTTTATGATTACTTCTGTTTTGTTTTTAGTCCTCTCAAAAACCACACGTGAACACTAAACCTGTTTTAATTTCTCAGATGATTTTTCCTGTGTAAAACACAGGTTTCTCTCTTCACTAAACCTGTTGCTAGCAACTGAAACTGAAGCTGTACTTATTTCCCTGTCATTTGTGTTGAGGTAAATAACAATATAAATGTATGTGTAAATATACTGCCTTTCTCCTCCAATTCCACCTTAGACGATTCCGGTGCTGTTCCTCCATCACTTGACTTCCTCATGGCTGACATTAAAATTTCTTCAGATGATAAACTTTCTGCCATCACTGGCCTCAATACTAACAAGGCATATGGGCCTGATGGAGTCCCTCCTGTTGTTCTCAAGAACTGTGCTTCTGTGCTTACACCCTGCCTAGGCAAACTCTTTTGCCTTTGTCTGTCAACTTGTACCTTTCCTTCTTGCTGGAAGTTTGCTCTTATTCAGCCAGTCCCAAAGAAGGGTGACCACTCCCAGCCCTCCAACAATCGTCCAATCGCTTTAACATCCTGTATTTCAAAAGTTTTCGAGTCAATTCTCAATAGAAAAATTTTAAGGCATCTTTCCTATCACAACCTTTTTTCTGATCGTCAGTATGGGTTCCGTCAGGGACGCTCCACTGGCGATCTTCTCACCTACCTTTCAGACTCCTGGTCATCCTCCTTTCGGGACTTTGGCGAAAGCTTTGCCATTGCACTTGACATCTCAAAGGCATACGATCGAGTCTGGCATAAATCTTTAATTTCCAAACTGCCCTCTTACGGTTTCTATCCTTCTATCTGTGCCTTCATTGCTAGCTTCCTTTCTGGTCGTTCTATAGCCGCTGTTGTAGACGGCCATCGTTCTTCTCCTAGATCTATCAACAGTGGTGTTCCTCAGGGTTCTGTCCTATCACCAACTCTCTTCCTTTTATTCATCAATGACCTTCTAAGCTGTACATCTAACCCTATCCACTCATACCCTGATGACTCCATCCTTCACCTATCCATTCGGTTCCCGCAACGCCCATCTCAGCAGTTACTTCAACAAACAAGGGATGAGGCTGTGGCACACCTAATGTCTGACTTGGTTCGTATCTCTGACTGGGGTAAAAATAATCTTGTTGTTTTTAATGCATCTAAGACTCAGTTCTTACACCTATCAACCCGTCAAAATCTTCCACAGGTATACCCACTAATGTTTAATAAGATTCAGCTTAATCCTGCATCATCCTTGAACATGCTTGGGGTTTCATTTACGCGGGACTTATCTTGGAAAGATCATATTACATCTCTTATGAAATCTGCTGCCAAGAGATTGGGTGTGGTAAGCCGACTTCGTTCTTTCTTTACCCCTGCACAATTGTTGACTCTATACAGGGGTTTTATCCACCCCTGTGTGGAGTACAACTCTCATGTGTGGGGAGGCCCCCCACATACAGCTCTTCTCAATAGGGTGGAGTCAAAGGCTTTTCATCTCATTAACTCTCCTCCTCTTACTGACTCCCTTCAACCTCTGTCTCTTCACCGCACTGTTGCATCTTTATCTCTTTTCTATCGCTACTTTAATGGTCACTGCTCCTCTGAACTGTCTGCATGCATTCCTCCACCTCTACGACGGGCGCATAGCACCCATCTAGCAGCAAACTCTCATCCCTTTTCTGTCCAACTCTCTAATGCAAGAGTTAACCGTTACTCCCAGTCCTTCATTTTTGCAACAGGTCAACTCTGGAACTGTCTCCCTCTGTCTGTATTATCTGCTGCCTATGATCTCCAGTCTTTCAAATGCAGTGTGTCCAGGCATCTCGAAATGAACGGATCTTGAATTTGGCTCTGTCTTGTATTTTGTTTTTCTCTTGGAGGGAACTATTATTGTGGGCTCATGGCATTTGGTTCCTTCTTCCTCGCATAAAAAAAAAAAAAATAAAGATAAAATAAAAATATCACGTACTTCTCCAGTGGCGATAATCTTTCTGCAGGACCAGATGGGTTGGGAGGTGAGGATTTCTGTACTGTGTGTGTGTGTGTGTGTGTGTGTGTATGTGTGTGTGTGTGTGTGTGTGTGTGCTCCACTAGTGAAGGTATCGCTCGGTATGGTAGCTCGAAACAATAACCCATGCAAAGCTGCATCAACATTACAAATGACCCACGTGGGAAAGCAGATATCACTGTCGGTACATTTGCTAGAAACTCTACCATAGACAATACCAGCCAGAATGTCCCAGTACTAGAACTTGACTCTCCCGAATTTGCCCCACTTAAAGTACAGACAAGATACATGAAATCCATCCTAGACAATTTACCCACCAACAAAGCTCCAGGACCAGATGGAATTCCGCCAATTGTTTTGAAAAAGTGTTCCCCTGAACTTGCCTCTGTTCTAGCTACATTATTCAGACTATGCATACGTACTTCTTTATTCCCAAATTCTTGGAAAGAAGCCAATATTCACTCAATTCCGAAGAAAGGAAGTTCGTCTGACCCCTCTGATTACAGACCAATAGCTGCCCCATCTTCTCTTGGTAAGGTATTTGAAACTTTAACCCGTCACGTCCCGAGCCTTTCCGCACCTATGACATCCCCCAGTCCCGAGCCTTTTTGGAAAATTTTTTTTTCTTATGAAACTTCCGCTTAGGTCGAGAAACTATGGAAAATCTTGAAGAAAGTTGTCTCTGCAGTCTATAAGTGGTCTATACAGGTGTGGTTTCCCCCCGCAGGTATCGTATTCTGTAATGGGCTGGATATGCGTAAACGTTTTCTATGGTAAGGAGTAATGGGACAAACAACACACAACACCTCTACATTTATTGAATTTGTACTAATAAACAATAACAGTAACAATATAATGGATTTCAGACACATATATAGGAAAAATAAGCATTGTACCATCGCGCGAGCATAGCGAGTTAGGTCCGAGTCGTATCATGCTATCTGCTAATTTTCTGTTATGAGTCTACCGATCATTTTTTCTACTTGTATACTTCTGTTTCAATGACAATTTACTAATTACAACTGTTTGTAAGTGATTTCAGATGTTTTCATTCATTTTGATGACATGCAGCATAAGTTTAGCGCACATCAGCTTAGTAAGCGCACTCGCTATGTCTCGTATTTCAACATACCAAATTGTTTTATCACTTTCTAATTATTTTCCCATTTACATAGAACCTTTCCCCCACCACTGTGAAGGTTTTCAATTATTTTCATTCATTACGAGGGCATTTAGCGATATGCTAGCGCCTATTCATGTAGCAACCACGATCTCAAACACTCGTGTTTCATCATCTACTTTATTTATTCACTCCAATTATATTTTCCCACTTACATTACACACGTTTACACCCCTCCAATGCACTGTACATACTTACTGCCATTATTTATTCAAGTGAGCGTGAGAATATCGCCTGAAAATACCCTCGCAAGGAATGTTACGTCATACATAATACTCACACACTTATATACTAATTCACGCACACACTTATATACTAATTATTCACTTTATCACTTGCTGACTTTTATTTTGACTAATACGTGCCTTATTCATTCGACTAGGCGTCAGGAAATCTTATCTTTATAGACACGCTATGAATATTTGACTTAGGAAATACATCATCATATACAATAATTTGAACTTATATTATACCAGTAAGAATGTCACATAATAGAAAATATATAATAAGGGGCCGTATTTATTGCACTGAGCGACAGAATATCGCATCAAACAACCCTCTCTATGTAAGTTTCAACTTAGGGCAGATTTATATACTTACACCCAATGTTTGCACTTATGTTCTACCCGTAGGCACTTTATACTAATATTTGGCGATCCACATGACTGATTTTTTCACAGAGCGTCTGTCTGTCGCATTTACATCATAATTTCTGCGTCCTTTCGCAATCACACCATGCTAAAATTGCAGCAACGTGTGGTATTCACTAAAACATGGGTGAATACACAGACCCACGTCACACTGCACGCACTCATAGCGGGTGTCCTTCCTCTGTGTCGTGAGTCGCACCTGGGAATTACTGCACACGTGACACCTGCGCTGGGGCCTAGGTCTGTTGGGCTGGGGCGGGATAGGAGTGGGGAAATGGCGGGCGGATATTCTCTGGGGGAGTGTGGGTAATAGGGGCAGTGCGGGGGCGCTGTTGGGGCCTTTCAACCGCATATTTTGCAAAGATTTCTCGTGTGAGCTCCTCACAAACCCTTCAAAGGTTTCCTGAACTCCTGTGGTCATGGCGTGAAGGTGGTGGCAATTCAGAGCAGTGATATCTAGCAAGTGAAAGAACAGTTTCTTATACCACTTCATCGTGGTCCTGGCACACTCTACCGTCGATATCATGGAGTCTGACTGGTCCACGAGGCGCATGTTTATATTATAGTCCATGACACATTCAGGTTTCCAAACACGACGCCTGCTCTCGCTATGGTAATCAACAGAATCAGTACGGTGCATCAAGGGGCGGTGAACCGTGGACAAGAGGCTTACTTCTCTGTTGTGGTTCCACATTGTTGCAAGGATGTTGTTTGCTTTGAAGAAGACAACCTCACTCCTTGCAAGTTTCCGCCCTACCTTGACCATGTGACGCCGGTTCACCTTTACAGTTCCACATACTCCCGTTTCATGTCTGTGAAGATAACGAGCGAGAAGAGGGCTAGTGTACCAGTTGTCGAGGTAGAGAACGTGACCACGATGAAGGTAGTCTTGTATCATCGTCTTTACCACTGCTCCAGAAAGTCCTATACTTCGATCTTCTATTATGTCTGTCTGTGCACCGGTGTACAAGACGATGTCTTGCACGTATCCAGTCCTACAGTCACACATAACAAAGATCTTGAACCCAAAACGGTGCCTTTTGCTGGGTATATACTGTCTGAATGAAATATTGCCTCTCCACAGCACGAGACTCTCGTCTATGACGAGATCTCTATAGGGATAGAATGAGGATCGAAAGGTTTGCCTGAGGTGATCAAAGACCAGCCTAATTCGCCTCATTTTGTCCGTGTTGTTTGTATTTGCAGGGTCATTAGCATCATAAAAATGGAGGCGACTTAGAATTTGTTGAAACCGATTACGGCTCATCACTTGACCAAATATGGGGGTAAACATAACAGGGTCCCTAGTCCAGTAAGCAGGAATTCTATTTTTTCTTATTATACCCATCAAAAGGACAAGGGCAAAAATAAGAACATTTCTGGAATGGAGACAGGGTAATCATAAATCATTGAATGCCTACTCCTTCTTCCCAATCTTTCACTTTCTAGCCGCTGGCCGCTTGCAAACAGGTTTGTTTGAAGCACGATCTGATCAACGAAGGCCTTCACTGAAAAACAGGTGGAAAAAATCCAACCTGCTTGAATTACAGTGAATACCTGGTGCAATGCAGCCAGATCGCCCCTGCTCAGTGAAGGGGTGAATGAGGGAGAAAATCACTCCCATCCTCCCAATCCCACGACACAAATCCCTCGTCCCCATCACCGCCTTCGTCTGGGTGGGGAGGAGATCCTGGTTGGGGAGGTTGGGGAGAAGGAGTACGGGAGGGCTTCCCCACTGTCACTCCTCTTCCCTCTGCCTTTACCCTTTCCCTTTCCCTTACCCTTACGGCCTTGAGGAACATTAGGGGGCTGTGGGGATGAAATAGTTTGATATTGGGGAGCAGAAGACGTGCTGGGGAGTGGTTCCTCCCCACCTTCCCCCTCCATTACCACACCACGTGCTCTCTCACGCAACCTTGCTCGACCACGTGTTAGGGGATATTGGGGAGCATAAGACGTGCTTTGGAGTGGTTCCTCCCCACCTTCCCCCTCCCTCACAACCCCACGTGATAAGGAACGCACCCGCACTGGCCCACGTGATCCACTCTGCCGCCTCACACTGCGTAGGGAGAGCAATGACTCACCCACCTCACTCTCACTTTCCCTAATCCCAGGAATGTCCATTTCACTCCCCATTCCCTCCACTTCACTTCCTACCGCCCCAAACAGAATGCTTGGCCCATACCTGCTTAGACGACGTGGTGTGCGCTCTGGGCCACGATGCGTAATCACCTCCCGCCCATACCACGTGGCAGCACGTCCCACGTCTCCGTCCTCGTCCTCGTCCTCGACCTCGAATTCGGCTTCCAAGGCACGCTGGGGATAGGGATATGACATACCACATGCCTTCTTTGCCTCCTGCCCCTCTCTAGCAGCACGGTAAGTCACGTACTGCCGTTTCCTTGGTGACGGAACTTCCTCGTCACTGCTGGTGGTTTCTTCCTCATCTGGCTGCACATAATCTTTGTCCATCTCCTCGTCATCCAGTGGGGAATCACTGTCGCCGGTAAAGGTGTCCAGGGCGACTTGAATTTCGCTCTCTGAGAGACCTCTCTTAGCCATGTCTGAGCAGGACCGTGGCTACCAGGTGAGTGGACGAGTGGCGGGCTAGCGCGGGTCGCGCGGGGTCGCCGAGTGTCCCCGCCTGGTGGCAGGTAGGGGAAGGTCAGGCGAGGGTACGTACCGCAAATCAAGCGCGAAATTTGAAAATTGTCGAAATTATGCACATTGCAATTGCACGACGTACTGGTACGTCGCCGGGACTGGCAAATGCAAATCGTGGTGACGTACCCATACGTCGTCGGGACGGGGCGGGTTAATTGATAAGCACATTCTTAAACATCTTGAATCCAACAGCTTAATTAGTGATAGACAATATGGTTTTTGCCACGAAAGATCCACCATTGACATACTCAATCTCCTAACTCATACCATCCATCAATCAATTGATCTACTTGGAGAAACTCATGCAGCAGCTCTTGATATTTCTAAAGCTTTCGACAGAGTATGGCACCGTTCCCTGCTGTCCAAAGTCCCTTGCTATGGACTAACGTTTTTTGTTCCTTTGATTTCTTCATATCATAGTGACAGGAAAATAAGAGTAAAAGTAGATGATGTATATTCCAATTTCCACTTAATTAATGCTGGTGTGCTGCAGGGATCAGTTCTGCCGCCAACCCTATTCCTGGTTCATATTAATGGTCTCTTATCTGCACCCACAGTCCCATTCACTCACAGCAGATGACTCAACACTACATAGGTCACTCACACTCAGACACCCATTTACAAAGTCCAATATCTCTACCTCTCAACTCACTACAGCCATCTCCATAAATTAAGATCTATCTACGATTAGTGAATGGGGACAAAACAACCTTGTCTCTTTTAATGCTAGTAAAATTAAATATATACAGTTTACTAATAGACAGATATTGCCAGATTCGTACATTACCTTCAGTGCTACTAATATTCCCATTTCCAAAAGTATTGAAATTCTTGGTGTCTAACTTAACAATGCCCTCAGCTGGACCTCTCATGTAAGATCACTTGCTAAAATCACCTGAAAGAAACTTGGATTATTGTACAGAGTCCGTAACTTCTTCGCTGATGAGCAGTTAGCTATAATTTATAAGAGTCATGTGTGCTCTCAGCTTGAATATTGCTCCCCCCTGTGGAATGGTTGTGGAGAGGTTGCACTAAAACAACTAGATAAAATTCAGAACAAAGCTGTTAGAATCATTAACAACCCTGCCATTACAAATAAACTACCTCCCCTGCAAGTAAAAAGGAATGTTGCCTCCCTTGCATTATTTTACAGATATTTTTTTGGCAAATGCTCAGACGAAGTTGTGTCCATGGTGCCACCTCTCCATGCCTTCCCTCGTGCTACATAGGCAACTGGTAGCGCTCATGACTGGAATGTCACTCAGCCATATTGCAGAACTTCTGCCTATCAGAATTCTTTCTTTCCCCGAACTGCATCTCTCTGGAACTCGCTTCCCCAGAGTTGTTTCCCTTCAAATTTTAACCCACAGCTGTTCAAGTCTAACTGTTACAGACACTTTATTAACAGAGGACACCAGTAATATGGTGTATGGATTATTATTTTTTTAAATTTGTTCTGTTATTAAAACAAAAAATCACACACAGGAAACACGTTCCTTGAGTCCTTCCTCACCACCAACTTGAAGCACGAGGTACACCTGAGCCTCTTCTTGTTGGGGCCCTTTGCCCGGTGGTGGCCCAGAATGCGATCCAACCTCATGTCATTGTCAATCACCCAGCAACACTTGCTTGGATACCCTCGTGCTCTATGGTCCTGTCTTGTGGGAACTGCAGGCCTAGGCATGGGTTCTCCTGATGGACCAACAACTGGAGGTGGTGGCAGTGTTGACACCTCTGATGGGCCTCTTCCAGGCAGTGCTGGTGGCGACGTTGGCACCTGTGATGGGCCTGCTGCAGGTGGTGCTGGTGTTGGTGATGGGGCCTATGTTGCTTGTCCTGCAGACAGTTCTTGTGCTGGTGGTGGCTGGGTCAATCCTGGTGCTGGTGCCTGTGCCTGCTGGGTACCAGGTGTTGCTGGTGCTGGCTGCCGGGTAGGTAGGTCTGGGGCATGGTGGAGTATGTGTCTAGACACGGGCCAGTCCTCTTCATGGAAATGCAGAAGATCATAGATGATCTGCTTCAAAATTCAAAGAGAGTTACAATTGTGCATCTGTACTTTTTCTAAAAGCCAAACGCGTTGAAAAGTGCCATTTGGACGAAGTAGATGGTGATCGTCTTCATCCACTTGACAGTTGGCTGTTGGATGGGGTAGTACTGGACCATCTGATTGAAATGATCCCCTCCATCCATGTACCTGCTGTAGTCCTCCACAACAACGGGCTAGTTAACAACCTTTTCCATGTAGGTTGTCTGCCCGTCATTGTCCCGCACCTTCCCTCGAACCCTCTTCAGAATGGAGTCGGCGGTGTGGAAGGTGGACACCATGTTCACAATGCGCTTGTCTTTTCACAGCAAGACTAGCACATTGTCCTTGTGCCTGTATGCCATGCCCCCCTCGGGCAGGCTCTTAGCCCTGGCAATGGCCTGCAGCCGGCGTGGCGCTCCTCTAGGCAGCCGTAGGGTCCCACACATGTAAAAGCCTCCAGTGAAGAGTCATTCGCACAGGGCTATAGAATTGTAGTTGTTGTCCATGAACAACTTATAGCCCTGATCTTTGAACGGTTCCATGAGGCCCCACATGGTGTTCTTGAGGGTCCGCTGCACCCCTGTATAGACCTCGAGGTTCCAGATGTAGCCCGTGAACGACTCAGCCAACATATACATCTTGATGGAATACTTGGTGGGCTTCTGGGGAAGGACAGCTGGCCTTTCCACCCCAGAGAGCCCTCATCCAGGCTGAGCAGCTCCTCGGGTTGGTGCATTGACTGGAACCACTGAAGGAGATATTCAAATGACCATGAGAACGTGGATGACCCAATCTTGATTGTCCCGGGTATGGTGAGCAAGGTGAAGGTGTGGAAGTGCTTGAAGTTGGCGGTGAAGTGCCTTCTGCTCGTCGTCCTCTGGACCCTAGGGTAGTCATGCAGCTCAGAGTTCCTCCAACAGTGCCTGATGGTCGCATGTGCACGACCACCATGAAAAGGTATAACCCAAGGAACTTGGCAATTTCCTCCTCATTGCAGAAGACCCAGGCATCCAGCTGAGTCCCCAGGAATGTGGCATACCAGTTGGTTTCCACGGTGAGGTATGACAACAACTCCCACGTGAAAAAGAGCTTGAAGAAATTGTGGTTTAGTGTGAATGGGCCACTGTTCCACCCAGAATCCTCTTCAGCGGTTGTGGCGGAGGTGGCAGCGGGTCGGCCTGTCAACACCCTTCGTCCTGCCCTCCAACCCCTTGGACGTCCCCTGTGTCCAGGCACCAGACCACGTTACCCTCGTCTGGGAGGGGACGCCTTGGACAAGGATGAGGATGAGACAGAGGGCTCTGGGGATCCCAGTCTCCTTGGCCTGGCCAGCGAGGATGCCACTGTAGCATCCTGCACGGAAGAAGTGGGTGGAGGAGCCATCACAACAAATGATGGCCTGGCTTCTGGTGACACTGGCTTGCCAAAAAGGGCAAGGAGGCCTGGAGACTGGGAGCCGACAATGAGAGTGGTGGGACCGGCAGGTCCTAGAGGTGGGGAGGGTTCTCCGGTGAAGCCAGCCGATGATGGTGGTGTGGTCTCCCACAATGGAAGGCGGTGGGACAGCTCCACTTGCTGAGCAGATGGTGTCAGCTCAATCTCCTCCACCCCAGAACGGTTGCTCTCGATGTTGCTCTCCGATTCAACCTTGTCAAGGATCTTCTACCAAAGGTGTGGTACCACCCCACGTTTCATCTCTGCAAGACTGATATCATTGCAAGCCAAGTGGAGAATGAATTGCTGTCAAAGGGCACTATAGTGGAATGCTGTGCTAGGGGTGTGAGCTGAAATAAAGGAGTCAAGATATTATATTCACAGCCAGCCAAGAATTTTGCTCAACACTGGCATAACACAAGGATTCATGATATAAGTGTATGTCCTTGAAAAACATCGTCCCCTACACCTGACTTAGTGCACAGGTAGGGGCCACGAGCGCGTGGTTACCTCTTTCATTTACTTTGCATATTACACATAACCAAATGTATCATTTTTATGAGATACACAGTATATTTCACCACTAAAATGTAAATGCACATGTTCCGTAGACCCTTACCTGTGCATTAAGGTGTAGCAGATGGTGTTTCCCTTACGAGAACAGGCTGCAGTGTTTACGTTTTTATTTCACATTACACATAACCAAGTCCATCATTGTATGAGAATTACAGTATATTTCACTAATAATATGTAAATGCACGTTTTCCTAACCTCGCATTGCATTTCGCTACCTTTGTGCTAACTCAGGTGTACGACACACACTCTTCCTTACGAGCACATGGGTCAGTCTTTCACTGTCTTTTCACATGAAACATAACCAGATCTATCACTTTATGAGATACACAGAATGTTTTACCAATAAAGCGTAAATGCACGTGTTCCTAACCTCGCATTGCATTTCACTACCTTTGTGCTACAGTAAATCAGGTGTACAACAGGCACTCTTCCTTATGAGAAAGTGGGTCAGTCTTTCACGTTATTTTCACACAATACATAACCAAATCTATCATTTTATGAGATACACAGTATATTACACCATCTATAATTAACTATCTCACTTTGCACTTTCCTGCCTTTGTGCTAACTCAGGTGTACAAGATGTTCTCTTTCTTATGAACACGTGATTCAATCTTACATGTTGTTTTCACATAATACATAACCAAATCTATCACTTAACGAGATACACAGTATATTTCACGAATAAAATGTAAATGCACGTCTTCCGTAGGTCAATTACATGGCCCCTGCCTGGGCGGTAACGTGTAGCAGACAATGATTTTCAGACAATCACATGGTTCACTTTCACTTTCTTTTCACATAACACATAACCAAATCTATCATTTTATGAGATACACATTATATTAAACCATTTAAAATTACGTATCTCACGTTGCATTTCGCTACCTTTGTGCTAACTCAGGTGTATGAGACGTTCTCTTTCTTACGATCACGAGGTTCAGTCTTTCACGTTGTTTTCACATAATACATAACCAAATCTGTCAGTTTATGAGATGTACAGTATATTTCACCAATAAAATGTAAATGCACGTCTTCCGTAGGTCAATTACGTGGCCCCTACCTGGGCGGCAAAGTGTAGCAGACGATGATTTTCAGACGATCACGTGATTCACTTTCACTTTCTTTTCATGTAACACATAACCAAATCTATCATTTTATGAGATACACAGTATACTACACCATCTAAAATTACATATCTCACGTATTTCACTACCTTTGTGCTTACTCAGGTGTATGAGACGTTCTCTTTCTTACGAGCTGGTGGTTCAGTCTTTCACATTATTTTCACATAATACATAAGCAAATCTATCACTTTATGAGATAATCAGTATATTTCACCAATAAATTGTCAATGCATGTGTTCCTAACCTCGCACTGCATATCGCTACCTTTGTGCTAACTCAGATGTATGATATGCACTCTTTCTTATGAGCAATTGGGTCAGTCTTTTACTGTCTTCCCACATAAAACATAACTAAATCTATCAGTATATGAGATACACAGTATGTTACACCACTACAAGAAAAAGTACAGGGCCCTTACCTGTGTGTTAAGTTTCCCTTACCTGAAGATGCTGCAGTGTTTATGCTTTTATTTCACAATACACATAACCAAATCCATCATTTTATGAGAAATACAGTACACTCGTATTTCACCACAACAGTACATGAATGTTCTCTGTATGTCACATTTGCAATACCTAAAAGGTATCGCAGATGGTATCTTCTGACGAGCACGTGATGTAGTGTTTATGTTCATCCACACAAGCATACAATAAACATTTCACTATAATACTCATGCTTTATTTCACACAAAAAGCATACGGAATAAATATAACAATATGATAAAATCAAATATCCCTATAAACCTCCTCTATTTTATCCCCTCCTGACAACGGTGTGCTGTGGCTGTAAGGTGTACATGATTCATGCCCTAGCCAGTATTTTATCACGTACACTCGTTGCACTATACTCCTATCTATTGCACAATAACACTATCCACCATATATCAGCATAAAACAAGGAATTCATCAACACCTTGGCAAATATTCCGTTCAAGACAATGCCATGTCGTAAGGCGGTTTTCCATCTCCCCCTGCTAAACGTTTCACTATCTCCTTGCTCACTAGCTATTGCAAACTATATTCACCTGATTCAGTCACTGTTGTTCAATGATAGAATACTCACATTGGGTGCAGGGTGGAGGAAATGTAGTTGTTGGGACAAGGTGAAAAACAGGGTAGGCCTAGCACAATCTTTGTTGGGCCAATGATGGATTATGGCCAGGAATGATTCACAAAAACCTAATTCCCTATTGCAAACACCATATCTAATCACAATAGTGCTAAAAAAAAGTAAACACAAGCACTATTGGTATAGTAGAATTTGACACGCGCCCAGGACGGGGGTCAATAGAGTACGATTTAAAGGGCCCACTGCTCACTACCTTCTCCCTTGACAGCTGCTGTGGTACTAATCAACCTGTCCAGGCTGCTGCACGTCTCGGGCCCCAAGGTTGCCAAGTCATTACTTTAGATGAGAAGTGCTTAAACTATGATGCCTCCAAAAATGACACCAATCAGCCAAACACTTTTTCTCTGACAAAGGTTTTTATGCTTAAATGATGACAATCGTGTCCTTGAGTATAGTCGCAGCCACACCCATATGACGACAAATGCGTCATCATGGGCAGAGGGGTTAATCAACTCTGCATACACCTCATCAAGCCCAGCTGCTTTCCCATTTTTCAGCTGCTTCACAGCATTGTTCACCTGTGTAAGTATCACGTCTCCTGGCACTGCATTTCTTCCCTTTTCACCCCATAACCAATAATGTTTACAGCTGCTGTGCTCTCTCTATTCCCATTCATCAGGCTTTGAAAATATTCTTTCTATCTGGTCCTTACTACATACCCATGGGTTAATAATCTACCACCTACATCCAACACACAATCTCATTTCTTTCCACTTTCACTTCTACATTTCAGCACCTCTTTGCAGAAAAACTTTTCAGAGTAGTTCACATTCATTTTTCTTCCTAGATCATCGTTTACCTCCTTCTTTTTCCTCTCCACTAGTCTCTTTACATGTTTCTTGCTGTCAGTATATTCAGTTCTTATTTCAACTGAACCTGTCCTGTAACCACTTTAGCCACTTCTTCCTCTTTTCCTCCACCGCTTTCTTAACCTCCTCATCCCACCATACCACACCTTTCTTCTTTGTTGCTACTCTTGCCACACCACACACTGCTTTAGCATTCCTAACTAAGCAATCCCTACTTGCATTTCACAGGCTGTCCAAATCTATTTCATTCCAGTTCATTGATTCTAACTCCTCTATATGGGTCCTGTAATCATCAGCCATTTCTTTGATCCTCAGCTTCTCGACTTTCAGTCTTTCTCCCTGACTGCTCCTCTCTCCCCTGATCCACCTCACTTCTCTCAGCTTGATCTTGCATACCACAGTCATATGATCTAACAGACCTCCACATCGTCGTCTTACGACCCTCGTATCAGCAACCATTCCCATCATCAATCTTTCTATGAGCACGTAATCAATAAGGCTTCTTTCAACACAATCACTGTTCCCTCTATACCACGTACATTTATGTGCATCTTTGTGTTTGAAATATGAGTTACAAATGCACAACCTCCTCTCATAACACTTATCCTTTAGTCGCTTCCCAATATCATTTTCTCCTGGTACTCCATAACAACCCATAATGTCATCTTCAGGACCAGTGCCTACTCTTCCATCCATATCCCCCATTACGATCACTTTATTGCTCCTGGGCATTTCTCCCACTACATCAGCCACCTCATCCCAAAACCTGTCTTTCTCTCTCCGATTTCTGTCCTCACACGGTGCATACTCTACAATCACCGCCACTTTCACCTTCTCAAACTTGAACTTGACATACATACACCTCGAGCTGACACATGTGTAGTCTCTCATTCCACTCTGCCACACTTCATTCATCAACAAAGCAACTCCTTTCTTGCATCTTCGTCACCCATTCATGCCCAATCTTACACATTTCACACCCTCCCATTCCTCCACTTCACACCCTTTCATCTTAGTTTCACACAGTGCCATCATGATATATCTGGCACTCTTGAACACATTCACCACTTCCAGCTTCTTGCTCTCCTCATTCACACCTCTCACTTTCCACATGGCCATGCGAGTCTGCCTATTTGTTTGGGACCCTGGGCAGGTACTGTGCCCTCCGAGGCTCTCTGAAAAGACTGCCATGATTAAGTGAGTTTGGATAGGGGACTCTGGGAGACACTTAACCCTGCCAGAAACCCCGGTTATATGGTTACCACCCAGAATAGTAAATAGTTTCCTGCATACATGAAACCATTTGGCTTGTCACTCAGTATAGAGATCATATGGCATTTTCTACACTGAGTGAGTGGATGATGGGCACCCCCATGTATGTGCACTTATACGGATAGCAATAACAACTCACTGCTAACAACAAGTTAATGAGAACATTATAAAACTGCTAGAAATAATATATATACATATAAGAGGAAACTACTACTGGTAAATTGAGGCGCACGCAATAGTAAGGGCACAAGCACCACCGCACCCAAATCCGAGTTGCCAGTACTGAATTTTTTCTCAGGGTTTCCTCTGTCCAACAGTAGGTCGTATATGCCCTTCTGATTAATTTTCTTATGGTCTAGTGAGCTCTGAAACACCCGCGATTTTTCAGCTGTATACATCCTAATACAGCTCTGCCAGAATGCACCGGAGTAAGGGCACAATCACCACTCTCCCTTTAAACCAGGAGAACTTTGGTGTGTGTGGGCAGCCATGCTTCCATCTCACACTCACGTCTCTCCCTCCACCACCCTGGAGGATCTCAGCAGCCAATGAAAATTCGCTCTGACTGAGCTAGCGTTGTTATTGGGTGACTGTTGCCACCACCCAGTATAAACGGAATCAACACACCAATCTCTTCTCCCCACCATTTTTTAACGGAACACTTTGCATACTTCATTTTTTTTGTTGATTTTGCTAGTGTTTCCGTTGTGTTATTGTACTGTGGTAGCAATGGGTGATAAAAGTGATAACAGTGAGCACCAGGAGGCTGTTGTTAGTGAAAATGAGTCTGGTGTTAGCGAGAATAGTGAGTGTACTGAGCTGGGACCTTCCCGTGGCCGTAAACGCAAACCAAAGCCAGACACGTGGAAAGCCAATGTGGTGAAAAAAACTTCGTAATGAAGGTAAGGCTTACACCAGCCGTATGACTAAGAAACTGGTGGAAACACGAAAGATAGGACCTCCATGTGCTGATGGCTATTTCAATAAAGTGACTAGGCCTGTGATAGAGGTGTTGTTTAAGGAATTCTGGGGCATGGGAGACTATAATGCCCAGACTGCTTACCTGCAAAAACTCTTGACATCAGCACCAATAAAACGGCACAGGAAACCAGCAGATGAAAGCATGCGTACCCAAACTATTCTGTATAGTGTGCTGTATGGTGACAACGAGCACAGTGTCTGCAAGAAAGGCTTCTGCTCGATTTTTGGAATAGGAGAAAAGAGGGTGCATGTGGCTATGCAAAAGCTGACACTGGGGAAGACTACCATGCCTGACCAGCATCGAAAGACTCCTACTGCGACCAAGTTTGGGGGAGAAAAAGCTGATCTCGTGCGTACACACATTAAGATGCTGCCAACCATGAGCTCCCATTATTCTCATGCGAAATCTCGTAATCGCATGTACATGGATTCGAATCTCAGTGTTATCAAGCTCTATGACCTGTATGTGAAGTTCAGGAAAGACGAACATCCACCTGTTGACGTAGTTTCATTTAATTACTACAGTAATGTGTTCAGGAACGAGTTTAACATTGGGTTCTCACCTCCAGTTATTGATACGTGCAACACCTGTGATTTGTTGACAGCTAACATTCGAAATTATAGACAGATGGGTTGTGTACAGGCTCAGTTGGATGAGATGCAACTTGAGTTTGATGAATATAAGGCATTTGCAGCACAAGCTAGAGTTGCACTTGACAGTTATATTAGTGACGACAGTGAAGACATTATGGCATTATGCTTTGACATGCAACAAACATTGCCGACACCCAGGCTGAGCACCAGTGTAGCTTTTTACAAAAGGAAAAAGTTTTTTAATTCAAGACCCAGAAATCGACCTTGTACATGCGGGATGAGGTGATAGCACGGCGAGGCTCATGTGAGATAATGAGCTGTGTTAACCATTACATCGAGGCTAATCACGAGGACAACCAGACGATGCTTGTTCTATTCTCTGATAACTGTGCAGGACAAAATAAGAATATAAACGTCATCCTGGGGTGCCTGTGTCTCCTTCACAGTAAGAGGTTTTTCAGAGTAGAACATTACTTCTTGGTCTTGGGGAACTCTTACATGCCTTGTGATCGGCATTTTGGAAACATAGAAGTGAAGCTAAGGAGGGAGGCCATGGTCTGCACCAAAGCTGAGTACATTGAACTTATTAAACATGCTGTCAAGGCTGGCTTTGCTGTTGTCGACATGACCCAAGATGACTTTCTCAATTTTGATGTGCTCCAGTCATACATCACAAAACGGACTTCGAAGACGACAACTATGAAGGATGCCAGGGTCATTGTCTGTGACCTCAGGTACATGGAGGGCTATGCCATCAAGACCAGTTATGACATGGCAGACACTACAGACCAGCATCAAGTACGACTCATGAAGGGCAGAGGGAAGTTCTCACGCAAGTCCTTTGACCTGTCTGCTGTCCCCCTGCCTCCTAGGTACACCTCCCCCATACCTCTGTTGACTGAAAAGCTACAAGATCTCAAGGATCTCGTCCTGTACATTGCCCCACTTGAGAGTGCCCAGTACTTCAAGGACATCATCAGCAGGCAAGAAGCAGGCAACCTTGATAATACCCCTGATGAAGAAGTGGACACAGCTGGAGGAGAGGATTGTGTGGATGCCCTAGACACACTATTAGACTACTAACGTGTTCTTTTCCATTTCATAACTTTGGAAGCGGAGAATAGTCGGCAGGGTTGGTGAGCACTGCATTAGTGTTACACTCCCCTTCCTTCTGACCTTCAGTCTCTGTCTGTCTGTCTCTCTCTCTCTCTCTTCCTTTTTTATGCCTGCCTGCCACCCTATTATGCCTATTCTAATCTGTTTATTATTATTATAACATTGCGGTATTATTCAGAGAATTGTTGAAAGATGTTTTTTTTAATTATTATTTACCATTATTATATGAATGATTATCATGTGTATGCTACTATTACCGCATTATTATAACATCTATTCTTATGTGTTGTAATATCAATGGTCAGGAGATTGAAAAAAAAATGACTTCAGCAGTAAAAGAGATATGATTTTGCAAATTATCAGAGCAACATTACCTGTTGTTTTATGCTGCAGCAAAGGCATAAAGCATAATAATGAAATAATTTTGGGATATGTATTAGAAGGATAAATTTTCTTTAATATGGTGCAAAGTAGATTTAATTCGTATGGTTGGTCTGGAAGATCTTATTGTTTCAAAACTTTAAATGCGTTTTTCTCCTTTTTTTTTTAAAATGGCGCTTGTGCCCTTACTACTGCGTGTGCCTTAATTACATACAGACTCAGAAAAAAATAAGACTGAGAAAGGCGTCTATAATTTCACTGAATTTATTTACAGAATGCCAAGAAAGCAGGGTTGCCATATCTGAACAGTCAAAATACAGGACTTCACTGAAATCCATGCTCCCCCCCCCCCCCAACAACCACATTGGGCCTTTGGCGTTATGAAACCTTTATCAACCCTGCCAACATGCGTTTTTTTTTTTTTTTTTTTTTTCATAAGGACTTCCGTCATCTAGAATTCTAGAACAAGCACAGACAGTGAAGTACAGAAAAACTACGATCAGCTGTGGTGGGAAACGACTCTCTCTCTCTCTAATTAGCTGTGTTACAAGACCGTACACATGCCTACATATGAGTTTATAAGTTAAACACAAGGATATATCCAAAGAAAAAAAAAAAAAACATTTAGAAAACTAATATAGTTGGTAATCAGTGATGCTTTTTGTTAATTATTATTATCTAGTTTTATAAGAGTTCAGATATTCCATAGCTCCTGTTTTCTGTATGTAACACAGCGGCTGACACCAAGGCTCGTGTTGCATCAGTTGTTCAAAGTATTATATAACAGTGGCGCGTTTGTCAATGATATACTCACCTGCAGCTGGCGCATCTGTACATTATCCTCATCCACTGGTTTTCTTGCTATTCTTGGATTCCTCGGAAATGGGTGAGTGTTAAGTGATAAGCATGTGCAGTTGTGTCATAGTGTTTCTGGTCTTCGTATCACTGTGTGTCACTGACACCGTCTTCCATCCCACAGTCCATCAAATACATCAAGTATCTGGGGCAGACTGGACCTCCTTCTCTGTCCTCATCACCATGAGGCATTACCACTAAAACTTCATCTTTCTTCCTTTTCCTCTTCTTCCTCTTCCAGAAGAAGAGAGCGAGAGAGAGATTCATATATTTTTTTTAATACTGTTCTTTTGATATAATTATTATTGTTATTATTATTATTATTATTATTATTATTATTATTGTTGTTGTTGTTGTTGTTGTTGTTGTCCATTAACATTATTATTATTTTTTTCAATATTATCATTGGTAACCCTTTAGATATAGGGGGGCCAAAGCTGCTAATGGAGGAAACAGAAAATCATAAGAGCGAGCTTACACTCGAGATATGGTGAAGTGAACAAAACGTTAGGAAGGGCATGAAAAGATGAGAGATCGAGTCCACAAATATTATGAAGCAACTGTACTTTTATGTTAACTTAGCAAAAACTTGTAATATGCTAAAGATTTATGATAATTCTAACATTAGTTATACTCTTATGGTAATAACAGTACCTGATTATTTTCTTCCAGCTTATCCCAATGACTACAAAACCCAGGAAGGTGGATGCTGAGTGTGAAGTCTTCCAAGACACTTGGACAGAGATGTACTTATTTTTATAAAGAACTTCAGCACACCCACATGCCTCATGTGCCATGCAAATGTTACTGTGAATAAGGAGTTCGTCATCAGGCGGCCATATGAAACAAAACCCCCAGAATCAGTTAAATTAGAGGGTAAGCAAGGAAGAATGAAATTCATAACCTTAAACGGAGCCTGGAAAATCAAGGTCTGATGTTCAAGAGACAAAGTGTAGAGTCAGACAGGAGCACAAGGTCTGATGTTCAAGAGAATGTGTAGAGTCAGAAAGGAGCACGCTTGCTAGCTACGTGTTCTAAGTTGGTACCAGAAAAAAATAAAGCCCTTCACTGATGGAGAGTTCGACAAAGAATGATGGCAGTTATGGACACTCTGTGTTGCGAGAAAAATATTTCATTTTCAAATGTCAGTTGGTCTGTAAGAACAGTTACACAACGAATAGAAGAAATGTAAGCGGATCTGAAAAACTTGTTAAAGGACTTGCAAAAATTTCCAGTTCTCAATAGTGCTCAATGAAAGTAATGACACCAAAGACACCGTTCAGCTTGCCGTGTTGGTTGATGGAGTAAATTCAGCTGTTGGCACTTGAGGAGTTTGTTCAACTGGTACCCATGAAGGGTACTAACACAGGAGCAGACATACTTGAGGTTAGTGTACTGCAGACATGGAGCTGGATCCATCTAAGTATGCTTAACAACTGATGGAGCGCCAGCAATGGTTGAAGAATAGGAAGGTGTCGTGGCTTTGCTTCAAAAACACATGGAAGGCCTTGGAATTAACAACATAATACTAAAAATGTACTGTATAATCCACTAGGAACCATTGTGTGCCAAGTATTCAAATTTGAAGGATGTGATGGATGTAGTGGTAAGAGCAGTAAACCAGATACTGTCTTGTGGACTGAACCCTCGTCAGTTTCAACAACTTTTATCAGAAGCAGAGGCCTGGTATGGAATCCTGATCTACTTCTGCGACGTTGTGGATCAGTTGAGGTGCAATGCTAGAAAGAGCATATGCTCTGTGGGAACATATAGCAACATTCCTCGAATATGAAAATGTGAATTCTGCAGTCCTAAATGGCTTTTGAGTCTGGCATTTCTGGTAAGTTTAACACCTCATTTAAACAACCTCAACCTGCAACTTCAAGAAAGGAATCAGCTCATATGAGATGTGTGTACACATCGTCGCCTTCAAACAAAACTACGACTGTGGGAATGCCAGCTTGAGAAATCAAACTACGCCCATTTCCCTAAACTTCAGGAGACCCAACCGAAAGACACAACACATTTGTGACTGTCATACGTGACTTAAGAACTGAGTTTTCTTCCGGTTTTGCTGACATTTACTCACACACAAGCGATTTCAGGCTCTTTGCCACTCCATTTGATAAGGACATTGACATTGCACCAGAGAATGTTCAAATGGAACTTATTGAGATGCAGTGCCTGATGTATTAAGATCAAAATTTAATGCACCAGACGTATCTCTACCAGAGCTCTACAAGAATGATCTTGAAACTGGGATGTATACCAGCTTGGTAGATCACGCATAAAAAATGACATCAGTGGTTGGTAATGCTTGTTTGTGTGAGAAACTCTTCTCAAAAATTAAGTACATGAAGAGCAAATTAATCCCTAAACCAAGGGGTTGTTTTGGCGCTCCTTACGTGTCCTGCGGCGATATTTGCGCTCTGACAGACTGTAAAAATATTTGCCAAAAATCAGTTATTAGTCCTAGAATATTATAATTAGATATGCTTATGGCACATACCTTTAGCTTTCTCCTGGGATGTTTGTTGAGCCTTCGTCGAGTACCGTAGGACTTGTGGAGACTTCTGAATTTGGGTAGCGAAGTCTCCACTTTACACTTTCCGACACCCAGTAATATGATTACCACAGCCTGATATTATCACTAGAAACACTATTCTGTTATTTTCAAATAGTTTGGGATCCATACTCCAAAAAAAAAAAAAAACTGTGAAAGCAATGAAAATTACGAGCGCATACCAGCTTCCCACTTGCGCTCGTTTGCCGCTGGTATTCTGTCATTTATTATTCATAAAAACGCTCATGCTTTATATTTCTATTACTATATAACACTTCTATTCTATCTATCTATTGCCAGACGCCTCAGTCTCGTTTGGGGTGGCCACAAACAAATCGCCTCCAGGTCGCCCTGTCCCCCGCCATTTCACTGCCCTGCTCCCAACTCACACCCCCCTCTCTCATATACCTCTCCACCCCATCCCTGCATCCCATCCTCGGCCTCCCCCTCCCTCTTCCCCCCTCCACCTCACTCACATACACTCTCTCCGTCAGTCTCTCACCCTCCATCCTCTCCACATGGCCAAACCACCTCAGTGTGATCCTCATAACGCCTCCTATCACATCCACATCCACACCAAAACGCTCCTTTATATCCTCATTCGTCAGCCTGTCTCTCCATGTGACTCCACAGGCTCCTCTTAAATAACTCATTTCCATTGCTCTCACTCTTGACTTGTGTCCTTCCAACAACGTCCAAGCTTCACTTCCGTACGTTAGAGTTGGTATCACAATACTGTCATGTAGTAACTTTTTCACTTCCATGCTCACTTCCCTGTTTCTTATCACTGCTTTCAAAGAACCAGCAACCTTTCTTCCCTGCTTTACCCTTTCAAGCACTTCACCCTCCAAACCTCCATCCTTACTCATCACACTACCCAAGTACTTAAACGTACTCACATTTTCCAATTCCTCACCATCCAACCTTGCTGTACATTCACTGACTTCACCTCTCTCAAAGACCATCACTTTACTCTTCCCTACATTCACCATTAGATTCCGTTTCATACACACTCTCCCAAACTCATCCACCAAGCCTTGCAGCTCCCCTTCGTCTTCACTCAACAACACAGTATCATCTGCAAACAACAGTACAGGGAGTTTCCAAACACTATCCTCTCTCACCAGGGCCACTCCAACATCCACTATCCTACGTTGTACCTATTTTATTACCCCATTCATGTACAGATTGAACAACCATGGAGACATGACACATCCCTGTTTCAACCCAACTTTCAAAGAGAAAAATTCACTTGGTTCACCATCCACAAACACTGAAGCCTTCGCACCATCGTACATACTCTTCACAGCATTCAACAACTTCCCATCTACTCCATATATTCTTAACACTTTCCACAATCCTTGTCTATCCACCCTGTCATATGCTTTCTCCAAATATAACACTTACATATATCTATATATCTATCTATCTATCTATATATATATATATATATATATATATATATATATATATATATATATATATATATATGCAGTCTTTATCCATAAGTTTCCTTCAGTAATAGTAGTTTATTGTCACTGTAGGCATTCAATTTCTCTTTCATTAAATACGTAGCATTCACTTTCTCGTCCTGTATACTAGCATTGAGAGCAAATCTGTCACTTTCACTTTCACTTTCATAACTCATAGTATTCATACATGCTAGAGTGAAACTTTCACTTTCATTACTCCTAGTATATATACTCGTATTCTTATATTACAACTCATTTACATTTCTATTTACATTCTCTATTTTATTTACATTATTTACAATTCTATTTTATTTACACTGTGTTATGTAGGCATTTGCAGTAACTTTTAAAACTATATTCCACTGTTCACTTATATTTACATTCATTACTTTCACTTGCTGTTTGCACATTATTTACATTTCCACTTGCACTGTTTTAGTCACCAGAAAGATTGTAGTCACTGTCCATCATTTCCATTGATAAATTAGCCAGTTCACGTTCCACAGCAGTCATTTAGCCCTTTACCCCTTTCCACACGAGGTTTAGTAGGGCTAGAGGTCACAGGGCCCTTTGCATGGGGCAAAAAAGCAGCGGGATTGGACAGGTGCGAATCCGACGTGGTTTCACCATGAAAGACAACAGTAAACTGAATGGTGTGGTGGGCTAGGGGCAGTGAAAGGCTGGCAATGCCAGTGTGGTGACAGCTTCTAATATATATGCTATGAAATGATTGGCAGGAAATCTAGACAATACATAATAAATTAGGTAGTTCCAGGTGAATGTAAATATCACTTAGGCTTCTCCCTTCCTTTCTTATATATTTTTTATTATGAGAATAGATTATACAGCATATTTCAAGGGGAAAGAAACAGGGAAAAATAGCGAACGAATGCACATGAGGTGTTGTCAGGTGATAATTAGCCAATTCCAGGTGTATGGCACTATCACTTACCTTATTTCTTTCTTGTATATATTATTTGGTATAAGAATAGGGCATAGGGCTTATTTCAATGGATGAAATCAGTGGAAAATTCCGAGGAAGATTTACTTAGTGCAGCACGGCCGGGCAGGTGAGAGGAGAGGGTAATGAAGGGGAGGTAGGGAGGGGAGTCAAGAATGGGGAGAAATGGCTAAATTGTCAACAATGAATGGGAGTACAGATGAGATTAGGAGTGCTGACTAATGTTGGACATTGGCAGTACTGATAGATGATACAAGCCACCACTTGAAAGCCCGGGCAAATTCAAAATAACAGAGAATCACAAAAGTGATGTCCCGCAGTATGATCCCTTGCTCCCAAGCATCACGAAAGTGATGCCCTGCGGTTAAGAGGTTAAGAAACTGACTGACTGGTGCCCATTTAGATGATATCTTGTATCTGGCCTCTTCCAGCCCGTCACTTAATACTGAGAGACTGTCAAGTGAAAAACACCACCAAGTGTCATATTAACTGCTATAAGACAGACAGACAGAGAGGTGAGGGTAGGTTCATTATCAGTGTTGCACTTACTGCTATGTTCAAAAGACATAACATGTATTGCTTAAATATATGTCAAATTTAGTATGCATTATTATTATTACCTCTATCTATTAAAAATGCGACAGATGTGGCCTGCCATCATCACACTGACATTGGGCCTGGTCCCTATGCAGAACAAGGTTGGCAACTCCTGAGCTAAATAGTCTCAAGCAGGGCTGAAGATGGAGTAAAACTAATATTTAATACAAATACACTAGTGTCATCAGAATAAACAGAAATTCTTGAAGAAGTCGAGGAGTACAATTACTTGGGGCAAACACCAAAACTAATGACAATCTTGATACTGAAATAGAAATGTGCAATACAACTGGATGGAAAGCTTATGCTAAACACAGACATAATAAAAAATCACTTGACAATAGGTAACAAAGAGTATATGACAAATGTATTGTTAAGAAGCGGGATTTGCCAGAAGCTTCTCGGCATTTCATGTACGGTAGCTCTGGTACCCGTACGAGTCAGAGTTGCCAGTTTGCCTGCTGTTTGTGAGGATAGTTATGTTGTAAGTTATGCATTAATTTCGTGCTCTTTTTCTCTACGATGTTTTATTTATGTGATTTTTTTTTAAATTGTGTAATTCAGTTTAAGTTTGTATGCTAAATTACTTACAGTGTTCTGTAATATAAGAAAACTCTGGCATGTTTGATGTCTCCTAGTTGGTAACTATTAACTGTTGCCCCATCCAGTTTGTGCTAGAACCTTCTCGAATAATGCAAGCCTATATAAGGATGGGGAAGAGATTCTTTTGGGTTTAGTCAGTTTTCAGTTCAGTTTGAGTGTAGTGTGGTATCAGTGCAGTTTATATATTTTTGGCACCTGTGTTAACAGTGAAGTGTTTATTGAAGTTTGTACATCATCGGTACTTGGGAAACAGTGAAATGTTGTCAAACATTAAGTGTAATTGCAGTTAGTAAAGTTTGTATAACTCCAGTGCTTGTGAGGATAGTGAAGTGAAGTTGGAAAGCATTAAGTGTAATTATTTGGAAAATAAAGACAGTGAACCTAAGAAGCCAGTGTTTAGTTATGACGCCTGAGCTGATCCTGTGCACTGTACATCTGAAGGCTGACCATAGGAAGAACAACTCACTGGGCAACGTCCTTCCTGTACTGAACTACTGCTGTTGGAGCCTGAGGCAGTGTGGGATGGGGACGTAGCACTGGTGTCAGGAGCGTGGAGTATTGTTAAGTCTGCAGTGAGGCTAACCTTCGACATGGAAGCAGATGGTGAGCAGAAGGTCTCGAGCTGGGCAGGAGGAGGAAATGTCCCTGGCGACAATTGTGAAGGTAATACAGGCACAGAATGAAGGACAGAGAGAACTCCAAGAACAATTACAGGCCGAAAGTGATGAACGGAAAGAGCTTAGGAATGAAATCGAAGAACAGTTGCAAGCACAGAGTAAACAACTAGAGGCACAAAGTGAGGACCAAAAAGAACAATATGAACAACTTCAAGAGGCAGTGCAGGAACAACAGAGGGAATTACAACTGAGGGGGCAAGGACAGCTAGATGCATTCATGGGGGAAATAATGGAAGAACACCAACAGCTTAACCCCTTAACCACAGGGCATCACTTTCGTGATGCTTGGGAGCAAGGGATCATACCGCGGGGCATCACTTTTGTGATTCTGTGTTATTTTGAATTCGCCCGGGCTTTCAAGTGGTGGCTTGAATCATCTATCAGTACTGCCAATGTCCAACACTAGTCAGCACTCCTAATCTCATCTGTACTCCCATCCATTGTTGACAATTTAGCCATTTCTCCCCATTGTTGACTCCCCTCCCTACCTCCCCTCCATTACCCTCTCCTCTCACCTGCCCGGCCATGCTGCGCTAAGTAAATCTTCCTCGGAATTTTCCACTGATTTCATCCATTGAAATAAGCCCTCTGCCCTATTCTTACACCAAATATTATATACAAGAAAGAAATAAGGTAAGTGATAGTGCCATACACCTGGAACTGGCCGATTATCACCTGACAACACCTTACATGCACTCATTCGCTAATTTTCGCTGTTTATTTTCCCTTGAAATATGCCGTATGATCTATTCTCGTAATAAAAATATATATAAGAAAGGAAGGGAGAAGCCTAAGTGATATTTACATTCACCTGGAACTACCTAATTTATTATGTATTGTCTAGATTTTCTGCCAATCATTTCATAACGTATATATTAGCAGCTGTTACACCGCTGACATTGGCAGCTCCCCTAGGCAGGTCACCACACTCTATTCAGTTTACTGTCGTCTTTCAAGGTGAGAGCACGTCGGATTCGCGCTTGTCCAATTCCGCCGTTTTTAGCCCCATGCAAAGGGTCCTGTGACCTCTACCCCCTACTAAACTTCGTGTGGAAAGAGGTAAAGTGCTAAGTGACTGCTGTGGAATGTGAACTGGCTAATTTGTCAATGAAAATGATAGACAGTGACTATGATCTATCTGGTGAGTAAAACAGTGCAAGTGGAAATGTAAACAATGTGTAAATAATGTGTAAACAGCAAGTGAAAGCACTGAATGTAAATATAAGTGAACAGTGGAAAATAGTTTTATAAGTTACTGCAAGTGACAGCATAACACAGTGTAAATAAAATAGAATTGTAAATAATGTAAATAAAATAGAGAATGTAAATAGAAATGTAAATGAGTAGCAATATAGGAATACGAGTATATATACTAGGAGTAATGAAAGTGAAAGTTTCACTCTAGCATGTAAGAATACTATGAGTTATGAAAGTGAAAATGAAAGTGACAGATTCACTCTCAACGCTAGTATACAGGACGAGAAAGTGAATGCTACATATTTTACTGAAAGAGAAATTGAATGCCTACAGTGACAATAAACTACTATTACTGAAGGAAACTTATGGATAAAGACTGTAGATATATATAAGTGTTATGTAGTAATAAAAATATAAAGTGTGAGTGTTTTTATGAATAATAAATGACAGAACACCAGCAGCGAACGATTGCAAGCGGGAAGGTCATACGCGCTCGTAATTTTCATTACTTTCACAGTGTTTTTTTTTTGGAGTATGGATTCCAAACTATTTGAGAATCATAGAATAGTGTTTCTAGTGATAATATCAGGCTGTGGTAATCATATTGTGGGTTGTCGGGAAGTGTAAAGTGGAGACTTCGTTACCCAACTTCAGAGGTCTCCACAAGTCCTATGGTACTAGACGAAGGCTCAACAAACATCCCAGGAGAAAGCTGAAGGTATGTGCCATAAGCATATTTAATTATAATATTCTAGGATTAGTAACTGATTTTTGGCAAATATTTTTAGAGAGTCTGTCGGAGCACGAACATGCCCATGAGACACTCTAGTCAGGCAAAAACAACCCCGCAGTTTGGGGGTTAAGGAGGAAGTAGATGCCATGCTACTGTACAGCAGAAGAAGTATGAAGTAAACAACAATGTAATGGAGTGTAAACAGCACGTAGACGACCAGTTGAAGACAATTAGTGACGAAATAGTGATGGAGTGCAGACAGCATGTAGATAGCTAGTTGAAGAATGTAGTCGACCATGTGAAGATAATTAGTAAGAAAATGGAGGCTGTGGAGAAATAGTGCACTGCTGAGTTTCAGGTTACTTTACAGGGAGCATATGAAACGAATGGACAGCGTATGGTGAATCATGATGGATCCCAAGCATCTAAATAAGATTTAAGTCCTGGTCTTAATTATGATGCCCCAGTTTTTAGGCCTCAAACCAGTGAAATGTATGACTATAATGGGGTCCAGTAAAAAAAAAAAAAAAACTCAGGAATTTGATTTTAGAGTATCTTGGGAAGCTTGCCGTGCACAGTCTGAGTTATTAGTGGATCAGAATGGTTAGGATGATAGGCAGAGGATGGTTAGCCTTAAGGGTGCTGCAGTGGATTCTGGGTCAGACGTCAGTGATGGAGGGGAACAGTTATCAGATTGTAGTAGAAGTGCTGGAGCACAGATTTTTTTTTTTTTAATAACAGAACAGAGGAAGGAAAAACAAGTGAATAAAAAAAAAAAACATCCATGCACCAGATTACTGGTGTCCGCTGTTCATAAAATATCTGTAACAGTTAGACTTGAACAGCAGTAGGTTGAAGTCTGGAGGGAAACAACTCTGGGAAAGCGAGTTCCAGAGAGATGCAGTTCGGGGAATGAAAGAATTCTGATAGGCAAAAGTTCTGCAGTATGGCTGAGTGACATTCCAGTCATGAGCGCTGCCAGCTGCCCGTGTAGCACGAGGGAAGGCATGGAGAGGTGGCACCATGGACGCAACTTCATCTGAGCATTTGCTGTAGAAATATCTGTAAAATAATGCAAGGGAGGCAACATTCCTTCTTACTTGTAGGGGAGGTAGTTTATTAGTAATAGCAGGGTTATTAATAATTCTAACAGCTTTGTTCTGAATTTTGTCTACTTGTTTTAATGCAACCTCTCCACATCTGCTCCACAAGGCTGAGCAGTATTCAAGCTGAGAGCGCACATGACTCTTATAAATTATAACTAATTGCTCGTCAGTGAAGAAGTTACGGACTCTGTACAATAATCCAAGTTTCTTTGAGGCAGTTTTAGCAAGTGATCTGACATGAGAGGTCCAGCTTAGGGCATTGTTGAGCAAGACGCCGAGAATTTCAATACTTTTGGAAATGGGAATATTTGTAGCGCTGAAGGTAATATAAGATTCTGGCAATACCTGCCTATTAGTAAATTGTATATATTTAGTTAGACAAGGTTGTTTTGTCCCCATTCACTAATCATGGATAAGTCGATTTAAAGATATGGCTGTACTGAGGTGAGAGTTAGAGATACTGGACTTTGCAAATGGATGTCTGAGTGTGAATGAACTATGAAGTGCTGAGTCATTTGCATATGAATGGATGGGATTGTGAGTGACAGATAAGAGATCATTAATATGAACGAGGAACAGGGTTGGTGCCAGAACTGATCCCTGTGGTATGCTTGCGTTAACTGAGTGGAAAGTGGAATATACATCATCTACTTTTACTCTTATTTTTCTATTGCTGAGATATGAGGAAATCAAAAGAACAAAAGAGTTCAGTCCATAGCAAGGGAGTTTGGACAACAGAGAACGATGTCACACTCTGTCGAAAGCTTTAGAAATATCCAGGGCTACTGCATGAGTTTCACCATGTAGGTCAACTGATTGATGGGTGGTATGAGTTAGGAGGTTGAGTATGTCAATGGTGGCAGATATGGAACCATGTACCAGACTAAGGTTTATAGAGCGAGATTCCAGAGTTGTGTTTAGGCTTGAGGAGAATTCCTTCAGCAGCTTGTTCATGACCTAGAGAGTATGGCATATAAGGCATACCCTGGAGCTGCACCTAACCTGTTGCTTAGTCTTCTGAGGGACCAGTTCATCGACGCTCTTGACAGTGCAGACTTGAAAGTGCAACTGAAGCAGGCACAACTCAGAAGCATGCAAGAAGCACTAGCCAGGGCTCTAGAGTTGGAGTCCTATGTCAGGTTCAGTATGTCCACTTTTCAGACAGGTTGAAGTGCAGGATTCATGGCATGTAAGATGCAGGTATGTGAAATGTAAAAAATTGAGAGAAGTTGCTGGTACTGTGAAAAGTCAGGACATAGGATAGAGGACTGCTACAAGTGGAAGAGGGAACAGGAAAAGACCAGTGGAGGTTGCTGGTTCTGTGGGAAGCCAGGACACAGGAAGAAGGATTGTCACAAATGGAAGAAAGAGCAAGAACAGAGCAGTGCAAAGAAATCTTCAGTTGTAACAAAAGCAAGTTGGATATGTAGTGAGGGGGAACACTTCAGTTCTGAGTGTCCAAAGAAGAAAAAGGATGAGAAGAAAGCTGCAGAAGACCAGAAAGAAGCGGAAAACAAGTGGAGGTTGGTGCTAAGGGGTAGCCACCAGCTGGCTTTTCCCAAGTTGCCCCACCGAGAAAATGCAAGAGAACGGCAATCGACAGCGTGCGAATAGACGGAATGATAGATGGAAAAAAGTGTTCCCTGGTGATTGATTCGGCCTCAGAGCAGACTTTTGTGAGGCCTGGTGTGTTACATCATCAGTCTCCACCTGAGTGATCAGAATAACTATGTGGCATAACTATGTGAGCTGGACTTCTGCTCCATGAAGCTGAAGGGTCGAGGATGATCGGTCACCATCACGGCAGTGAAATGTACCAGTTCTGGTGGCAATGTGAGGTCGCTCTGCACTACAAAATACCCCCAAAATCATAACTGTTGCTCCAGTGTAGGGTGAGGGGCTCTTTTGACAGCTGTCGAGGGGTGGTGGAACCTGATGTACAGTGCAAGACAAAGGCTGGAGTGATGGTGGGGAGAACTCTTGTGATACAGGTGCAGGTGAAATGCCAGTTGTGGTGGCCAATTTCTCCTGTGAGCCACAAAAGATCAATGAGGGATTGTGGACCCTGAATGGCATCAGAGGAAGGCCTGTAAAAGGAATGTAGTCAAAGAAGAGGGGTATCTGCCAGAGCACTTACAAGACCTTTCCTCAAGGAGTTGCCAATGCCTGGATGGCTCACAAGTGCTGAAGTTGAGGCAGCTGCTGACAGAGTTTGCAGATGTTTTTTCCACCGGAGACCTAGACCTAGGATGCACTGATCTGGTGGGGCATTGTATAGACACCGGGGATCACCACCCGATTAAACAGCCAGCGCAGAGGATGGCGCCAATCCAATGGCAAGAAATGGAAACGGTGATGGAGACTCTCCAAAGTCAAGGGGTAATAGAAAATAATGTCCAGCAGTCCTTGGGCATCAGCAGTGGTTCTGGTGTGGAAGAAGGATGGCTAAGTAAGATGCTGTATACATTATTGAGCCCTGAATGAAGTGACATTGAAGGATGCATAGTTGCATACCCCTTGCCAAGAATAGATGACACCCTGGATGCTGTCAGGTGCTAAGTGGTTCTCCACCCTAGACATGAAGGCAGGATACCACCAGGTCAAGGTTGTAGAGAAGGACAAAGAGAAGACAGCCTTTTCATATGGGTGGGGTTTATGGCAGTTTAAAGTGACGCCTTTTGGCCTATGCAATGACCCAGCTACTTTTGAGTGCCTCATGGACTGCGTACTTAAAGGCCTGCACTGGCAGACGGCTATCATCTATCTGGATGATGTAACCGTGTTTGGACGGACTTTCAGCGAGGACCTGGAGAGGCTGTCGGAGGTGTTGAGCAGGATCCGTGCAGCACACCTCAAGCTGAACCCAAAGAAATGCTACTTGTTTCACAAGGAAGTAAAGTACCTGGGACACACTGCAGGGAAGAATGGCATCCCCTACTGACCCAGAGAAAGTGGCAGCTGTGGAAAACTGGCCAGTTCCAACTTGTGTGAGAGAGCCATGGAGTTTCCTAGGTTTGTACACCTACTAACAGCATTTTGTCAAAGACTTTGCAATGATAGCTGCACTTTTTACAAGCTGTTGGGGAAAAGGTAGAAGTTTGCATGGACAGCAGAGACTGAGATTTTTTTTTTTTTTTTTTTTTTTCATAATAATCATGGCGGCGCAACTGCCAGGGTCATATGCCGCCGTATAACAAAGAAGTAAAAAGCAAAAAACAAAAAAATAGAGGATAAGCCACACAATAAAAAAGGAGAAATTCTAAATATCTTTAAGAAGTCCTGCCTCCTTCACAAAGGAGAGGGTTGCCCCTCCCAAGGCACAGGCATCCTCCCCAAGCACGGAGGAGAGATGATACACACCTCCATCCGTTTGGTGGTCAGAGAGGAACCGACGCCGCAAATCCTCAAGACTAGGACACTCCACCAACAGGTGCCGAACAGTCAAGGGAACCAGACAGTCATCACAGAATGGAGGAGGAGCCCTCTCCATTAAAAAACCGTGAGAGAAACGGGTGTGGCCAATGCGGAGGCGGCACAAAGCAGTCTCCCATTGACGAGGGAAGCCCTGGTAACTGAATGAGCCCACCTTCTAGCAAATCGAGCGCAACTTATTGGCACCCACAGGATCCCAATGCTCCTGCCAACAGCACCAAACCCTGAAGGCAATAAAGGAGCGCATATCTGCAGCAGGCAGACGATACAGAGGGAACTGTGCAAGAGGGGGACGAGCCGCTGCCGCCTTGGCCAGCTGATCAGCTCGTTCATTCCCTGCCACTCCTACATGAGCTGGAACCCAACAGAAATCTACACGACGTCCACGACGCCCTAAAAGGAAAAGCCACTCTAAAATGGATAAAACCAAAGGATGAGAGGGATTAAAAGACTCCATTGCAGAAAGAGCACTTCGTGAGTCACTAAAAACAGTAAAAGCAGTGTGGGGGAGAGTGAAGAGAATCTGAAGGGCAAATAAAATAGCAGTCAGCTCAGCCGTAAAAACAGAAGCAGTCACAGGGAGGCTCCACCTCGACAGAAGGTGGGAAACACCACACCAAAGCCCACACCCGCGTCAGACTTAGATCCATCAGTATAAACTGGTATGGAGTCCCCATGAGAAGAGGCATGCTCTAAAAACAGAGAAAATAAAACCTGAGAAGGAAGGGAGGCCTTACTAGATGAGAAGAAACAACAAAATGTCACTCTGGGGAGAAGCCAGTAGCCCACCCTCGGGACACGGTGGGGAGTGATCGGCACAGAAGAAACAGAGAAGCTAGACATAATCGACTGCACCCTGAAACCAAAGGGCTTTGGAAAGGATGGCCGAGTGGCAAAAATAAGTGACCGAGAATCTTGAGAGACCTTGAGAAAGGGCACGGAGTCTGGGAGACAAGATAAGCGATACCAACATCTCATCAAAAGGGAAGAGCGGAGCAAGTCTAGAGGAAGGACACCAGCATCAGCCAACAAACTCGAAATCGGGGAAGATCGGAATGCCCCAGTGGCGAGACGAACACCAGCATGATGTATGGAATCTAAAATACGAAGCCGGGCTTCTGAGGCAGAGGAATAAACTTCACATCCATAATGAAGTTTGGATAAAATCAGAGACTGATGCAAGAGGAGGAGGGTCTTGCAATCAGCTCCCCAGTATGTGTGCGCTAAAACTTTCAAGAGACCCAAAGCTCTGAGACACTCAGCTTTTACGTACCTCAAGTGAGGGACCCAAGTCAACCGGCTGTCAAAAATCAGCCCTAAAAACCGGGTTTCCTTTAAACACGAAATACAACGCCCATCTAAAAAAAGGTTTGGGTCAGGGTGGACTCCACGAACGCGATAAAAATGCATGGCAACGGTCTTCTTGAAGGAAAATCGAAAACCTCGTTCATCAGCCCATCTAGAGACACGGTTGAGAGCCACCTGCATCCTCCTTTCTGCCATTGACATCCGTGAGGCAGTGACAGAGATTGATAAATCGTCAACATAGAGAGAGCCACGAACACCATCAGGGAGAACAGAAATAACGCTGTTAATTGCCACTGCGAAAAGGGTAACAGTTTGCTCCCTTGTGGCACACCATCCTCAAGGGGACGTGCAGTAGACAGCTCACTCCCGACTCGGACCCGAATAAAACAATTAGATAAAAACTCCCAGATAAAAGTGGGGAGTTGCCCACGGAGACCAAACTCATAAAGAGATTGCAATATACCATGACGCCAGGAAGTGTCGTACGCCTTCTCTAAATCAAAGAACACTGTGATATGATGCTGGTTAGTTGCAAAAGCCTGGCAGATGGAAGATTCTAAAGAAAGGAGAGCATCTGTGGTCGACCGCATCTTCCGAAACCCACACTGGACTGGAGACAAGTAACCACCTTTCTCTAAGTACCACATGAGCCGACTATTCACCATCTTTTCGAGGACCTTACAAAGGCAAGATGTCAGCGAGATAGGGCGATAATTAGTGGCCTGCAATTGATCCTTACCCGGCTTAGGGATGGGGAGAACCACAGCAACACCCCATGAGGTCGGAAACCACCATTGCACCAAATTCTGTTATACAGTGACAACAGAAAATGAAGGCCTGCATCAGGCAAGTGGTGTAAGAAGGCATATGGGACATCATCCAAGCCTGGAGACGAGTCGCGACACTGCGACAATGCCATCTGAAGTTCAGAAGCAGAAAGAGCAACATTATACGACTCCTCCACAGTAGATGGAAAACTAATGCCCAAAGATTCCAGGTGCCGTCGGCGGCGTGCCGACGGGGATGAGGTGTCCTTCCTAGAGACATTAGCAAAATGAGCTGCAAATATCTCGGCAACAGACGAAGAATGAGCCACCACCACTCCTGCATGAGATAAAACAGGAGGAGAGGGAACAGGAAATTTCCCTGAAATCTTCCTCACCCGTTTCCACATTTTTGTGAGAGGAGTCTGTGAAGAAATTGAAGAAACAAATGATGCCCAAGACTTCCTCCTAGCCTCCTTCGTAATCCACCGAGCTCTGGCCCTCCTATATGCCGCTAAGTAACCAGGGTCACCTCGGTGACGACGAAGTCGGGAGAAAGCAGCACGTTTAGCCTGAACAGCAGAAGCACACTCATCAGTCCACCAGGGAACTGGACGGCAAGGAAAGTGACCAGCTGTTCTCGGAATACTCTGCAGTGCCGCCGAGTGTAGTAAGTCTGTGAAATACTCAACAGCAGCATCAGTGCTGACAAAATCCTCCACACATCGGTTCGGGGAACACAGCTCCTCAAAAACCGGCCAGACCGCCCTATCCAAGCGCCAGCGGGGAAGACAACGCCGAGGCGCACTCTGTGTCGATCTTAATAAAATAGGGAAGTGGTCACTGCCATGTAAGTCTGGTAACACAGCCCATATAAAATTCAGGGCTACCCCTGCAGAGCACAGAGACAAATCAATAGAAGTAAAAATACCCGTTTGACTATGGAAGTAAGTAACTTCACCCAGAATTTAAAATGTACAGGTCCACATCCTCCACAATGGAGGCTAACATAGTACCTCTTGCATCAGCTGTGGAGCCACCCCACAGGGGATAATGACTGTTCATGTCAGCCAGCAAGAAATAGGGTGAGGGAAGTGCACGAATAAGATTTTCAAGATCAACCCTCTCAATAGTGGCACTAGGAGGGAGATACAAAGAGCACACAGTATAACGACGGGGAAGGAAAATCTGGAGAGCAACAGCCTGCAGTGGAGTGCTAAGATTCACAGCAGTGAAAGGTATGTCACTGCGTACTAGAATAGCCACACCCCCACCATGACCTTGTCCAGGAAGAGGATCTGAATAAAAAACCTGGTAACCAGGTGGACTGGGAGGCGCAGCATCACCAACCATTGTCTCTTGTAGGCAAATACACACAGGTGAATACTCAGCCAGAAGCCAACGGAGTTCCTCCCAGTTGGCTCGTAAACCACGGCAGTTCCATTGAATAATATTAGCCATTAAAACTACTGAAATAAAAAGGGGCAGGGGAGAGGGACAAACAGAAAACCATAAGAAAATACTAAAAATATTAAAATGGAGGAACTATATACACAAAAGAAAGGGTCACTTAGTGGAAACCACTGAGCGACCCTGGGAGACAATCTTCTTGGGAATGCGGATACGCCCACTAAGGGGCTTGCCACGGGCAGCAGCATGGCTAGAACGAGGGCCTGGGGTCTGCGAAGTGTTGGGAGACTTCACAGACACCCGTCGCTGCCCAGCAGGAGAGGAAGAGCTACTCCGAACCCTGTCCGGGGCCCCCAGTGAACCAAGAGGTCGAGCAGGAGGGATTGGGGTCCTGGCCTCCAAACGTGGAGGAGGCAGGACAGGATCCTCAGAGGTAACCGGAGGAGGAACATCCGATTCCCCGGAGGAAGAGGTGCCAGACTGACCTGACACCCCAGAAGCCCCCGAAGACCCAGAAGCAGGGTCCGAGGGCTGTTGCACAGATGGACTAACTACAGAGGATGTGGACTCCACGACCGACACCTTGCTTGGAGGATCTTCAAGACTCAAAGACTCTGAGGAACCACGATGACGCTTAGCAAATGAAGAATGTGCACCATGACTACTAGGGGATACCATAGATGTAGAGGTCGAGTCTTGAACTGTAGCGGCAACCGTCGCAAGTGCGGGAGATTGTTGCACTGGCATGGTATCAACAGATGAAGGCATAGGAGCTGACACAACAGGAGGAACTCGAGTCTGCTGCTGGACAGGACGATGAGGACGGCTATGACCAGACAAAACTGATGCATAAGACACTCCGTTACGGAAAACAAATGACATGGCTCTACTCCTGGCCTCAGAAAAGCTTATTTTATCACGATTACGGATGAGGAGGATCTCCTTCTCCAAGCAAAACCGGGCACAGTCTTTAGATGAAGCAGGATGTGCCTCGCCACAGTGCAAACAACAAACAGGTCCAGGACAGTCCTGTCCTGCATGAGTGGATTCTCCACAACTGACACACACCACTGGGAGGCCCTGTTGCAAACGACGACAGACTCGCCCAACATGCCCGTACATCTGACAGTGGTAGCAGCGTCGTGGGTTTGGTACAAAGGGTTTGACCCTAAGGGACAACCAAGCCACCTTGATGGATGAAGGTAGAACATTACAGTCGAATGTCAGCAACAAGGATGGAGTTGGGGTAAGTACACCATCAACCTTCTTCCGAAACCTCTCCACTTTAACCACCCTGTGGACCTGGAGTTCTTCAAGGAGCTTCTCTTCACTGTAGCGGAGTAAGTCTTTTGAGAAAACAACACCTCGACTCTGATTGAAAAAAGCACGAGGGACACAAGTAAATAGCGCATCCGGGTCCTTACACTGGGCAGCCAGCCGGGAACCCTCTTCAGGGGATGTAACCTCCACTAGTAGGCTACCATCTCCCTGAGGTGAAATCTTTGGCTCTCTCCCACAGATTGACATAATGCACCGATGAACTGTAAAAATATCCAAATTCCCAATAGGCTGACCATCCAAAGTACGAATGGTGTAGTACCTTGGGAAATCAACCCTCTCATAGACACCTGGCAGGACCTCAAGGGCAAGTCCACAAGATGTTGTTGTCTGTTGCCGGCTCTTCTTCTTTGTAGTGGCCACTGACCGCAAACCACTGGAACCAGGCAGGTATGGTTCCAAGGTGGCAATGTGGGCCTCACCAGCCAGAGGCACATGAGGCGCACAGGAGGGAGACTCTGAAGGATGGTCAGGGACAGAACCAGGGTCGTCAGCTGTAAGAATGGTGAAGGAAGCCATATATAATAATAACCACCTTCATTCCCCCACCCCTCCACCCACCATGGAGCCCAACAAGGGGAGGCCATATGCCAGGGAAAGCACCACTGGCGACCCCAGAGGTAGTGGGGAAGTATACGCAGGTAACCACAAAGGGACCCTGACAAGGGTGACTCCAGGACGATAGGAGCCACCAGGTCCCCCAGTGCCCGCTTGACCCTAAAGCCACTAGGTGACTAGCCTGGATGGCTAGCCAGTGACCAGCCGATTGACCTGTTCGGGCCCAACCAGGTCACCCGTCTAGCCAGAATAAGGGACCAAAGAGGCGTATTGCTAGCTGCAGGGCGCACCATGCAGCATCGCTCAACCTCCAGGACTCCCGTCTCCCAGCATTACGGGACGCCTTGCACGGCAAACACGTGGGGAGGCAACAGTCCCGCCCTAGATGGCAAATGGGCAGGGACTGACATCACCAGTAGGCCTCCTCTACCAGTGATGTAGGGGGTGCTTGGTCCACAAGGCCGACAAATGCCAAACCCTACAAAGGTAGGCTTGCCTCCCAAGTAGGTGGCAATGCCAACCATGCTTCAAGCCCCACCACCACGTCAAGGTGACCCCCTACAGCAGGGCAGAGACTCAGAAAGCCTTCAATGAACTCATGCATTGGCAAGCTCTCCAGTATTGCCATACCCAGACCAGAATCAGCCATTTATCTTGGACTGTGATGCAAGTGACCATGGTATTGGTGGAGTCCTCTCACAAGGATGACAAGGAGAATGTGATAGTGTATCACAGCAAGAAGCTCAGCCCACCAGAGTGGAACTACTGTGAGACCCATAAGGAGCTCTTGGCAGTGGTGAAGAGCCTTAATTTCTTCCATCCCTGCTTGTACAGGTCCTACTACATCATCAGGATGGACCATGCAGCACTCAAGTGGCTGAAAATGCTAAAGAATCCGAAAGGACAACTGGCACGCTGGCTCAGCAAGCTAGATCAGCAAAATTATGAGGTGCTGCACCGTCCTGGGCGGGTACATGACAATGCTGACAACCTGAGTCGTTGGCCTTGTGATCTGGAGTGCCGGCAGTGTAGTAAAAAGGAAGATCATAGTAGGAAATGCAGCCACACTGCAGTGACACAGCCAGCATCAGATGGAGACCTGAAGAGGATGCAGATGGAGGATGCAGATTTACAACCAGTGCTAGAGTGGCTGGAGCCGAGTACAGTGCAACCATCTTTGGAAGAAGTTTCCAGGTTAAGCCCAGCAACCAAAAGTTACTGGAGTCAGTGAGATCTTCTTCGTTTGAACAACAGACAACTGGAGCATCAGTGGGAAACACCTGATGGCCTCTGCAAGTATTGGCAACTGGTGGTTTCGAAGAAGATGAGGTCTGAGATCTTGGGTGAGTCCCATAACCAGATCACTAGTTGGCACCTGGGAGTGAAGAAGACTCTAAGCCGGGTGCGACAGAGATTCTACTGGATTGGCATGCATCAGGATGTTGAAGAATGGTTTGGGGCTGTGATGTGTGTTGTGCCAAGAAAGGACCCAAGAAACGTGGTTACGCCCCTCTCCAGCTGTACCAAGTGGGTGCACTGATGGAAAGAGTCGCAGTGGACATTGCTGGACCTCTGCCACACATTGAAAGAGGAAACCGGTATATGTTTGTTGCCATGAACTACCTCACAAAGTGGCTGGAAGCCCATGCCATCCACGATCAGGAGGCTGCAACTGTTGCTTAGGTGTTGGTTGACCATTTTTTCTGTCGTTTTGGGATGCCAACAAGAACTACATTCAGACCAGGGTAGAAACTTCGAGTCTGCTGCGCTCCGTGAGTGCTTCAAGTTATTGGGGATCAAGATGACCAGGACGACCCTACTAGGCCACAGTCAGATGGGATGGTGGAGAAATTTAATTGGACACTGGGACAAGAACTGGCCAAGTACTACGTAGAGGGACAAACACAATGGGACCAGAAATTACCTTCGTTGCTAGTGGCATATCAGTATGCATCCCATGAGTCTACCGGCTACACTTATGCAAAACTGATGTTGGGCCACGAATTACTCTTACCTGTTGACTTGTTAATGGGAAGACCACCTGGTGAAGAGCTGCCTACAGACACCACTGGCTATGCAAAGCATCTTCAGGAAAGACTGGCTGAGGTATATCATCAAGTGCGAGGAGCACTCAAGTTTTCAGGAGAAATGATGAAAGTATGACGTCAAGGCAAGTGAGGTGAGCTTCAAGGATGGTGACCAAGTTTGGTTATACAATCCTCAGCGAAAGAAGGGACAGTCATCGAAGCTGCAGAGGCCATGAGATGGGCCTCACACTGTGTTGGACCGCCTATCATACATAACATATCGGATTCAGGGAGGCAGTACCATGGGCCAGGACAGTACAGCTGGGTTGTCTCCGAGGAATCGTGCTCCCCTGCAGCTAAGGATGTTGATGAGGACCAAGGAGCTGAAGTGCAAGAGGATGAGACAGTTTCCCAAGAGAAGAAATGCATCACGAAGAGGACCAAGACCTTCCACAAGGAATGGGCTGTGTGGAGGAGCAAGGATTTTATCGGAAACAGCACAGAAGAAGACCTGATAAGTTGAAGGATTATTTTGTGTATAGTTAGATGTTTCATTAGGATTAATTTTGGTTGTATATATTAGTTTTGTCTGGACGACAAAGAACTACTGTAGGAAGGGATAGTGTTAAGAAGCGGTATTTCCCAGTTAGGTGCTCGTCAAGCTTCTCAGTGTTTCATGTACAGTAGTTCCGGTACCTGTGTGAGTCAGAATTGCCAGTTTGCCTGCTGTTTGTGAGCATAGTTATGTCATAAGTTATGCATTGATTTTTGTCCTCTTTTTCTCTATGATGTTTTATTTATGTGACTGTTTGTTGAATTGTGTAATTCAGATTAAGTTTGTATGCTAAATAATTTACAGTGTTACATAATGTAAGAAAACTCTGGCATGTTTTGATGTCTCCTAGTTGGTAACTGTTAACTGTTGCCCAATCCAGTTTGTGCTAGAAGTTTCTCGAATAATGCAAGCTTATCCCGCCCATGCCAATGCCGTTTTAAAACGGTCTGACGTAATTGAGTGCTAAGTGCCAGTGCCATTTGAAAACAGTCTAAAATAAAAAACTTCACTGTGACCTATTTTTCAATATTCGCAAGTAAAAACTGGCAGGCATGTAAGGTAACTGCTCCTCTACCACCCCCCAGGCTGTCAAGGCCATACACTCACTCGCTCCCCCCATCATGCTCGCTATGCCTCACTCTGCCTGTGTGCCTCACCCAGTGCTGTACATAGAGAAGGCATTTTATAAATATTTCCATGTAAGTGTAAGTTGTAAATATTTTCATGTAAGTGTAAGTTGTAAATATTTTCTTGTAAGTGTAAGGACTATAGAATGAAGTCAAGTTGTAAATACGTACTTGTAAGTGCCAGGACTGTACGTAATGAAGTCAGGTTGTACCTATCTTCAAGTATATGTAAGATTGTGTGTGTTTTTTTTTTTATGAGTGGAAGGAATAACTAAGGGAAAAAAAATAAGTCCATGTTCCTAAAGGCATCCTCCATTCATAAAATACTTACAACAATTGGATTTAAAATCGAGAGGATTAAATGTATGTGGGAAGCAACTCCCAGGAAGTGAATTCCAGAGAGTAGTAGTTCTGGGGATAAATGAATTTTGATTAGCAGAGGTTCTGCATTGTGGGGGAGAAAGTGTAAGTTCATGGGCGCTCCCAGTTGCCCGAGTATTTCGGGAGAAAATGTGAAGGGGAGGCACAATTGAAGCCAGTTCGTTAGAGCACTTATGGCAAAAATATCGATAAAATAGTGCTAAAGAAGCAACATCTCTACATACTGATAACGGAGGAAGGTCCTGCATTATTGCAGGATTATTGATTAATCTAATGGCTTTATTTTGAATTTTGTCCAACTGCCTCAATCCAACTGCTCCACATCCACTCCACAGTGGTGAACAGTATTCGATCTGAGAACACACATGACTTTTGTATATTGTGGCCATCTGCTTGTCAGTGAAGAACTCACGAACTCTGTACATAAGTCCCAGTCCAGTTTTTTAGAAGCATTTTTAGCAAGGGATTTAACATAAGTTGTCCAGCTTAGGTTGGGGTTTAGAGTAACACCTAGGATATCAATTGTAGTGGATATGGGAATACTGACATCTTTTAAAATTATGCGAGAGTCTGAGAGATTCTTTCTATTGGAGAAATTAATGTACACTGTATTTAGTTTTCTGAGCATTAAATGAGACCAGATTTTTTTGTCCCCATTGATTAATTTTAGAAAGGTCTGGTTCAGAGAAACTGCTGTGTTTATTTGGGAATTTAATATATCAAATTGTGTAAAGGAGGTACTAAATGTGAAAGAACTATGAAGGGTCGAGTCATCAGCATAAGAGTGTATTGGGTTGTGCGTGACAGATAGGAGGTTATTTTTATGAATGAGAAAGAGGGTTGGCACCAAAACTGATCCCTGAGGTACGCCAGCATTTATGGAATGAAACTGAGACTGAATTCCATCTACCATGACCTGTATTTTTCTACTAAGAAGGCATTTACAGAGAGAAAGACACACAAATTATGATAGATGCTGAAGTAACAAGTAATCAGAAAAGTGTACTGAAGATTGCTATACCTTCCCAGCATAAATACCTGAGTATACCCTACACAGAAAACGGATTTCTCTGACGTACATAGTGAGCGTGAGAGAGCAGCTATACCTGTATACGAGTGTGCCAGACTGAATAAAACCCATTTCCGAGCCTCGGTGAGCATTTTAACGGCGAATTTCGTTGTTTCCACATCATAATCTATCATTTTAGCCCCCCCCCCAAAAAAAAAGGTCGAAAAATGGCCGGCACTGGGGTGACCCATAGGGCTAAAAATGTCCGGCACACAGCTGGTTATATAAGGATGGGGAAGAGACTATTTCAGGTTTAGTCTGTTTTCAGTTCAGTTTGAGTGTAGTGCAATGTCAGGGCAGTTTCTATATTTTCGGTGCTTATGAAAGAGTGAATTGTTTATTGAAGTTTGTACATCATCGGTACTTGTGAAAATAGTGTTGTCAAGCATTAAGTGTACTTGCAATTAGTAAAGTTTGTGTAGCTCCAGTGCTTGTGAGAATAGTGAAATGAAGTTGGAAAGCATTAAGTGTAATTATTTGGAAAACGAAGACAATGAACTTAAGAAGCCAGTGTTTAGTTACTACGCATGAGCTGATCCCGTGTATTGTACACCTAAAGGCTGACCATAGGAAGAATAACTCACTGGGCAATGTCTTACCTGTACTGAATTACTGTACTGCTGTTGAAGCCTGTGGCACTGTGGGATGGGGATGTAACAGTATAATCTCAGCTACTGTATGTCGTATGGTTGTGAGGCATGAAATCTGACAAAGTCATTGGAAAATCAACTAATACGATCTCAAAGGGCAATGTAAACGTCAGTGTTGGGAATACCTTTGAGAGACAGGAAAAATAACACAAAAGGAGGTGGGCAGGTCATGTTGCAAGAATAAGGGATAACCGGTGGAGCAAGAGGCTGGCTGACTTGATTCCAAGAGATTGTAAGCATAGCGAAAAAGGCCAGACAGAAAGTGCAGATATGTGCTAAGGAAGTTTGCAGACAAAGCATTACAGGTTCACTCAAAGTATGAGTATTCATGGAAAAAGTATGGGGAGGCCTCTGTTCAGGAGTGCACTTGCAATGGCTGATGATGAGGAGGAGGATCATGATTTTATATATATATATATATATATATATATATATACCAGTATATATATATATATACACATACACTCGATCGTTTATTTGGCGGACCTCTATTTCCCGGATTTCGGATTTCCCAGACATGGGCTGAGTCCGGACAATATTATCAAATGCCGGAAAAATGCACGCACAAGTCCGGGATTCTCACAAAAGTCCAGCCATTATTCTCTCATATAAAACTATAAGCAGTCAACTGTACAACAGTATAATTTTAGCAAGGTTTTGACTCTATGAAGGCCATTTGTAACACACACAAGAAGATATCTGCACACATGAAATGCATCTTGGTCACCAAACTGCTTCAGGCCACCAGTTCCTAACTTGTAGCAATATCCCATTTGCCTCTTACCTTTCTTAAATGCCACTATAAATAGTTTACTTCATAACACAGTAAAATTCAAGGAAGACTTGGACACAATAAAATTCATAAGTAATTAAAAATATATATTTTTTTTTGGACAAACTCAATGGGATCCATTCTTCCTCATTTAGCTCACCCGACTCGGTGCGACTAAATACCGAATCGACACTTTTCACTGGAAAATATTTTATTTTTTTTCGACACAGTGGCTCATACACACTAAAAAATTAAGCTAAACCTAAAATGCACACTTTCTCTTCAGATCATCAGCATGCCTTGACAGACTTCTGTTTTGTATAAATATTTATTTTGAGTAAAAAAAAAAATATATCTGCATTGTAAAACGATATTAGTAGAAATCAAAAGTCCATCAAGGTGAGTTCTTAGGCTAGAGGCAGAACACTTCTGCTAAAAAAATTTCGCTCTGAATCCTTAGTGTCTATTAATAATTAAATTAAGGAAAAATTTTGACTGAATTTTGAATAATTAGGTGTGCAAAGCTATATGATAATTGAGATTAAAATAATTTCCAATTAAAATTGCCGATTCAGTCCAAGATTGAGATCACATTAACCCCTTAACCACAGGGCATCACTTCCGTGATGCATGGGAGCAAGGGATCATACGCGGGGCATCACTTTTGTGATTCTGTATTATTTTGAATTCGCACGGGCTTTCAAGTGGTGGCTTGTTTCATCTATCAGTACTGCCAATGTCCAACACTAGTCAGCACTCCTAATCTCATCTGTACTCCCATCCATTGTTGACAATTTAGCCATTTCTCCCCGTTCTTGACTCCCCTCCGTACCTCCCCTCCATTACCCTATCCTCTCGCCTGCCCTGCCGTGCTACACTAAGTAAATCTTCCCTGGAATTTTTCACTGATTTCATCCATTGAAATAAGCCCTATGCCCTATTCTTATACCAAATAATATATACAAGAAAGAAATAAGGTAAGTGAGAGTTCCATACACCTAGAGTTGGCTAATTATCACCTGACAACACCTCACGTGCACTCATTCGCTAATTTTCGCTGTTTATTTCCCCTTGAAATATGCCGTATAATCTATTTTCGTAATAAAAATATATATAAAAAAGGAAGGGGGAAGCCTAAGTGATATTTACATTCACCTGGAACTACCTAATTTATTATGTATTGTCTTGGTTTCCTGCCAATCATTTCATTGCTATATATTAGCAGGTCTCACAAGGCTAAAGTTGGTAGTATTGCACTCACCCTAGCCAGGCGGCAGGAGGCCACCACTATCAGTTCACTGCCGTCTTTCAAGGTGAATGTAGGTCTGATTCGCTCCTGCTAACTTCCACCGCGTTGTAGCCCCATGCAAAGGGCCGTGTGACCTTTACTCCCTACTCAACTTCGTGTGGAAAGAGGTAAAGGGCTGACAACTGATAAAGAGTGACTACGATCTTTCTATTGAGTAAAACAGTGCAAGTGGAAGTGTAAATAATGTGTAAATAATGTGTAAATAGCAAGTGAAAGCAATGAATGTAAATATACGTGAACAGTGGAAAATAGTTTTATACGGTACTTCAAGTGACAGTGCATAACACAGTGTAAATAAAATAGAAATGTAAATAATGTAAATAAAATAGAGAACGTAAATAGAAATGTAAACGAGTAGTATTATAAGAATACGAGTATATACACTAGAAGTAATGAAAGTGAAAGTTTCACTCTAGCATGTAAGAATACTATGAGTTATGAAAGTGAAGGTGAAAGTGACATTCACTCTCAGTGCTAGTATACAGGATGAGAAAGTGAATGCTACGTATTTTACGTAAGGAAATTGAATGCCTACAGTGACAATAAACTACTATTACTGAAGCAAACTTATGGATAAAGACTGTAGATATATATAAGTGTTATATAGTAATAAAAATATAAACTGTGAGAGTTTTTATGAATAATAAATGACAGAACATCAGTGGCGAACTAGCGCAAGTGGGAAGGTCATACGCCCTCATAATTTTCATTGCTTTCACAGTGTTTTTTTTTTTTTGGAGTATGGATTCCAAACTATTTGAGAATCATAGAATAGTGTTTCTAGTGATAATATCAGGCTGTGGTAATCATATTACAGGTTGTCGGAAAGTGTAAAGTGGAGACTTTGTTAACCAACTTCAGAGGTCTCCACAAGTCCTACGATACCAGACGAAGGCTCAACAAACACCCCAGGAGAAAGCTGAAGGTATGTACCATAAGCATATATGATTTTAATACTCTAGGACTAATAACTGATTTTTGGCAAATAGTTTTAGAGAGTCTATCGGAGCGCGAATATGCCTGCGGGAGCCACAAGAAAAAGTAAAACAAGCTCGCAGTTAAAGGGTTACTGATTTGCATGTTTGTATCTCGGTCAGCTGATCAGTGGTTGGCTCACCTTGTGGTGATCCATTCCTTGTTCTTTTTCCTCAGCTTTCTGATCATCTATCATACCATTCACATTCTCATCAACAACTGTCTAAACATCCATTCTTAGGGTTGTAGCTAGCAAATTACCGCTTTTGTCAGTTATTGTTACTGTGTCAGTGTTATTATTTTATGTACTCCGTATGCTAGTTATGTTGGTATAGGTTGCCTACATTCCAGAATGCCCTAGAATATCGGAATCATTGCCGGGCAGTATTGGAGAATCCGGACAAAGTATGGTAATAGTCCAGGGAATGGTATGTGGGCCCGGACTTTTGCAATTTCCGAACTAGTCTCCTCCCCCCATTTTAGTCCGCGAAATTGAGGGTCAAGTGCTATATACAATATATATATATATATATATATATATATATGCAAGAGGTTATAGAGGTTGGGGGAGTGGACTTTCTGACCACTACTTGGTGGTGGCCAGAATTAGGATCCAAGTAAGTTGGAGAAATAGGAGAAGGGAAAGGCGAGAGGAAGGAGTAGTTCCAAGGAGAGTGGAAAGGTTACAAGAGGATGAGAAAAAGGCAGAGTATAAGAAAGAAGTGGAGGAACGATTGGGCAAATATGAATTGGAGCAGATGGGGGACGTGAAAGGTGTGTGCAAGATATTTACAGAAGAAATATGTGTAGCATGTGATGTGGTGTGTGGGAGGATGAGAAGACGGAGGGAGTGCAAGGAACAGCATGGTGGACTGAAGAGGTGAGACAGGCTGTGGCACAAAAGAAAGCATTCAATGAATGGATGAGAAATAGGGGTGTGGAAGAAGTTGAGAGGCGGAAGAGAGAGTTATATGTAGAAAGAAAGAGAGACGTGAAAAGATTACTAAGAGAGACGTGAAAAGATTACTAAGAGTGGATGAGGAATTTGGAAGGATTTTGAGTGTAAAGTGGAGGGACTGTAAGAAAATGTTTTGGAAAGAGGTGAAGAGAGTAAGACAGGGTGGAAGTGAGGTTAGCAGAGGAGTGAAAGATAAAAATGGTAGATTACTAGTGGAGAAGGGAGAAAAAGTGAGCAGATGGAGAGAACACTTTAAGGAATTGTTGAACATAGAGGATGGAAGTAATGCGAGTATAAGTGGCTGGGGAATGGCTGGGAGAAGGAGGGAGGTGAGAAGACATGAAGAAAACAGTAGGATAGAAGTTGTGGAAGCAATGAAGAAAGTTAAACTGGGGAAAGCCTCAGGAATTGATGGAGTGTGTGGTGAAATGCTGAAGTATGGGAGAAAGATAGTAGTAGAATGGATGTGGAAGATGTGCAGATTGGCCTGGGAGGAAGGTAGAGTCCCGGAGGATTGGAAGTCAGGTATAATTATTCCCTTGTACAAAGGAAAAGGGGAAAAAGAAGTGTGTGGTAATCATAGGGGCATTTGTCTTCTTAGTATAATAGGAATAGTGTATGGTAGGATACTTATTGACAGAGTTAGAGAAAGAACAGAGGAATTAGTTGGAGAAGAACAGGGAAGCTTTAGGAAGGCAATAGGTTGTGTAGATCAGATATTCATTCTTAGATCTTTAGTGGAAAAGTTTCTAGAGAAGGGAAAGAAGTTGTATGCGGCTTTCATGGATTTGGAGAAAGCATATGACAGGGTGGATAGACAAGGATTGTGGAAAGTATTAAGAATATATGGAGTAGATGTGAAGTTGTTGAATGCTGTGAAGAGTATGTATGATGGTGCTAAGGTTGCAGTGCGTGTGGATGGTAAACTAAGTGAATTTTCCTCTTTGAAGGTTGGGTTGAAACAGGGATGTGTCATGTCTCCATGGTTGCTCAATCTGTACATGGATGGGGTAATAAAAGAGGTACAAGGTAGGGTAGTGGATGTTGGAGTGGCTCTGGTGAGAGAGGATAGTGTTTGGAAACTCCTTGTACTGTTGTTCTGCAGATGAGTGTTGTTGAGTGAAGACGAAGGGGAGCTGCAAGGCTTGGTGGATGAGTTTGGGAGAGTGTGTAAGAAACGGAATCTAATGGTGAATGTAGGGAAGAGTAAAGTGATGGTGTTTGAAAGAGGTGAAGTCAGTGAATGTACAGCGAGGTTGGATGGTGAGGAATTGGAAAATGTGAGTACGTTTAAGTACTTGGGTAGTGTGATGAGTAAGGATGGAGGTTTGGAGGATGAAGTGCTTGAAAGGGTACGGCAGGGAAGAATAGTTGCTGGTTCTTTGAAAGCAGTGATAAGAAACAGGGAAGTGAGCATGGAAGTGAAAAAGTTACTACATGACAGTATTGTGATACCAACTCTAACGTACGGAAGTGAAGCTTGGACGTTGTTGGCAGGACACAAGTCAAGAGTGAGAGCAGTGGAAATGAGTTATTTAAGAGGAGCCTGTGGAGTCACATGGAGAGACAGGCTGACGAATGAGGATATAAAGGAGCGTTGTGGTGTGGATGTGGATGTGATAGGAAGCGTTATGAGGATCACACTGAGGTGGTTTGGCCATGTGGAGAGGATGGAGGGTGAGAGACTGACGAAGAGAGTGTATGTGAGTGAGGTGGAGCGGGGAAGAGGGAGGGGGAGGCCGAGGATGAGATGAAGGGATGGGGTGGAGAGGTATATGAGAGAGCGGGGTGAGTTGGGAGCAGGGCAGTGAAATGGCCGGGGACAGAGCGACGTGGAGGCGATTTGTTTGTGGCTACCCCAAATGGGATTGAGGCATATATATATATATATATATATATATATATATATATATATATATATATATATATAATACCGATATCAACAGAAAAAAAAAAAACACGAAATATCTCTAGAGTTTTCGTGTATTCACATCATCAGGGATGAGCAAGTTGCGGGAGACTGAGTGCAGTAGCGTTATTTAAGCTGAAGAGAGGGGGGGTGGATATTTTGCAAAAGGTCTTTGCATGTCGCTGGCTACATACCAGTTTGATTGAAAGACGCACTGCTGTTCCTCCATCACTTCCCCCCTCTGACTTCCTCATGGCTGACATTAAAATTTCTTCAGTTGATGTATTTTCTGCCATCACTGGCCTCAGTACTAACAAGGCATATGGGCCTGATGGGGTCCCTCCTGTTGTTCTCAAGAACTGTGCTTCTGTGCTTACACCCTGCCTAGGCAAACTCTTTCGTCTTTGTCTGTCAACTTGTACCTTTCCTTCTTGCTGGAAGTTTGCTCTCATTCAGCCAGTCCCAAAGAAGGGTGACCACTCCCAACCCTCCAACTATCGTCCAATTGCTTTAACGTCCTGTATTTCAAAAGTTTTCGAGTCAATTCTTAATAGAAAAATTTTAAGGCATCTTTCCTATCACAACCTTCTTTCCGATCGTCAGTATGGGTTCCGTCAGGGACGCTCCACTGGCGATCTTCTCACCTACCTTTCAGACTCCTGGTCATCCTCCTTTCGGGACTTTGGCGAAAGCTTTGCCATTGCACTTGACATCTCAAAGGCTTTCGATCGAGTCTGGCATAAATCTTTAATTTCCAAACTGCCCTTCTACGGTTTCTATCCTTCTATCTGTGCCTTCATCGCTAGCTTCCTTTCTGGTCGTTCTATAGCCGCTGTTGTAGACGGCCATCGTTCTTCTCCTAGATCTATCAACAGTGGTGTTCCTCAGGGCTCTGTCCTATCACCAACTCTCTTCCTTTTATTCATCAATGATCTTCTAAGCTGTACATCTAACCATATCCACTCATACGCTGATGACTCCACCCTTCACCTTTCCATTCGGTTCCCGGAACGCCCATCTCAACAATTACTTCAACAAACAAGGGATGAGGCTATGGCACACCTAATGTCTGACTTGGCTCGTATCTCTGACTGGGGTAAAAATAATATGGTTGTTTTTAATGCATCTAAGACTCAGTTCTTACACCTATCAACCCAACAAAATCTTCCACAGGTATACTCACTAATGTTTAATAATATTCAGCTTAATCCTGCATCATCCTTGAACATGCTTGGGGTTTCATTTACTCGGGACTTATCTTGGAAAGATCATATTACATCTCTTGTAAAATCTGCTTCCAAGAGATTGGGTGTGCTAAGCCGACTCCGCTCTTTCTTTACCCCTGCGCAATTGTTGACTCTATACAGGGGTTTTATCCGCCCCTGTGTGGAGTACAACTCTCATGTGTGGGGTGGCTCCCCACATACAGCTCTTCTCAATAGGGTGGAGTCAAAGGCTTTTCGTCTCATTAACTCTCCTCCTCTTACTGACTCCCTTCAACCTCTGTCTCTTCGCCGCACTGTTGCATCTTTATCTCTTTTCTATCGCTACTTTAATGGTCACTGCTCCTCTGAACTGTCTGCTTGCATTCCTCCACCTCTACGACGGGCGCGTAGCACCCGTCTGGCAGCAAACTCTCATCCTTTTTCTGTCCAACTCTCTAATGCAAGAGTTAACCATTACTCCCAGTCTTTCATTTATGCAACAGGTCAGCTATGGAACTGTCTCCCTCTGTCTGTATTTCCTGCTGCCTATGATCTCCAGTCTTTCAAACGCAGTGTGTCCAGGCATCTCAAAATGATCGGATCTTGAATTTGGCTCTATATTGTATTTTGTTTTTCTCTTGGAGGGAACTGTTACTGAGGGCTCATGGCCTTTGGTTCCTTCTTCCTCGCATAAAAAAAAAAAAAAAAAAAAAATTATTTTAGCTATCGTTTAAATTAATTAGGATATTGTTTATTGAGGAAAAAATATTAAATTATATTAATAGAAGCCCTTCTACGTTATTGGAAGAAAAGGCGTGTAGTAACACATGACAAATCTAACAACATGGCATTTTGTATACGACAATACTTAGCATCAAACTGTGCACACGATTTTAGCTTTAGCTTGAAGTTTCTTTGCGTGTGTCACGCCAGGGTAGAAAAATCGTTTATACTTCTAAAGACTACTCTCGTATCTTTAGAAACAGTCCTTATTTAAATGAAAAATTTTGCTTAATAAATGTTGAAAACGGGCCCAGGTCTCATCACAGTATGAAGGTCGCCCCTGTTGCTACAGAATTTTCCTATCTGAATTTTATAATGCAAATTTGTGAATATATTGATATATTAACCTCTTTAGAGATGTGCACAATGGTATACTTTGTGCAGTGATGAGGACAAATCTAAGACCAGATATGTTCACTAATTAGTATCACAAAAACTGGAAAACACGCGAACAAAGTCCTTTCACAAATTTTATCAGATATTACTGTTTCTTACTGTTATTCATTATAACTATACTAAACTGCAGAACTACCTCTGTAACACAAAAAAAACTAGCTGAGCAGAGCAGTGGCATATTTTTAGAAACAAAAAGGATTGTTTTCCGGCCCTCTAACACAGCGTTTTAGTGTGCATCCTTGTTGCCCTCGCAGGACAGCAACTGAGGCTTACAGTATGCCAAATGCCCACAGACTGCAATTTCTTGCGGTTTTCCTTGCGAAGCCCTTGCGGTGTATTGTGTCCGCACGAAAATGTCCCCTTGCTGTGTCCTTGTCTTTCTTTTTTTTCTAGCAGCTTCAGACTGCGCAATGCATCGCAAGGTTTTGAACATTTTCAAAATTCTTGCAGACCTGCTGAAACCGCTAGAAGGCACAAGAAACCTCACGAACATTCACACTGTGGGCAAAGTTTGCCTAACGTTGTGCAACGAAGTGCAAGGGATTTTCAACTGTTTTATGGGAACATCTGGAACCCATATAAGTTAAAAGGGCCTGGCTTCCCTGACTTCTGGGGAAATACACGGTCTCCAATTCGTATTCTGTCTCTCAATTTGGGGTCCAACCAACATGAGGAGTTCTTGGAACATCCCCGGGCACATCCTCTGAAAATCCAAATACTCGTCACGATCTGCTTGGGAGAGTTCCTGCATTAAAGTTTCGTACTGGCCATACATGCCCTTTCTTAAGAGTCATGGGGTCACCCACCACCTCCTCTCCTGCTGTCCCTTCTGATGTCACCTCTTCCTCCTCCTCACTCCTCAGTACCACACCCACACAGACAGCAACCAGGCATATATCTGCGTCATCCTGGTCCATAATGACAGTGTCCTAGCCCATACTGACACTTTTGCATGGTATGGTATGGAGGTTCTCTCTCTTCTCTGTCTGGAAGTGAACTTTACATCTTTCCCAGTAAAGCCGGTAAATATATATCCCTGGTAATGAAGGGCAGATTTATTTTTATCATTTTCTGCATTTTCTTGCGAATTCTTGCATCGATCGTGCTGTGGGCAATGGCAGTTTGCAGGGTAACAGAAGACAAAAAATAAACCACAACAAACCACAGATTATTGTGGGAAAAAATCGCAACAAAGTTCCGCAAGATACACCAAGAAATCGCAGTCTGTGGGCAATTGGCATTTCTGGCTAACACGGTTACCAGATGCTTACGCTCATGTTTGGCGTTTATAGAGTATCTGTTTGGATAATCAAATTTTTAACCAAAGGACAGTTTAAAAATTGATACAACAAATGACTATCATTTTGGCATACACTAAAATCTGGTGTGCAGTTTCTGGCAAAATATGCCCAAACTGGCAGAATCTGGAAACCTTGGCCTAAATGCAGGCAGGAAGGTGACATGGGCGGTTTTTATAAATATAAAGTTTTGTTGTGATAAAATGGTGTTTTTTTAATGATGCTTTTCTTTGGTTTTACCTTTATAGTCCTCTGTCATGATATAAAAATGAGGTGGGTGCTGTTATACAGCATTTTTCAAAGTATTAAATAAATAATCTGTTTCCCCTAGAAATTTTATTACTCTAGAGAGTACCCTAGGAGGGATGTGCATACCCTAGTTTAGGGTAAATTACCCTAGAATGGAAGCACTGCGTGGACGCTGTTTAACAGTAGGCAAACTTTTGCCCCCAGCTGTACGCTGAGCTTCCTTTCCTGTACTATATTGTTATTAAAGAGAAATGCAAACCTTCCTTTACATAACCCAACTCCAACCCCCTCCCCCCCAAAAAAAAAAAAAAAACATGATGTTGAAGATGAATAATGATGATGATGATGATGTTCGTGGGAAGGAGGAGGAGGAGAAAGAGAGGGAAGACCAGGACAAGCATAATTTCTCTTGCGTTAAACCCAAATCTCGAAAATGCATTTTTTTTTTTACGTTTTTGCTCTCACCCATCAAACCTCCTTTGGATTATATGATTCCCAAATCCGAGAATACGTTGACTCTCCGGAACCTCCTGATAAACCTACATACATGCCTTTGTGGCAGAACCAGTGGAACCCACTCTGTAAATCTTCAGGGTATTTGCAGTAAAGCAGCTCTCAGGGAATTACCTTGGCATGCGCCTGTGTGATAAAGCAACCGGAATACAGGGAGGTAGTGTGTAGTTTTTCATTTACTGTGTGTGTGTGTGTGTGTGTGTGTTCATACTTAATTGTTCTTACCTAATTGTATCTTTACAGGAATGAGTCAAGCTCGTACTGTCGCGTGTAATAAACAAATTTTATCATACACATCCTTAAATTTATGAATAATTTTGGCACGCACTGTTTCATTCGGTACTGCATTCCACTGATCAGTTGCCCCATTTGGGAAACTAAATCTCCTTACGTCTTTATCACCTCTCTTTTTATGTAGCATTTTTTGCAGTGTCCTCTTGCTGATGCTTCTCCATAGGCTATTATACTCGTTTATGTTTATTTTCTCCTTCCCTAAGATGCATATATATAGTATAATCGTGTCTCCTCTTTTCCTTCTCTTCTGTAATGTTGGTAGATTCAGTTTTTCTAGTCTTTCTTCGTAGCTTCGTTTTGTGTGTGTGTGTGTGTGTGTGTGTGTGTGTGTGTGTGTGTGTGTGTGTGTGTGTGTGTGTGTGTGTGTGTTTTAAGTGACCTGTGAGGATGTAAGGTGGAGGAAGATAATCGTTGAACTAGTGAATTTTCTTCTGTATCTTGCATTATGGGAGAAATGTTGTTAGGGATGTGATGAGATTTGTTTTCATGGGTTTTGATCCTACTCTGCTCGATGATATCTTTTGTATTTCATTCATGTTATCTCCAAACACCCATCCCATCATCCGTTCACTCGCACTTGAGGTGATGCTGCCGTCAATTGATTCTACAATGAGTGACAAGTGTAATGATTTCCTGTAACCTAAGCTCCTGGCTATTAGTCAGTTAACAGAATATATATATATATATATATATATATATATATATATATATATATATATATATATATATATATATATATATATATATATAAAACACAGATAAGAGAGACAGATAGGTAGGGTTCGATAGATAGGCACTGAGAAAGAGAGAGAGAGAGAGAGAGAGAGGGAGGGGGTCGTACGGAATGGATTAATGAGTTATATCTCATTAATTTATTTTTATAAATTGTACACCCAAAATTTTATTCTTTAGTTAAGATAAAGGATAAAATGAAGGATACACTATAATAAAGCTCTCGCGGTTAAAAAAGAAATGCTACTCTTATTTCGGTGTTTCCATATTTATCTTTATCTTTTGTGTGGATAATTGTAGGGACGGACTTTCGTGTACGTTTTTATATTTACTTATTGCAGAAGTTATGTCTAATGACTATTCCTGCCTTTTGTGTTTGTGTGTGTGTGTGTGTGTGTGTGTGTGTGTGTGTAGGCAAAAAAAAAAAAAATCTGATATTCATACGTGGATGCTCAGCCTCTCCATGATGGCTTACTGACCATTATCCTGTCATATAATGAAGTCACAAATCCCTGCAGCTCGCACCCCTATCACCCTACCAGTCATCTGCATCTTTTTCTGTACAATCTTATCCTAAAAAAAAAAAAGTTACCTAATAATACGAGGTATTCCCTCGTCCTCACACACACACACACACACACACACACACACACACACACACACACACACACACACACACACACACACACACACACACACACACACACACACACACACACATACGATATGTGTACAGTTTCATAGAGATTTACCAGACTTTTGCCGGTGTCGTAAAGAGAAGCTGATTTTGCAACGATATAAAAACCATCTCCTTAATGAAAGGTACTGATTGAGTGACTGGCGCGGTCAAGCTGTGCATTTGGAAGGGTTGTTTGTTCAGCATTAGGATATCCATTACCCTGTTCTGTGCTTGCATAATGTTCTCCAGTTAACCCTTTTAATCCGATCCCGCAATTTTTCACTTTATTCTTGCTACTTGCAGACGAGGACCTGGTGCGGTGGCGTCTTCGTCGTGGGTCTACCCCCAGAGGCTGTCGAAGAGAAGAGGAGGACAGCACGGGGGCCAAACCACCGCAAACCCCCCCGGCCCCTCACGGGGTTCGAGTACCAGGGAGTGGCTTCGGTCGCCCGGGCAAGTAACACATCTCCCAACACAACACACACAACAACACCGTTTTTTCTACACCGAGAAATGACTCCCCGGCTGTCATTTCTCGACGACTTCTTCTAGCCGGGGACATTGAGAGCAATCCAGGTCCCGCCAACAAATACATATGTCCAACATGCTCAAAACCTATCACGTCGAGCTGACAGACAAAGGGTTCAGTTCAGTGCAATTCCTGCAAGAACTGGACCCATTACAGCTGCACAACACTTGCATCCAGAACACATTACACAAACACCTGGACCTGCTCCTTATGCTCCTTCCCCCCACCCATCAACCCCCCTTCCAATCCTACTCCTACTTCCTTCACACCTCCACAGCCAAACCCACCGACCCTTCCCACACCATCCAGTCCACCAACGCCTACCATTCCAATCCATCCTAATCCACCTCAACCCTTACCTCCATCACAACCTCCTCCTACCCCTTCCCCTCCACCCATACCACCTCCCCCCCGTGCCGCAGCAGCCAACACACATCGCACACACAACATAAACATCCTTCAGTTAAACATAGATGGCATAAACACTAAAAAACATGAACTCACACAATTCATCAAACAACAGAACATACACATTGACATCTTACAAGAAACAAAACTACACAGAGCACAGAAAACACCGACATTTCATAACTTCACCACCATTTGACAAGACCGGGCCGACGGCGGTGGCGGTGGACTCATCACCCTGATACACAAATCCATCAACTTTGCAGATACCAGTGCACACACAAAGTCACTTCTCCCCCCACATGACACCACAACAGAAATACAATCAATTAAAATACGCACTGGTGACAAATCACACATAACAATCGCTAACACACACATTCCCCCCAGTTGTCCCCCACAGTACCACACAATTACTCTCCACAGATACACCACATCACTAACATACCCAACATCATCCTGGGTTGTGATTTCAACGCCAAGTCGTCGGCCTGGCATGTCAACAATCCTGACACAGACAGAGGGCTGGACCTACAATCCCAGACAGATCATCTTTTCATACTAGTCTAGACGAAAATACCCATATCCCACAGCAAGCCCTCTTCCTCCCATCATCTCCAGACATCACCTTCTGCTCCCCAAACCTTTCCCCCACTACATCATGGAGAGTGGTCAAAACCCTAGGTTCTGATCACCTCCCAATCATCATCGCTACCAAAACCAGAATCACCCCAGCTGGCCACAAACACACATACACTAATTATAAGAGAGCCAACTGGGAGGCCTTTGTAACTGAAACAGAACAACATCTCGAAACGTTAAACAGTACACCCATCACAAACATCAACACCGCTGTGCACACTTTCAATACAACTATACAAAACACAGACAAAAGACACGTCCCTAGAGGCAACAGAAAGAGACACAACCCCAACTTCACACCAGAAATTCAAGGCCTCATCAGACAATGGGACACACTGCGACACTCCCCAACACCCCATACGCAAGACACCATAAAACAAATACAAGAACTCAACACTGAAATAAACAATAAAATATCAGAACAGCAAACACTAAACTGGAAAAATTACCTCCAAACACTTGACCACAAAACAAACATCAGCAAACCCTGCAAAACACTAAACAGCATCACACTTTCCAACAGCAACACCACACAATCACACGCTGCCATCACAACAACAGACACCATACCCTCAAACAAACAACAAGCAAACACTCTCATCAATCACATTTCACAAGTCAGCCATCTAAACCCCCATCCCGAAGACCGACATATCATCCGACTTAAGAGACAGTTTCCCACAGACCCAGACTACACACCTTTCACTTACAACCAGACGAAGCACATCATTAACAACCTCAAGCACTCATTTCCCTGTGGACCAGACAACATAAGCAACATTCACGTTAAACACCTAGGACCACAAGGCATACAAGCACTCACCAACATATCAAACTACAGCTACTCACACAACATAATACCCAACATCTGGAAGCATGGCAATATCGTCACTATCCCTAAACCCAACAAAGACCCCACGTTACCCTCCTCACATCGCCCCATCACACTCCTCTGCACCCCCTCTAAAGTCACTGAACGACTGGTACTACAACTAGTCACACCTCACATTCCCCTAGCTCAGTCACAACATGATTTTAGGCCACTACACTCCACAAACACCCTTCTTACAGACCTTACACAGAGAGTTTTCGATGGCATGAATTCAGCTAGGCCACCACACAGAACACTCCTGATCACACTAGACATTACCAAAACTTTTGATGCCATCCCCCGCCACAACCTCACAAACAAAATACTCAACACAAACATGCACAATAACACAAAAAGATGGCTGGCAAACTACTTAGCAGGCAGATGAGCACACTTATCATTTGACGGTCAGTCTTCTAACATCAGAAACTTCACAAACGGCGTCTGCCAAGGATCTGTTTTGTCCCCTACACTCTTTAACCTATACATGCACGACATACCCACACCCCACACACCACAGATACACATAGCTTCCAATGCAGATGATATAACACTTACATGCACGCACCAACACGCAAACACAGCTGCACACATCATTCAACCTTACCTCAACACACTACACGAATGGTTCACCACAAACATGCTTAAAATAGCCCCAGCCAAATCTACAGTGACTCTTCTCACAAACTGGAGAGCAGAACACAGTCATATCCCAAACCTCACCATAAACAACACTCCCCTACCACACACACACACACACAAAATCCTTGGTGTAACATACAATACATCAATGTCATTTAAACAACACATCGCAAACATTACAAATAAAATAACACGAAGACTCAATGCTTTGAGGTCACTTGCCCATACAACATTCGGACACAACAAAGAAACTACCACCACAGTATACAAACAATACACACGTTCAGTGATGAATTATGCAAGCCCTGCCTGGGCTTCTAACCTCACCAAAACACACTACAACACTCTACAGATCATACAGAACAAGGCCCTAAAAATAATCACAGGCTGCACAGCTACTACACCCACAGACCACCTACATCAAGAAACTAAAGTCCTCAAAGTCAAGGATCACCTAGACATGAGAGGCACCCAGTTTCTTGCTGCAGCCTCCACAAACCCACAACATCCACTACAGTACATGCAGCACATCCACCCACACCAAGGAACATCAAAATAACACCCAGCATACGATACCATACACAAATACTGTCATCTCTCCCCCCTCGTCCATCCCAGACCAGCTTCCAGAAGCATATCCACACTCAGATCACTCGCCGCTCCATTCAGTCACTTAAAGACAACACACAGCTGCAAGCACGGCCTCCTGACATCCACCCTTCTGAATCCTATCTTCCTCGTGAGGACAGGGTCCACCTGGCCAGGCTGAGATGTAGGCACCATCCTGCCCTCTTAAGCTACCAGAAGAGGCTGGATGACTCCGTCGCTGATGCCTGTCCAGGATGCAACACAGTACCCCATACTATTGAGCACATTATGGAAGACTGCATTGCACACAATCACCTACGCCAACAACACAACATACACTCTTTGAGAGCGCTGTGGGAAAGTCCGGTCTCGGCCATGGCTTTCCTAAGGGACTCGGGGCCGTTCGGCCATACTGCCTAGGGAACAACTACTACTACTACTACTTGCAGACGATTATATTCGCCTTATGACAAACATCTCGTAATGGATTGGTTAGTTATAGCCTTACTTTGTAGCTTTAGATATAGCATCATTTATGGACAATTATAGCTTTCACTAACCACTCATAACGATCCCTCGTAATGTTGAGCAATGTTATCTGCAGTTGGCTTTATAAATTTAAAAATGTGTCAATGGAGTGAATGGATAACAGAAGCAACTGTAAAGTCAACCAAAAAAGTATGGGCATTGTTACATAAGGGTAAATTTCTTATTTTGGGTATAATATTAACTTTGATATTTATCAGTACTTAAAGCCGCATAAAACTCTCGAGGAACCAGATTAGTAGATTTATTTGTGTCTGCAGAAAGCATTCATTATTCATATCTATCAAGCCAGGGGGGTGGGGGGTGGGCAATACCTTTTTGACTGCACATCATGCCACATCCCAGTCAGGAACTTTCCCAAACCAGCTTTTTTCAGGACCACCGCCATTTCCACACATCTAATTAAAAGTCACTCCCCTTGTTCTTCCTTCTCGACATTTTCGAACACATAATGACCCGTATTCTCACCGGGTAAGGAGGATATGATAGGTTGATATCCTTTCACACGTAATTTAGGCGGAGTATGGTAATGTTTCAATAACTTATATAACAGAGTAGTATAGTAAGGTGTCACAACCAAAACATATCGCTTAGGAAAAGGTGTTATGGAGCTTCCTTAATGGACGAGAATATGAGCTAATGACAACAAAAATGCTGATATTAGCCCTGTCATGATTACGTCAACTTTTAGTATTTCATTCAGTATTTTATTTAATGCAGTCAAGGGTAGGTCACAGGAGCCTATAAATAAATAAACTGTCTATAATAATCCTCTTATCATCGCGTCAAAGCAAGTGTTTTTACCTAGGCAAACACCAGATGCTTTAATGCAGTTCCATTAAAAGAGCCTGAGGATGTTAACCGAATTTCCGCAATACGCACTCCATCTCCTTCAATATTTCCATTACAATTAATTTTATATCTTCAACCTCGTTACACTACGTTTTTCACCCCACACTGTCCTGTACACCTCCTTCAAGACCATCGCAGCTTTAGTGAGTGACACAACATTGCAGCATCTCTCCACCAGTCAACACAACTTTAACCACGTCGATACGGTGAAGTTACTACTACCAGTACTACTGTGGTACCGTTTTGGGCACCTTGCCCTATACCGTTGAGCAAGATTCAAAGTGTGTGTGTGTGTGTGTGTGTGTGTGTGTGTGTGTGTGTGTGTGTGTGTGTGTGTGTGTGTGTGTGTGTACTTTAACTCCTAAGCTATGATGGATATGAATGAAGCTTCCAAGGTGAGTTCATCAAACTATGATTTTTAGGGAGCCAATCCCCGTCACGAAATTAATAATGCTCAGATATAGTGAAAGGAGGGTAGATTGCCTATGACTTCAGTATCTTGGTATATGTAGTACAATAGGCTCTCATCAGTAATGCGATACATGAGGACCATGACCTGGCGTTGATTCTTGGAAGGTCAACCCCCACTCTCAAAAATATAAACGATCAGAAATAGCAGAAAGTGAGCTAATGGATTTCAGTGAAACTTCTCAGGTCAATTCGTTTGGTTACTTGATACTGCTTTCCATACATAAAATTTTCCACCATTTTATATATATATATATATATATATATATATATATATATATATATATATATATATATATATATATATACAGTATATATATATATATATATAATTGTGCAGGGGTCATCCTCCTTCCAAAATTGTAAAGGTTAAATAATAGGAGAAGAAGGGCGGATATTGCTTTGATATCTCAGTATATATTGCACAATAGATTTACATCCATGATACAATATTTGGGGGGCCAGCCCCCTCCAAAAGATAAAAACGATCAGAAATAAGGGAAAAATTTGAATGGGACATTCCAGTTGAGTTCATCTGGTTACTCTGAGGGCCTTTCACTATATACGGTTTTCTAACCATGATTTTTAGGGGGATCAGGCCTTCTCATCAAATTAAAAATTATCAGAAATAGTGAATGGAGGGCATATATGGCTTTGATACCTCAGTACTTGTATTACAATGGACTCTCATCTGTAATGCAATATTTGAGGAGCGTGATCCCCAGTGATTCTTTGGGGATCAGCTCCCCCTAAACAAAAGCGAACGGAAATAAGGGATAGTGAGCACATGGATTTCAACGAAAATGGCACACATATTGCAGGACCTGGAATGCAAATCTCCATGTTTTCTCTGAATGCACAGGAAGTAACTGCTCATCTACTTTATAATAATAATAATAATAATAATTATTATTATTATTATTATTATTATTATTATTATTATCATTATTATTATTATTATTATTATTATTATTATTATTTATTTTCTTGATCTTTCTAATGATTTTGTTCAGCAAGCACAAGACATCTTGCTCTGGAGGGTATAGGCACAGACTTCATTAACTACTCACTTTTAGGAAGGTCTCTGGAGTTAAGTACAGTTGTCTCGTGGTTGCATGAATAAAATATAAAAGATGTGTTCGAAGTGAACATGGATAAGCTGATGCCAGGATATACTGGGACACACAAATGGAAAGTAAAAGAAGTTGTTGTACAAAAAGAATCACACAGAAACACACACACACACACACACACACACACACACACACACACACACACACACACACACACACATACCGAACCCCCTCTCTCTCTCTCTCTCTCTCTCTCTCTCTCTCTCTCTCTCTCTCTCTCTCTCTCTCTCTCTCTCCAGTTCCCTTCCCAACCAATGACCCGTGATCCCGTGCAAGACTTACGCACGGCCGGTGGAAGCTATTTAGCTAAGGTATTGGGGTGTAGGAAAATGGTTAACCGAGAGGCGATGAAGAAGGAGGGAAAGGATAATGTGGAGGCTGGGAAATGGAGCGACAAGGTGAGAGGCGAGTATATGAGGTGGAAGGGGAGGGGGTAACCTTCACTGGTGGTGGACGTGAGACGGTAGGGCGCAGTGTGGAGGGGGAAATATGTGTAGAGCACAGTGTGAGGTTAAGGTCAATGTGAGGCACACTGCTGGGGTTGCAGTTTATACCTAACAGTATATGTGCGCTGAAAGTGAAAGTGGAGATGTACACCGTTCGACGATGTGACAGGGTTGAGTGTGGCGTGTCAGATGAGTGCAGTGTGGGAGGTGAGGTCAATGTGGGTTGAGTGTAGGAGGTTGCAATGTCTAGGAAGCAGTACATGAGGTGGAAGAAGAAGGGGAGACGTACGCTGCTGGAAGAAGTGAGAGGATATTGTACAAGGTGAGAAGTGAGGGCAGTGTCAGGGACAGAGTGGGAGCGGTGATGTAAGGTAGCGTGGGGTAAAAATACATAAGGTGGTAGGGGAGGGGGAGAAACACTGTGGAATGACGTTAAAGGGTAAGGTGCTGCATGGGAGATGAAACCAGGGTCAGGCAGACTGTGTGGTGCTGCAGTGCACGGCAGCAATACATGAGGTGGAAGGGGAAGAGGAATCACAATGTGGTACTGGCAGGATGTGAAAGGGAAAGTTGCATTGTGGGAAATAACAGTGTCGGCTAGAGTGCACGGAACTGCTTAGTTAGTTGCAGTAGTTGACGTGGGATCGATGTGCAGAATAGAAGTGTGGGATTCCAGCGTTGGATAGAATCATGGGGTTAGAATTTAGGTCCACAGAATAAGTTAGAGAGTAGAATAGCACAGTGAGTTCAAGTAGATGAAAGCAGAGTGACGTTAAAATGCAGAATTACCGTGTGGGATTGAAATGATGGGATCAGGTGTATGCGAGATTTATAAAATACAATGTAAGGGATATTAATGTAATGACAGGAATGTGAAATTTATAAATAACTTCTAAAGCTACATAATCACAAGATCTTAAATGGTAACAATAAAATAATAACAAGACTACTTTTCATGTGTGAGCCAGGTAGTCTGTAATAATACTGTTAGATGAAAACTTGACTACTATGTATCCATCCTGGATGAGTCTCAGTGCTGGTTTTGTGACATGTGAACTCAAGTTGTGACTCTAAACAACTTTTATGAATAACTTTTCCTTCTACAGTCAATATTTTCTGGGATTTGAGTTTTCGACATGGACAGAAACACACATACATTTCGTACAAAAATATTGACCATCGACTTCATCTACCTGTGATTTAAACAACTTTTATTAATAACTTTTCCTTCTACAAATAATACTTTCTGAGATTTGAGTTTTCGACACACACACACAGACACAGACACACACACACACACAGACACACACACACACACACACACACACACACACACACACACACACACACACACACACACACACACACACACACACACACTTACACACAAAGAGAGATATTTCGTAAAAAAAAACAATGACCATCGATTTCTTCTGCGTGGCCCAATAATAGTGAATCCTCTTTCCTACTCACCTAGAAAAACGGGATTAAACTACCCCTTTGGAAAACAAAGCAAAGGGAAATAGACAGAAGAACGCAGAATAGGGCAAACACCTCTAAAAATACTGAGCATACAAGAATTGAGAAAAACGAAGATAAGAACCACTATGTATAACACAGAACTCAGAGGAACATATTAAAACTATGTGAAGAATCTTTAACTGAAATGCGATGGGAACAAACATTATGGAGTTACACAAACAACAATTTCTTGTATTTAGCCCCATCCCCCTTGAATAGATTTAATATACAGCTAATAGTATAAGCTTTTAACAGATCAATTTAAATGTTAACATGACTATGGAGAGGGTCTCTGGTCAGAATACGATACTGTTTCTATTTTTCTGCTGATACCTCCACCGTCATTAGTCTCTCGGTATTCTAGGGCGAGGAACTTAACCTACTGGACCCCCCCGCCGTACTTACCAACCTGGATACCCCCTCGGTGATCAAAGACTAACTCATTGATGATATACAGTAGCAATCCAACTCAACGTCCTGATCATTTACTTGACTACTAGTAATTGCAGTCGTCATTTAAATGAAGAAACATGAGAGAGAGAGAGAGAGAGAGAGAGAGAGAGAGAGAGAGAGAGAGAGATTTGCTCAGAATTTATTGACCGGGATGTGTCCCTCTGACCGTCAAAGATATTTTACTGAAGATGAAGTGGGTTCCCTCTCGCAGATCCTGGTATTTACTCACACAATTGTACAAACTGTGGCTGTGTCTTCAAATGTAGCATTACTTAGTTTCACCGACACACTGGTTGTCTTGGCTCTGTGGTTGTGATTAACGGCCACATCCTAAGTGCCACTGGGTACTTTTCAGCACCACATACATAGTTAGCATAATTTATAGCACCTTAACACTGCATGGGATGGTCTTGCAGTGGGATTGCTTGCCTGCGGTTCATGGGTCTGCTCAGCCAGACAGACTGATGTTATTCTGCTATTACCAGGACACCTTAACATTCTCTGCTGTGTCATTTCTTCCGTTTTAATATCGATATTGTTTGCATTAAATAACATTCAAAAGGATACTGAGTTGCCACGTATAGAAGAAATCGCTAAGGATGAAGTGCTAAGACATCTTCAGAGCCACTTAGAATCAGACACTAAGTTTTAACCTCGTCACACTGATGACGTATTTCCTTATTTTATTCCTGCGACTACCAAACAATGTAATTCACATCAGGAAGCTCCTTCTTTCTGAACCGGGTACTGAAGGCTGTATGTAACCTCTCCAAATGGGATAAAAATCTCCTAAACTGAATAAAACAGCCTGAAAGTTGCAAGAACAAAATAAGAAATACGTCCTTCCTTTTTTATATAACTTCTTAGCCTTCTCAGTGTCGGAACAACTCCAGTATTCTGGTCTAGCTAACTGCAGACGATGTTATTGAGCCAAAAGTTAAATTTCGGAGATTGGGAGTGTTAATGCTGTATTCATTCTTGGTAACGATAACTCAGGTATTCTATTCCAACTACTGGCAGTAATTTTTGTTTTCTTTTTTAGCGAGTTCATCATAAGAGCCCGAAAGATTTAGCTGATTTTAACTTTAGCAATATATACGTCATTATTTACATTTTTCTTTGGAATGTGATTCATTTTAATTTGTATTCCCACAAAGTTCGGTATGCCTCGCCTTGTAATTAAATCTCGCAGTAATAATAACTTGGCCTCAAATTTGCAAAGATTTGTGGCTCAGTATTATAAATTTCACATTAAATTAACCAGTATTTGTAACCTTTCCATCCAACAAGGAAAAGCAGGTTACAAATCACTGCAGTTTTCCAGACAATTAATTTCTTAGGAACACCATTGAGATGAAGAATGCCGCGTAATTTACAGCCGCACAGGTGGTGATGATAGATGGTTGTGAGGTCCAGTTTTACTACTTTTACTTAAGTTGTGAGACTCAGCGGATGGTGTTAGGCTGGAGATTGGTAGTGTTTTCTTTTTTTTTTCTTTTTATAAATCTGGACAGCCTCAGAACTTAGGTAAGGAAAGGGTTTTTGATTAAACCTTACAGGAAGAAAATATGGCAACTGGTCATCCTCCTTTCAGGACTTTGGCGAAAACTTTGCCATTGACTTGACGTCTCAAAGGCTTTCGATCAAGTCTGGCATAAATCTTTGATCAAACTGCCTTCTTACGGTTTCTATGCTTCTATCAGTGCCTTCACCTATAGCTTCGTTTCTGGTCGTTCTATTGCTGTTGCTGTAGACGGGCACCGTTCTTCTCCAAGATCCATCAATAGTGGTGTTCCTCAGGGTTCTGTCATATCACCAACTCTCTTCCTTTTATTCATCAGTGACCTTCTAGGCTGTATATCTAAACCAGTCCACTCATACGCTGATGATTCCACCCTTCATCTTTCCATTCGTTTCCCGCAGCGTCCATATCAGCAGTTACTTCAACAAACAAAATGAGGCAATGGCACACCTAATGTCTGACTTAGCTCATATCTCTGACTGGGGTAAAAATAATCTTGTTTTTAATGCATCAACAACACTCTTCTTACACCTATCAACCCATCAAAATCTTCAACATGAGTACCCACAAATGTTTAATAATATCCAGCTCAACCCTGCATCATGTTTAAACATACATGGGGTTTCATTTTCTCGGGATTTATCTTGGAAAGATCATATTGCATCTCTTGTAAAATCTGCTTCTAAGAGATTAGGTGTGCTAAGCCGACTCCGTACCTTCTTTACCACTGCACAGTTGTTGACTCTATACATGGGTTTTATTCGCCCCTATGTGAAGTACAATTCTCATATGTGGGGAGGCTTCCCACATACAGCTGTTCTCAACATGGGGGAGTCAAGGGGTTTTTGTCTTATGAACTCTCCTCCTCGTACTGCCTCCCCTCAACCTCTGTCTTGTAGCCGCACTGTTGCATCTTTATCTGTTTTCTATCGTTGCTTCCATGGTCACTGCTCCTCTGAACTATTTGCTTGCACCCTTCCACCACTACTACGGGCACGTAGTACCCGTCTAACAAAAAATTCTCATCCCTTTTCTGTTCAACTCTCTGATGCAAGAGTTAATTGTTACTCCCTGTCCTTCATTTATGCAAGAGGCCAACTCTGGAACTGTCTCCCTCTGTCTGCATTTCCTACTTTCTACGACGTCAAGTCTTTAAAATGTAGTGTGTCCAGGCATCTCGAAATCAACGGATCTTGAATTTGGTTCTAAAATTTTGTTTTTTCTTGGAAGAAACGGTTTGTGGGCATCTGGCCTTTGGTGCCTTCTTCCTTGCATTAAAAAAAAAAAAAAAAATTAAACAATTTCTAAGAATAAGAAGTAAATTCTCACGTCCTTCATGTAAGTAGGGTAAATTTAACTGATAATGAAATATGCTCACAAGCATTTCTAGCTACTTTTGTGTGGTTGTAGGAGTAAATCACCAAAGAGCTTTTCAGATAATAATTTTGTCCATAATTTTACAGTTCATTATATTCTACTATCTCCACAAAGTAGTCTTCACTTTCAGTTTTGCCTGACTCAACGAGTTTTACGAGAGAGAGAGAGAGAGAGAGAGAGAGAGTCTGATATCTTGCGGAGAATGCCCCTTCTCAAGAAGTTTAACACAAAAAAATCAGAACTGCAAACCGTTCAGTTCAGGATGCCTCAATGCCTATCAGTTAAGACTCTGAAGGCCGTAGTAGTGGGAAGACTGAGAGAACTATTCATTTCCAAAGTTTAACAGTTGAATAGGTGAAAGACTGTTATAATCTGTTAACACTTGCATTACAGAGCAGGATAGAAAATGAGCTGGAGGGAAAATGGCTGTGTGGTTAGACCAGGGGTGGGGAACCTTTCTCCTATTAAGGGCCATTAGGATCTTAATTCGCGGGCCATACTAAATTATCAACTTTAAATCAATTGTAGCCCAGTACATATATATATATATATATATATATATATATATATATATATATATATATATTCGTTCATGAGTTTATGAAATTGCATTTATGATTTGCCTCGCAGGCCTGATCAAATGGTCTTCGGGCCTTATATGGCCCGGAGGCCGGACGTTCCCCACCCCTGGGTTAGATGGACGCTACATGTTCACAATAATGGACGTGGGATTACAGTTCAGCGGAGGAGTGACCAGATTAGTTGAGATCGAAACAAAACTGATACGACATTGCAAAGAACAGAGAGGGCCAGAAAGGAATCAGTGAAAAGACAGAAGTTGGTTAGGCGAAATTCATTTGACTTAACCTTCCTTAGAAAATACATGAATCAGAACAGAGATGATTAGACGATATTCCTCTCTTTCACCCCTGCTTGGAATCTCAATAAGTGTGGAGTCTAGCACCTTTCCATTCGAAAAGTGTAGGTTCACACACACACACACACACACACACATCTCGGCAGCGTGCCCGTAGGTACTTGTAGGGAGATAGGAAGTCGACTGTGGATTGTCAAGCACAACCAGAATAAAGTCGCGAGATGTAGTATCACCGAGGTGAGTTACAGCATTCTTGGGTTACTGAGATTTTATTGCACGGTTATATCAATAGTGTGTTGCAGCGTAACAGAGGATGATGGCCTAATGACCCTAGTGTCGGGCCCTGACTCTCTAGCCCCTCTCTCCCCTTTCTCTGTCTAACCCCTTCTGATGTGAAGGGAAGCTCTCCGACATTATATACGGCTTGGAGAGGATGTGTGTGTGTTGTAGTGTCTAGCAGATTTCCATTCACGTGGATTAACCGACTAGTGCTAGACTCCACGTGTTTGAATACTTCATAAAATTCTTGGTCATCTGGACTACAAGGATGTTTCAAATGCATCATATGGTTAAGGATCCTTCATGGCCTGAGACAACAAGACTGTGGATAGACATTATGTGAATTGACATTCCTAGTGAGAAGCTGTGTTCATTTCCAGCAGACACTACATCCTGTACATTGTGTTTATGAGATATATGCTAATGCCTATAACTATATGGTTACATACTGTAGTTACATATAGTATTGTGTCAGTACATATTATGCCTATATATCGCTTGGTCACGTGAAACTGGCGTATCAACGACAGTAAACATTGTCACAACATATTAATGCATAATATATACACATTACAATCAACTTGTAGCCTAAGTAAGTGAAATACATAATATTGTAAAAGTAACATTATTGTACGAATATTGTATAATTGCAGTTACATCATGTTAATGCTATTGTAGTTACATCATTTTAATGCAACTGTTAAGCAAGTGTGACTCTAACATAACATTGTGTTACTGCACCTGTTACATATTTGTGTTTACCATAAAACTGTTACATCTTGTTAACCCCTTAACCGCGAGGATGTTGGGAGTGTGCCGTGCGCGTCCCGCCGGGATAATCACGCTCCAACTGACTTTATAAAAATATTTGCCAAAAATCAATTATTGGTCCTAGAGTATTATAATTAAACAAGCTTATGGCACATACCTTCAGCTTTCTCCTGGGATGTTTGTTGAGCTTTCGTCGACTACCGTAGGACTTGTGGAGACTTCTGAAGTTGGGTAACGAAGTCTCTACTTTACACTTCCCTATACCCCGTAGTATGGTTACCACTGCCTGATATTATAACTACAAACACAATTCTATGAATGTGAAGTAGTTTCGAATCCATATTAAAAAAAAAAACAATGTGAAAGCAATGTAATTTACGAGCGCATACGAGCTTTCCACCCGCGCTCGTTCCCTGATGGTATTCTGAGGCGGAGCTGTCATTTATTATTTATAAACACTCACACTTTACATTCCTGGTACTTTATTACATTTATTTATATATACAATATTTAACCCTAAGTTTCTTTCAGTACTAGTAGTTTATTTTCATTCCATGCATTCACTTTCTCATTCAGTAAACTAGCATAGAGAGCGAAGCTTTCACTTTCACTGTCATTACTCCAAGTATTTATACAAGCCAGAGCGAAGCTTTCACTTTCACTTTCATTACTCCAAGTATTTATACTCGTATACTTATATTACTAATTATTTACATTGTTATTTACATTCTTTATTTTATTTACATTATTTACATTTCTATTTTATTTACACTATGTTATGCACTGTCACTTGCAGTAACTTATAAAACTATTTCCACTGTTCAATTATATTTACATTCATTGCTTTCACTTGCTGTTTACAAATTATTAACATTTCCACTTGCACTGTTTTAGAGTCACCAGAAAGATCGTAGTCACTGTCCATCATTAGCATTGATAAATTAGCCAGTTCATGTTCCACAGCAGAGTCACTTAGCCCTTTATCCCTTCCCACACGAGGTTTAGTAGGGGTAGAGGTCACAGGGCTCTGTGAAGGGGACTAAGAAGTGGCGGAATTTGACAGGCGTGAATCCGACACGGTTTCACCTTGAAAGACGACAGTAAACTGAATGATGTGGCCTAGGGGCAGGGAAGAGTTGACAATGTCAGAGTGGTGACAGCCAGGGCCGGACTCAGGGGTGGGTCCACGGGGCCTGGGCCCTGGGCCTCCCACCAGAAGAGGCCTCCCACCAAACGTTGGGCAACTTGACATTTGGTATTTTTCATTACCAAAACAGGACTGATTTGGTAATGAAAAATCCGTCAGATAATGAATAAGAATGATTTGGTATTGGATTTGGAGATTGTAATGAACTTGATTGGATGATGTACTCAATTAATTTGTAAGCCTTTAGAACATGAAAATACAAAACATATGCCATTCATTTTTAAATGAATATTTTTTTCCCTTATACACGTATGTATATTGGCATGGGGTAAATACATGAATAATCTTTCTTTAAGAAATTTTGAAAAGACACTGGTAATGCCCTGGCTCTGAACATCGGTGTGTCACAGCTTCACCCAGTCTGTTCTGTTCAAAATCTGGGTGTTTATTTTAATTCAAAGTTAAAATACAAGACGAAGTTAAAAGACTGACGAAGAGAGTGTATGTGAGTGAGGTGGAGGGGGGAAGAGGGAGGGGGAGGCCGAGGATGAGATGGAGGGATGGGGGGGAGAGGTATATGAGAGAGGGGGACATGAGTTGGGAGCAGGGCAGTGAAATGGCGGGGGACAGGGCGACTTGGAGGCGATTTGTTTGTGGCCACCCCAAACGGGATTGAGGCGTCTAGCAATAGATAGATAGAAAATACAAGGAACATATTAATCAAAATGTTAGAGGGTGCAACTTGCATATCAGAAATCTGTACTCTGTGAGAAAATTCCTGAATAGACATTGCCTCGAAACACTGGTCCATGTAGTGGTCTTGTCTCATGATGATTATTGTAATTCACTGTGGATTGGCCTTCCAAATAATATACTAACAAAACTTCAGTCTGTGTTGAACCGGGCAGCGCGGCCTATCTTTGGTTTCCCTCCGAGAACCTCGACTACACCATTCCGAATTCAGCTGCGTTGGTTACCAGTAAAGGCTAGAATTGAATTTAAATTGTTTCTTATTACATTCAAGGTTTTTAAGTTTCGTGAACCGAAGTATCTTGCTGAATTGCTAAAACTCCCATCGGCACGCCCAGGTGTGATGTTAGCCTATGTAGTGAAGATGATTCCTTGTGTCATGACGAGCCTGGGGCCATTCACCAGTCGTCTTTGTCTGATCGTTCTTTTGTGTATAGAGCCCCTATAACAGATTGCCATTGTCCATGAGACAACTCTTTTCTGCTGAATTCTTCAAGAGACAGTTGAAAGCCTTTCTTTTTTCAAAATGCTATGACCTGAAGAAAGGTCCTATGACAGATGATTATAGGGTTTAATTATTGCCACTTTCACATATATATATATATATATATATATATATATATATATATATTTATATTTTACTGATGAAGTATGTATTGTACTGAATATGAGAGATGTCACAATTCTTGTAACTGTAAAAATAATGCATATGCCTGTCGAGCGCTTGTGAATTTCCCATGGAAGAACTGGTGCTTTTGAGAAACAAACAAAAAAAAGATTATTATTATGATGATGATGATGATTATTATTATTATTATTACTGAAAAACTGAATCTGGGCATGAAAATTGAAGAATTTGGGTATATACCCATGTTCAAATCTGGCAGCCCTGGAGCCGGTGCCAGCCGCCAAGTGTTCACATTTGATCACTTGTTGTCACTGTCAGAGAATTTCATTCCTGTCATCGATCAGTTCGTAGCTTCTCTTAACCAACAGCTGTATGCGTATGAACTGATGTCAGATTGCTTTGGCTGCTTCGGACGACTGACAAAGCTATCCTCTGAAGAGCTGTCTAGAGATGCTAAGAAATTACTGGATGTCTGTGCCAACGATCTGGAGACTTCATTTCCTGAAGAGCTCGTCCAGTTTGCTGCTTTTGCGAATATTACACTGACAAAGAGACAAACGACGTTAGCGCTGAGCTATTTCTCTACAAACTTATCCACGATAAGCATGTGCTAGATATTTTCCCCAGTGTGGGGGAAGCCCTGAGAATGTACCTGGCTGTAACGGTGAGCAACTGCAGTGCTGAGCGTGTTTTTTTTTTTTTTTCAAGCTGAAATTGATTGAGAATCGCCTACGAACAAGCAGGACACAGGAGTGACTTATGAATTTGACAGTCATGAGCACAGAGTCGGACATCCTACACTCACTGGATTTTGATGATTTAATAAGAGAATTTTCCATTAGAAAATCACGAAAAGCACCTGGACTAGACCAGATTTCTAGAAATTGTTCGTTCAATGAACAGTCTATACAAGTGTTGAGTGGTGAATGCACGTTTTTTTTTTTTTTCGCTTCATGATTATTCTTTTTGGTGTGATATGCTAGGAAGTGTTCAGTGCATTTCAGGGCTGCTCTTTTTTTTTTCATTCACGGCTGATTAATGTGTAGATTTTTCAGAAAGTATCGTTTTTACCTGATCCTTAATGACATCAATTTCCAAAAACAGTATCACAGGTCGTCGGGAGTGAGTTGTATTGTGCAAGCGAGCATATCGTTGGGACAGTGCGATGGTTAAAAATGTATTTTCATTTAGTACCATGCTAATTTGATGCTTGGGATGGGCCCCCCACCAAAACGGGTCCCAGGCCCCCCACATCGTAAATCCGGCACTGGTGACAGCTGCTGATTTATATGCTATGAAATGATTGGCAGGAAATCTAGACAATACATAATAAATTAGGTAGTTCCAGGTGAATGTAAATATCACTTAGGCTTCTCCCTTCCTTTCTCATATTTTTATTACGAGAATAGGTCATGCGTCATATTTCAAGGGGAAATAAACAGGGAAAATTAGCAATCGAGTGCACGTGTGGTGTTGCCAGGTGATAATTATCCCATTCCAGATGTATGGCAGTATCAATTACCTCTTCTCTTTCTTTTATATATTATTTTGTATAAGAATAGGGCATAGGGCACATTTCAATTGATAAAATGAGTGGAAAAATCCGTCCAGGATTTGCGTAGCACAGCACAGCTGGGGAGGCAGCAGGAGAGGGTAATGGAGGGGAGGTAAAGATGGAAGTCAAGGACAGGAGTCAAGGACAGGGGAACAATTGCTAAATTGTCAACAGAGGATGGGAGAACAGATGACATTAGCAGAACTGAGTACAGCTGGACACTGGTAGTACTGATAGATGATATATGCCACCACTTGAAAGCCCGGGTGAATTCAAAATCATACAGAATCACAAAAGTGACAACCTGTGGTATGATCCCTTGTTTCCGAGGATCACAAAAGTGATGCCCCACTGTTATGGGGTTAATGCAACTGTTACATAATTGTGTTGGCCATAAAATTGTAGTTCCATCTTGTTAATGCAACTGTTACATAATTGTGTTGGCCATAATATTGTAGTTACATTTTGTTAATGCAACTGTTACATAATTGTGTTAGCCATAAAATTGTGGTTCCATCTTGTTAATGCAACTGTTACATAATTGTGTTGGCCATAACATTGTAGTTACATCTTGTTAATGCAACAGTTACATAATTGTGTTAGCCATAAAAATGTGGTTACATGTTGTTAATGCAACTGTTACACAATTGTGGTGGCCATAAAATTGTAGTTACATCTTGTTAATCCATACCTTCCCGTTTTTTTTCGGGCCTCCCCACCACCTGAAGACCCGATTAATTTTGTATTATTTATTTCTTAGCTCAAACATTCCCTTTTGGTGAGAAACTAATGAAAACCACCAAGAAAGTTGCTCCCGTCACCCCTAAATGCTCCTAAGGTGCATCCTCTTCACCTCAGCCAGGTGGTCTGTGGCTGGGCTGGTGTGGCTGCTTCGTTTTCTGCAGTGGGAAGGAGGAGGGTAACTAATCAAAACCAATCTAAATACATACATTTACATTTATTTGCTACAGAAGTACATATACAGTAACAATATTGTTGTATATATATATAAATATATATAAATGGGTGAAAATAACATAGGTCCATAATGGTACCACCTGTAAATCACCAATTTCTGGCACACTTGACTAGCTGATACTGTTGTTTCCACTAACATACACTTTGAAAAATTTGATTAGAGGTATGTACACCCATCACAGGCCCACAATAAGTAGCGTGGGACAGCTGTGAGGTGGGAGGTGAGCACAGGAGAAGCTCCATCTCACCTCTGCTCCACCTCACCTCCACTTCACCTCACCTCCCACCCACTTCGCCCCACACTCCTCCCACTCTCCCGCCAACACTACATTTGTCTCTTACTCACAGAGGTTTCACACATTATCAGTATTGTTCTTTTGTTCACATTGCAAAATATACAAAGATTAACTTATTATCTATCGTACTGATTGAATATTGTCTCAAGCACACTGTTCCTTACACATTCCCCTTCCCTCTCTTCCCTCCTCCTCCGATAAACTCTCTCTCTCTCTCTCTCTCTCTCTCTTATATTAGCAGCAGCTAGAGGAAGGTCTCACGCATCTGCCTGCCACGAATCACCCGCGAAATCTGAAAAATTTGCACGCAATGTGTCTTGCAATTGCAAATCGTACAACGTACGTCGATGGGTCTACGGCGACTCCTATGGACCGCCGTACGACGTACGATGACGGGAGGGTGCGGATTAATGCAACTGTTACATAACTGTGTTGGCCATAAAATTATAGTTACATCTTGTTAATGCAATTGTTACATAATGTTGCAACAAACTGTAGTTCCATAAATGTGGCAACTGTAACATAATTGCAGTAATCACTAGTGTGGTCACTGAAACGATATAACTGACACATATGTATATAACTATTACAATAATAGCAATGCAAACATATCATGAATCATCCACATCTGATATAGTTGTTCATATGAGACACCATAGGTGTATTGGCTAAGTTATGTGAGACACAATAGGTGTACTGGCTTAGACATGTGAGACACCATAGATGTATTAGCTCAGTTATATTGCACAGTTTATATTTAATTGATATTATATGTAACCCATATTTTGGTATTTTATATAAAATTAAGTAAATAATATTTACAATATGTACGGTATTCAATTAGTTTCACGCATCACTTGACATTATAGTCCTCCAAAGGTGGTGAAGTCAATTTGATATATTTCATCTTTAGGTATTGGTTGTAAGTATTTTAGTGTGTTGTTGAGTATAGCATACTGTTGCTAGCTCCACTTGTGTTCTGCATTTTCACTTGATTTTCCTTGTCACTGTAATATGAAGGATACATGTGTACTTATATTCTGATTCTCTTTTTATACTAAATTTTCATATGTATAAATTATATGTTCATGTAAGGATATGTATTGTCTGTCACTGTGTATATACGTAAGGTTGTATGTAAATGAAATAGTATTATTAAAGTAACAGAGTAAATGTTCGACTCACTAATACTAATTGTGGTGGGATTAATGGCTAGAGTGCTGATGATGATGATAGTGATGTTGAATGAAGGGTGTTGGTAAGATCTGGTTGAGGTAGGTCAGGGTCCTGGTATGACTGCGACAGCACTTGTTATCGTTGTCCTCACTCAGCTAATGATGACACACTGCTGAGTAGCTGCCTCACTCTGGTAGTCGTGGTGTTGATGGTAGTGTTGGAGAAAGTGGAGATCGTGGTGGAGGATGGTGGAGGCTCAAGGAGGGAGAAAGTGTTGCTGCATCACCATGCTAGGTTAACACTAGATGCGCTTCCTCCTTTCTCACTTTTGCTTGTTATTGTTTGTCGTTTCTCACTTCTTTGTTCGTTTTTCTTCTTCTTAACTTGTAGTTCTTGATTTCCCTTACTTGCTGATATTAACTTGCAGGCTTGTAGAGTTGTTCGTAGACGTAGTTTATCACTTCTACTGTTTCTCGTAGATCGTGGAGTTGCGGTTGAGGTGGTTAGGAGCGAGTCTTGTTTGTTTGTTTGATTGCTGATTGTTGCTTGTAGAGGAGTTGTAGATTGCTTTGACTGAGATGTTAATCAGCTTCATTTACAGCTTGCCACCACTCTCGATGAACGTAGTGAGGTAGAGTAGTCTGCTGCGTATACCAATGAACGTATAAACTAATATCGATGAGCATTGTATAAACTCGTAATTCATAGTTTGTTGTAGTTTATCCCTGCCAATCTCGATGGCGTAGGTTATCGCACTTGGTTCGTTATTACCGCTTGCCACCAATCTCGATAATGTAGTTTGTCGTTGTAGTCAGGGTTCATTTTCGCCAATTACCACCAATCTCAAGTGCTTAGTTTATCGTACTTGGTTCGTTATTGCTGCTTGCCACAAATATCGATAGCGAGGTTGTAGGTACTTGTAGGGAGATAGGAAGTCGATTGTAGATCATCAAGCACAGCCAGAATAAAGTTGTGAGACGTAGTGTCAAAGAGGTGAGTTACAGCACTCTTGGGTTACTGAGTTTTTATTGCGCGGTTACATAAGTAGTGAATTACAGCGTAACGGAGCGTGATGGCCTGATGACCCTAGTGTCGGGCCTTGACTCTCTAGCCCCTCTCTTCCCTTTCTCTGTCTAACTCCTTCTGATATGAAGGGAAACTCTCCGACATTACATGCACCTTTGTCGTAGTTACTTGTAGGGAGATAGGAAGTCGATTGTGGATCGTCAAGCACATCCAGTATAAAGTCGTGAGACGTAGTGTCAACGAGGTGAGTTACAGCGTTCTTGGGTTACTGAGATTTTATTGCACATTTTATCAATAGTGAGCTACAGAGTAATGGAGCGTGACGGCCTAATGACCCTAGTGTCGGGCCTTGACTCTCTAGCCCCTCTCTCCCCTTTCCTTGTCTAACCCCTTCTGATCTGATGGGAAGCTCTTCGACATTATATACAGCTTGGAGAGGATGTGTGTGTGTGTGTGTGTGTGTGTGTGTGTGTGTGTGTGTGTGTGTTGTAGTTCTGGTAGATTTCCATTCACATGGACTAACCGACTAGGGCTGGTTACTCCATGTGTTTGAATACGTCATAAAATTCTTGGTCGTCTGGACTATGAGGATGTTTGAAATACATCATAAGGTTAAGATTCTTGATGGTCTGGGACAACAAGATTGTGGATAGACAATATGTGAATTGACATTCCTAGTGCGAAGCTGTGTACATTTCCAGCAGACACTACATAATGTACATTGTGTTTATGAGATATAAACTAATGCCTATAACTTAGTTACATACTGTAGTTACATATAGTATTGTGTCATAACAGTAGGAGTAGACTGTAGCACCAGTCGAGCAGGGCAGTACTCCCAAGATGGATGGAAAGCTGATGACAGGGAGAGCTGGAGCTCCCGTTTCATCAGCCCTCAGGACTAGGTCCCGACCATCCCCCTTTGCTGAACTTTTTCAGTGTCTCAGTAACACAGAGAGTAGGCCAGGATGCTCTTCAATACAAGTTTCTCTAACTATCAACACCAAACTACATGCACAGTTCACACCACACTTCCTTTTCAAAATTTAAAAAAATGGCGTTGAATAGCATAGCCTCAGCGTCCCCAGAGGGGGGGACCATAAATGTCCCCACCTTCTGCCCTTCTCCCGGTGACGACTCAAGATGCCTGGAACCACTGTCTGACTCTCTTCTTCTTCATTTCTGCAACATTCGTGGGCTTTCCTTTAACTTTTGCTCTGTTGAGCACCACCTCTCCTCCTCTAAACCTCACCTTCTTATTCTAACTGAGACTCAGCTGTCTGAGGCAACTGACAGCAGACCTTTTTCTGTATCCTCCTACTTTCTCTATACTCATTTCAAAGCCAAAGGTGGCTGTTTCTCTCTCTCTCTCTCTCTCTCTCTCTCTCTCTCTCTCTCTCTCTATATATATATATATATATATATATATACATATATCTATATCTATATATATATTTATATCTATATATATATATATATATATATATATATATATATATGCAACAACTTATCTTGCTCTCGTGTTCCTGAACTCGATTCTTCAGAATTCTCTTCACCCTGGCTTCGGCTTTCCGGTCATTTTCTGGCTAAATATATCTGTGCTGTTTACTTATCTCCTAATTCTACTATCAAAAATTCTTTGACTATCTTACTTCTACGATGGAACACATTCTATCCATTTCTCCTTTCTCTGAAATCTCCATTCTAGGAGATTTCAATGTTCACCACCACCTTTGGCTCTCCTCTCCTCTCACTGATCCACCTGGTGAACAAGCCTACACCTTTTCTATCCTTAATGACCTAGAGCAGCTTGTACAGCACCCTACCTGTATCCTTGACTGCCTTGGAGAGAGCTCCAACATACTTGACCTCTTCCTTACAACTAATCCTTCTGCTTACACTGTTAATCTTTTCTCTCCATTGGGGTCCTCCAATCACAACCTTATCACCTTAACCTGTCCTATCACTCCGGTACGGCCTGCAGACCCTCCAAAAAAACATCATCTGTGGCACTTTGGAGCTGCAGATTGGGAGGCCCTCAGGCAGTACTTCTTTGATTTTCCCTGGAATGATTATTGCTTCCATGGCCGGGAGCCATCTGGGTGCGCCTGGCGCATTACGGAGGTTATTCTCTCAGGAATGGAAGCATAAATTCCTTTCTCATATCCTTTGACTAATGCATGAAAGCCTTGGTTTAATCACGCTTGTTCTAATGCTGTCCGCAACAAAGAGAGGGCCTATAAAAGGTACCGGAGCCAACCCACCCCTGAATCACATCTTTTATAATTATGTTTCTGCCTGGAATCGTGCTAAGTCTGTTGTTCGCTCTGCTAAAAATAATTTTTTCTATACTAAATGCTCTCAACTCTCTAACTCGAATTCTTCCCGCACCTTCTGGCATCTTGCCAAAAACCTTTCTAACAACCTTACCTCATCATCCTTCCCTCCTCTTTTCAACTCTGATGGCTCTGTAGCTATTTCTTATACTGATAAAGCAGACCTCTTCACTCAGACTTTCTCCTCCAAATCCACCTTAGACGATTCCCATGCTGTTCCTCCATCACTTCCCCCCTCTGACTTACTCATGGCTAACATTAAAATTTCTTCAGCTGATGTATTTTCTGCCATCACAGACCTCAATACTAATAATGCATATGGGCCTGATGGAGTCCCTCCTGTTGTTCTCAAGAACTGTGCTTCTGTGCTTACACCCTGCCTAGGCAAACTCTTTTGCCTTTGTCTATCAACTTGTACCTTTCCTTCTTGCTGGAAGTTTGCTCTCATTTAGCAAGTCCCAAAGAAGGGTGACCATTCTCAACCCTCTAACTATCGTCCAATTGCTCTAACATCCTGTATCTCAAAAGTTTTCGAGTCTATTCTTAACAGAAAAATGTTAAAGCATCTTTCCTATCACAACCTTCTATCTGATCGTCAGTATGGGTTCCGTCAGAAACGCTCCACTGGCCATCTTCTCACCTACCTTTCAGACTCCTGGTCATCCTCTTTTTGGGACTTTGGCGAAAGCTTTGCCATTGCACTTGACGTCTCAAAGGCTTTCGATCGACTCTTGCATAACTCTTTCCATTTCCAAACTGCCCTCTTACGGTTTCTATCCTTCTATCTGTGCCTTCTTCTCTAGCTTCCTTTCTGGTCGTTCTATAGCCGCTGTTGTAGACGGCCATCGTTCTTCTCCTAGATCTATTAACAGTGGTGTTCCTCAGGGCTCTGTCCTATCACTAACTCTCTTCGTTTTATTCATCAATGACTTTCTAAGCTGTACATCTAACCCTATCCACTCATATGCTGATAACTCCACCCTTCACCTTTCCATTCAATTCCCACAACGTCTATCTCAGCAGTTACTTCAACAAACAAGGGATGAGGCTATGACACACCTAATGTCTGACTTGGCTCGTATCTCTGACTGGGGTAAAAAATAATCTTATTGTTTTTAATGCATCAAAGATTCAGTTTTTACACCTATCAACCCGACAAAATCTTCCGCAGGTATACCCACTAATGTTTAATAATATTCTGCTTAATCCTGCATCATCGTTGAACATGCTTGGGGTTTCATTTACTCAGGACTTATCTTGGAAAGATCATATTACATCTCTTGTAAAATCTGCTTCCAAGAGATTGGGTGTGCTAAGCCGACTCCGTTCCTTCTTTACCCCTGCACAATTGTTGACTCTAAACAGGGGTTTTATCCACCCCTGTGTGGAGTACAACTCTCATGTGTGGGGAGGCTCCCCACATACAGCTCTTCTCAATAGGGTGGAGTCAAAGGCTTTTCGTCTCATTAACTCTCCCCCTCTTACTGACTCCCTTCAACCTCTGTCTCTTGACCGCATTGTTGCATCTTTATCTCTTTTCTATCGCTGCTTCAATCGTCACTGTTCCTCCGAACTGTCTGCATGCATTCCTCCACCTCTACGACGGGCACGTAGCACCCGTCTAGCAGCAAACTCTCACTCCTTTCTGTCCAACTCTCTAATACAAGAGTTAAACATTACTTCCAGTCCTTCATTTATGCAAATGTCAACTCTGGAACTGTCTCCCTTTGTCTGTATTTCCTGCTTCCTATGATCTCTAGTCTTTCAAACGCAGTGTGTCCAGGCATCTCGAAATGAATGGTTCTTGAATTTGGCTCTCTCTAGTATTTTGTTTTTCTCTTGGAAGGAACAGTTTTGCGAGCTCGTTGCCTATGGTTCCTTCTTCCTCACATAAAAGAAATATGCCTACACACACACACACACACACACACACACACACACACACACACACACACACACACACACACACACACACATGGGAGAAAAATCCCCATGTACAGTACAAAGCCAGCAACTGACTAGGGTTAAAGAAAGCATGGACTCAGTAGAGCACATCCAGTCTCTGGGAAGTTGTTTATACAAGAAAAAGAATGTGATATTTTCAAGTTAATTAACGAGAAAAAATTACACCAATGAGGGATTATGAAAGACTGAGTTGTGAATTGCTTAATGGAGGGAATTAGTCACATGGAACAGTGTGGCAAGCTGGATGGTGGTGGAAACGAGTTTTTGAGGTATGGAAAAAAATATATACTTTTCCTTGGCTCCAATCAGCAATAAGAGACACATCAAAGGTATGGTGTGCCAGATTCTACCTGTAATCCTTTATACTGAATATTCAGGGTGATCCTTATATATATATAAATATATATATATATATATACATAAAGATTCTCTACCATTTTCATCAAGTGATTTTCAGGTGTTTTCGAAACGGTTCACTCAGGGTTATTAGTGTCTGGCATTTATTTATTCACCTCCTACTTTCACTGCCATAGCTAGGTTCACACCAGCATATGGAGTGGTTTACATAAAAACAAGTAAGTTACTACTAGAGTGCTGTTTACAGACCAAACTCTATGCAACCATAACATATTAGGTCATGAATTTAGAATGAAAGGACATAGAACATCTTCATCACCTAGCCCACATTTGATGTCAACAGGCACGTTAAGTTCGTGCCTCCTTTTTGCAAGTAATAAGTCATCAAATATTACTAAACGTATGAGAAAGAAGCACTGTGCTTGTCTTACTGACAGAGTATTGTGTTGCTCTGTTGCCGGAAGGCTTAGAAGGCTTATACATCACTGTCTCCTGATCATTGTGCTGACTAATGCCAGAAGTTTCCCACTGCTAGTTTGAATGCTCTCTGTCTCTCTCTCTCTCTCTCTCTCTCTCTCTCTCTCTCTCTCTCTCTCTCTCTCTCTCTCTTTCCTGGAGGCATGTCTGCCTTTGTAGCATTCCCCATTGTAGGGCCTCGCGGACCAAGCACACTCCCTACAACACTGGTGGAGGAGGCCTACTGGTGATTTTGCTCATTCCTGCCCATCTTCCATCTTGGATGAGGTTTTTGCCTCCCTAAATGTTTGCTGTGCTTGGCGTCCCATAAACCCAGGAAACAGAAGTTCTGGGAGCTCAATGATACTGCGTGATGTGCCCTGCTGCTAGCAACACACCTCTTTGGTCCCCTATTCTGGCTAGATGGGTGACTTGGTTGGGCCCTACCAGATCAGTTGGCTGGTCACTTGGCTATAGCCAAGTAGGCCTTGGGAGTCCTGGTGCCTCCTATCGTCCTGGAGCCACCCTTGTCTAGGTTCCCCGGTGGTTACCTGCACATACTATACTCCCTCACTGGCATATATCCTCCCCTTGTTGTGCTCCACGATTCGTTGAGGGATGGAGGAGCAAAGGTTACTTTGTGATATCCATGGTCCATTCATATACAGAACCAGCTAGGTTCACGACTTCTGGTGTTCATTTTGATTATGTTCCTTGATCTTCAGTTTTCTCCTCTCTCGTGGCCACATTTGAGCCGTATGTGTCTTTTGGCCACCTTTCGGTTACAGCTCGTAGGTGCAGCCAGTGCCCTACTCAGCCCTCGGCAAGTGTTCTGGAGGTTATACTTGGTGATTTTGAGCCCACCACCTTCACTAAGTTTGTTACTGTCTACAGTACTTCTGGCCCTGATCTACGTCACCAAAATATTTTCAGGGTACATCGTGTTCGTTAGGGTATGTGGTGCAACTCCTAAGGTGGTCCCCCAGGCCGATGGTAGTTTACTGGTTGAGGTCAACGATGCTGCCCATGGTGAATCCTTTCAGGTCATTTCCGAGGTTGATAGCCTTCCTGTCTCGTGCAGTCTTCATGCTTCTCTGAATCAGACTCATTGTGTAGTACAGGCGAAGGACCTTCTCAATTATGACGTGGAAGGACTACAGAAGGAACTAGCTGATTAAGGAGAAGTAAAAGTTGAACCTATCAATAAGAAGGTAAATGGCACCTTGTCTGCAACATCAACCCTCATTCTTACATTTGAGATGATCTGTCTGCCTGATGTCTTGATAGTTACATGGCACCGCTACAAAGTAAAGCAGTATGTACCTCCCCTCAGATCCTGCTTCCATTCCCAGTGGTGTCGACACATCAGCTGCACGTGCAGGCGTATTGCTAGTGGCCTGCCGAAAATCTGTCACATGTGAGGGTGTCCATGAGGATGTATAGTGTTCCTCCTCTCCTTGTGTTTCTGTGGTAAGTCTCATCGCACTTCCTCAATGGCTTGTGCCAGGTACAAGTTTGAGCTGGAGGTACTCTCCCTTCATGCTAGAGAGAAGATATCATTTAAAGAGGCGAAGACAAGGGTCTTATCTATGTCCCCAAACCAGGGGATTAATTATGTTTCCATTTTGGGAAGACCTCTTCCTGCAACTGTTCCTTGTGCAAGGATATCAAAGTCATGCCCTCTTGTAGTGTCCAACATAGCTTACACTCCCTTGGTTGCTGAGTGTGCTGGTCCCAGGTTTTCATTTGTCTGGTTCAGCTTTTATTATATTATGTGCTGCCACTCTTGTTGGTGGACATGCTTGTGGCACTCCTCAGGAGCCATCACCATCAACCAGCACAAAGCCTTCATCTGGGACTGAATCAGTTTCTGCCCGACATACAACACTAGAAAGTCACATTATCAGGAGCAGTATCCACGTCTAATCATCTGCACAAAACAGGCATTCTTTTATCTACTAAAATTAAGTCTGCTGCTCAAACTGGCTCTTCCATCGCACAAAAACGTGGTAAGAGGTCATCAGAGTTGCTTGTGTTGGACAATCCTTCAAGTAAACTTCTGGCCAGACCAGTCAGTCAGATGCAGATTCACACTGCTGCATCTGAGCATTGCTCTACCATGGATGTGGTGGAGGTCGCTAGTGAGAGGATTGCTGCTCCCTCTCCCACTCCCTATAACAGTGCTGCTGCACCTAGACCTGTCATAACGCCTCCTATAGACAATCCAGCTTGCTCTGATAAATAGAACCATGCTGATAAACTGCCTGTATTGCCTCCATCAAACGTTCCTCGTGCAGATGGGTCATGAGTCCCTGCTACTAAGGGGTTAACGTAATCATCTATGCCTGATCCAGTATACATTGCTCTGCAGTGGAACTACAGAGAAGTTAGAGCCATCCAGAAGTAACTTCAACTGCTCCTGTCTGAGTTTCACCCCTTCTGTGTCTGCCTTCAGGAAGCTATGGTTGGAGACAGGCCTCTTCCAGCTCCTAGGGTATGTACGTCATTCAATTCACCACCTCTTGTGGACAGTGGTTATCGGTTATCGAGCTGGGTGTGCTATTCTGTGCCATGTAGATATCCCACTTTTTTTTTTTTCCTGACTGGTCTCCTCCTGGACTTACATATTCTGTGGTCTTTATTTACCTCCCTCTGTACCTGTCTCATGTTCTGATCTTGACCTTATTCATCAACTTTCTAGGCCATTTGTCCTTGGTGACCTGAAAAGCTGTCATGCGTTTTGGGGTGATACTCTGTGTAACTCCCATTGTGATCTGGTATCTCTGATTGAGGATATAGACCTAGTTCTTCTGTCTACTGGTGACCCAATGCATTTTCATCTACAAAATGGTACTCTGTCTGTTAGAGATCTTACATTGGTCACACCTGATTGTCTGTTGAACTTTTCATGTGAGAATTTGCATGACTTGCACGGTAGTGATCATTACCCTAATATGGTTAAAGCAATGCAGCTATGTGCCAGTGGAGCCTGTCTCTCGGTGGTGTTTGGGCAAGGTTGATTGGGCAGTTTCTGGAACACTGTAGTCTTGATTTTAGTGTTCCTGACTTTCAGAGTGTTGATGATGCAAGAGAGTATTTCACAACTATTGTATATCAGGCTGATTTTACCTCTCTTCCTCAAATGTCAGGGAAGTTTAGCAGGAGTTCTCTGCCTTTGTAGAATGACGAGTATTCTTTGGGTAGGACCATCTACAAAGCTGCTAGTACGAAAAACAGGAGGAATGTATAAGAAAGCTCTTGCCTGTTATCTTTGGGTTCTGAAAAACTCACATCACACCACATGGAGAAACTGTGTCATGTATGTCACCTTATACACTCCTTTACCTCTGGTCTGGAAGAAAGTGGGGAAAATAATGGCCACATATTACCATTCTCCTCCCCTGGTACTTAAGATTCTGGAATCTTCTGTATTCGTTGTCTCTGAGGTAGCTTCAGCACAGGTAGAACATTTTTATAATGTTTCTCAGTCAGGTCCGGCTAAGCCATTTAGCTGTTTCCAGCATCAACATAATTTGTTCAGGATGTTCTCTCACACCTTGTGGAATGCTGACCACAAGACGCTCATGCACCTGCATCACACCATGTTGGGATCTAAGCTTGCCTATGGTTACAAGGTGTATTCCTTGGCTACTGTACCACAGCTTAGTGTTCTCAATCCTGTACATCATGCTAGCTTGTGACTTGCTACTGGTGCTTTTAAATTCTCCCCATTAGTGCAGGTCCCTAGAATCAATCCTTGGTTCTCCAATGGTCCAGTTCTTCATAGATTTTACTGGCACTAAATCTTCCACCTCTTCCCAGGCGATTCAACAATTATTATTAGAACATTCATCTCTTAATGAAGATACTGTCCCTGTTAATACAGTTGGATTCAATTCTGCCACTGGGATCGGGTTTGGAGTGGTGTTCCCCGATTTTGTGAGGGAGGTAGCCTTCCTCTAGATTCATCTGTTTTTAGTGCAGGATAGTCAGCTGTCATTTTTAGCACATCCAGACAGGTATTTTACAGTTTTTAGTGACTCACAAAGTGTCCTTTTGGCCTTGAAAGTGTAAATTCAGCTCATCCTCTTGTCCATGCCGTTCTTCACTGGCTGTTCTTGATTGAGAGATGGGGCAATTTGGTACAGTTTTGTTAGGTTTCTGATAAAGTTGGTGTGGCGTGTAATGAGGGGGTGAATGCTTTAGCTTAATCTATTATCTTCTCAACGACCCACTGCCGACTTTCCACGTTCTGCTACTGACATTTCTCCTCCATTACAGTCCGCGGTTCGTGCTTGTCAGCAGAGATAGTGGGATGCTGTCACTAATAATGATTTAAAGGAATTTTCTCAGAGGGTAATGTTATCGAGGACTCTCCCCTCCATGCCTCTGCAGCAAGAGATGGTTGTTGCTCAGCTTGGCATTTGGCACCCACAACCTACACGTGGGTTCCTAGTGTGTGGTGGGGCTTAGCCCCATTGTGATGATTGCCTGGTTCCCCTAACTGTCTGTCACTTGCTGGGCGAGTGTGTAAGTCAGGGCGTACATCACCAGAGGTTTCCTCAAAGGCATAGAGGGGGCGGATGGTTCTTACTGTCTGTCTTCCTTGCTTGGGGAGTCCCTAGACTGTCCAGTCAAGTAATTTACTTTTCTTGAGGAGACAAGCCTCCTCTGCCTTTTATAATTCACTGATGTTTTAGGAGTTTTGACTTTTTATGTCACTGCATAATGTTTTTCATTTATGTTATTCTCGTTATGTTTAATTATTCAGCTTATTTCTTGGCACAGTATGAACACGCTGTTGTGCCACCATGATTATTTTTAATAATTCATTCAGTTCTCTCTGTCTATATGTCTGTCTGTCTCTCTGTGTGTCTGCCTGTCTGTCTGTCTGTCTGTCTCTGTCTCTCTCTCTCTCTCTCTCTCTCTCTCTCTCTCTCTCTCTCTCTCTCTTTCAGAAAATGTAGGCTTAGAAGGAAAGAAGAACAAAACTAGATACTGAAAGAAATCCACACATCAGACAACAGGTGTCCTGCATAAAAAAAAAATAATAATAATAATACTTGGGCTTGAAGTGCTGTGGGTTGATTTTGGGGGGAACTACTCTGGTAAAACTGTTTCCAAGGAAAGGTAGTTGTGTGAATAAAAGAAAATAAGCATAAATTCTGAAATATGTTAGTGTGACAATCAAGTCATGAACGCTACCAGATGCGCATGTAACACAGGGGAAGGCGTGGAGAGGTGACACAATGAATAAAACTTCATCTGAGCATTTGCTATAACGGTATCGTTAAAGTGAAGCAAGAGAGGCGACATTCTATTTTTCTTGTAGGGGAGGTAGTTCATTTGTAACAGCTTAGTCATTAATCATTACCTCCACCAAGGAGGTTATGTTTTCACCCCTGTCCGCTTGTTTGTTGGTTGGTTGGTCGGTTTATGAGCAAGATTACACAAAAACCACTGGACGGATTTCCACGAAACTTGGTGGAAGAATGGGCCTTGGCCCAGAATAGACTCCCATTAAATTTTGGTGCGGATCCGGATAAACGTGAGGACCCAGGATTTTTTTTTTCCATTTTATTTTACATTGCGAGATAGGGCATATTTTGACAGTTTCGTAAATTTTCCAATGAATATTGCAGGGATGTTCATGAAGGAGGTATGAGCTCTGCTGATTGCCATTCTAGTTCTTATTGTTTTGTTCTGAATTTTGTCTATTTGTTTCAGTGCAACCCTTCCACATTCACTTCACAAGGGTGAGCAATATTCGAACTGAGAGGGCACAGTGTGCGTCATACACAGTATTGCATCATTTTGTATCGTTTATAAAGGCTCCAACATGCGTGCATGCATCAACTTAGGCAACCTAATGGTGGTTTTCTAAGCTGCTCGATTTCTGACAGCCTCTCTATTCAGTCTTTTATCCCTGAAACCACACTCTGTGATCTCAGTTGGGGTCTTCTTTGGTCTGTCTCTCCCAACCATACCCCCGGCGTTCACATTTCTCACCTTCCACAGCCAATTGTCATTATCCTCTGAACATTCCCAAACCATCTGTATCACCTCTCTGCATCTCAAAACCAATACATTCAAGTCCCATCCTTCCTCTCATATCTTCAATTGCAATCCTTGTCCCCAGGCCTCGCATTGAAGGACGCACTACATATCCATCTAATCATTGTCATTTCTGTATGCATGAACCTATGATATCTTCTTCCTTTACTGCCCAGGTTTCACTGCGATACATCATTACACTCCTTAACCCCTTCCCACGTGGATAAGTTAATAAGTTTTCTGTGCCGTGACGCGCCGGCTTTTCTCTCTCCCCTCGGCACCCAGATGCTCCAAATATGTGTCTTCTCGGCTTATTTTCACCACCCAAATATATTTATTTTGCCACAAAACCCACATATTCCTATTCGTCGATGTTAGTTCTACACGATAAGCAAAAAAAAAAAAAAAAAAAAAAAACACTATACATATGTTAGGGCCCTTAGAATAAACATTCGGGATCATAGATTTCACTTCCCAACATCGGAAGTCAAATGTTTACCATCAATATGTACATGTTATACCACCATTGGAAAGGGAATTTTATTAGCTTTCGATTGCTGGAAGTCCCAATTTGATACGAGTTATGGTGTTCGAGTAATAAGCGAAAAAGTAAAACCCATTTCCGACACACAACAGATTTTTTATTTGGGGAGCTCTAGCAAAAAACTTTTCTCGCCACTGTTACATTTTTATTTTATCATCCTATGCAGAATTTCATTGGCTTTCATTTGAATCAAAAACGGTGATCCTAGCCCTCATAGTTTTCGAGAAAAATGCAAAAAACTACGGTGTACCTATGCCATGTCATGACTGTAGGGCAGTTTCCTGCCTTCCTCTAAGCTACTGCACATATTTCACCAACTCTTTGTACACTAGATATGCAGACTATATTCACATGATTCACTGTCACTATTTTCTATAGTTGAATACTCACATTTGGTGCAGGGTAGAGGCAGTGTAGTTGATTAGAAACAGTAGCACAATCTTCGTTGGGCCAATGGCTGATAACGACCAGGAATGCTTCACAAACACCAAATTTCTTATTGCAAACACCAAATCTAATCATAACAGTGGCCATACTCTATACACAAGCACTACTGGTATAGTGAAATATGTTGCATGGCCGGGACGGGGGTAAGAGTGGAAATTTAAAGGGACTGAACCACACAGTACCTTCCCCACTCACAGCTCATTTGGTACTGAATAATAAGGCCACAAACAATGATCCCTTAGCATGGAGAAATAACCTTCTCGATGTTGGGAGAGGCAACAGCTCCCTGAACTCCTCCAACCACTCCTTACACCAGCTTCATCCTAAGTAAATAACATGTTCCCCAAATAACAAAACTCTTCCACTCATTCCAGACACTCCAGCCAGATCAATCCTTTCATGCTTGAAAATTTTTACATGCATTCTCCAAAACATTGTACACATGAAATCAGCATTGTTTTGTAGCCTACCTCAAATACCAATACATCTCTTATGCTCCCACTTAATACAAATTCTGCACAAGACTGAGTTACCTCCCACACTCTTCTGGCAAACTGCACATGGCCACACTCCTGCTCTGACACTACTGCCACCAGCCCTAGATTTCATTGCTTTTGTTTTACCGGCATATACTATCAAACTTTTGTGCCCTATTTCTTCTCTCCATGGCCTAAATCTTCCCTCTGTCTCCCTTTCATTTTCTACAATCAACACCAGATCATGGGCATGCAACATCTTCCATGAGAGTCCATTTCTAAAGTCACGTTGGAGGGCTTCATGCATCATGAGGAACAATTAGAGGCTCAAAGCTGACCCTTGACGCACGCCAACAATCACAGAAAACTTGTTACACAAATCTCTAATCACACTCACCTGGGTGCGAACACTAACATATATACTCATGACCACTCTAACCAGCCACTCCTCGATCCAAAACTTTCTCATTCCCTACTTCATCACCTTCCTAGGTATTCTTGTCAAAGGCTTTCTCCAAATCAACAAAAACAAAGTACAAGTTCCTTTCCTTTCCTGTATGTTTTTCTTGAAGCTGTTCCACCATGAATATGGCATCAGTGGTCTCTTTTCCTAGCATAAACCCAAACTGAATCTCACCAATATTCACTCGTTCCCTTATCATACCTTATAGTACTCTCTCTGTTGCCTACATTATCTGGTCCAAAAGTTTTATGACTGTTTAATTTCCTTTTTCCAGGGCATCACCCTTCTGACATTTCCAATCACACTCTTCAGTCATTCATCTGGGACAATAAACGCATAAATAATCGAATTTATCAAGCCAGTATCTAAACCCACTCCTGTACCTCCACAGACTTTCAACATTTCAGATGTCAACCCAAACACACTCACTGCCTTCCCTAGTTGGATCCGGTCTTTTGCCCTGCTCACAGTTGCAGCATCAGTCAAAGGCCAAGGGCCAAACACTGGATCTGCCGACCCCAAACCTTCCCTATTACAAACTCTCATTCAGCAACCGGTTATAATGCTCTCTCCAGGTGTCTTTAATATCAACACTGTCCACCACTACCTTTCCTTCATCATTCTTCACATCCTACTCAGCCCTGTTTCCCCTCTTCTTTTGATATGCAACCTTAAATATCATGTTCTTCCTTTCAGCACAATTAAGTTGTCCAGTAAAATTCCCTGAGACTCAGATTTTGCCCTGTATACCTCCTTTCTCTCCCTATGCTTAGCATCCAAGTAGCCTACTGAATTCCACCCTCTTACCATCCCCTTTCCTTTCCTACGAGTAGAATGTCCTTTTTTTTCTCTCTCATTACTTGCAACTTCACCTTCAACCTGTCATCATGTTACCATATGTCTTGGAGGGCCCCTTGTCCACTCACACTGAAGCAGTAACTCTCAAGAAATTATTCTTGAGAGTTCTGTACTGCTTAACCCCTTAACCGCAGGGATGTTGGAAGCGCGCCGTGCCTGTCCCGCAGGGATAATCGCGGTCCGACTGAATTATTAAAAAATATTTGCCCAAAATCAGTTATTAGTCCTAGAATATTATAATTAAATATGCAAATGGCACATATCTTCAGCTTTCTCCTGGGATGTTTGTTGAGCCTTCACCGACTACCGTAGGACTTGTGGAGACTTCTGAAGTTTTGCAATGAAGTCTCCACTTTACATGTCCCTATACCCTGTAATATGGTTAACACTGCCTGATAATAATGCTACAAACACTATTCTATGAATTTCAAGTAGTTTGGAATCCATACAAAAAAAATGTGAAAGCAATGTAAATTACGAGCGCATACAAGCTTTCCACCCGCACTCATTCCCCGCTGGTATTCTGAGGCGAAGCTGTTGCTTATTATAAACACATTCACACTTTATATTCCTAGTACTTTAATACACTTATTTATATATACAATATTTATCCATAAGTTTCCTTCACTACTAGTAGTTTATTTTCACTCCAGGCATTCACTTTCTTGTTCAGTAAACTAGCGTAGAGCGCGAAGCTTTCACTTTCCCTCTCATTATTTCAAGTATTTATACTCATATTCTTATATTAGTAATCATTTACATTTCTATTTACATTTTCTGTTTTATTTACATTATTTACATTTCCATTTTATTCACACTATGTTATGCACCGTCACTTGCAGTAACTAAGGGCTCCTTTCCCTTAGAGCCAGGATGAACTTGGGACACTGAAGCACTCGTACTGGGAGTTTCTGTCACCATTTCCTCCACTGGCTCCAATGTTTTCTGTCAGTTAATAATTATCTCCTCTCGACCTCTAACTCTTTTAATGGGATCCTCCTTATCCGAGGTACACCGTTTTACGTTCTTCATAGAACCATTCCTTCCTACTCAAGTATTAATATGCTTGTCTTTTTTTAATGGTAAAAGCACCCCCCCCCCACACACACACAATATCTGGGTTTTTAACTTCCACATACAAAACCATTCTTTACTACTATTTACAGCAGCAATACAGAACAGTATCAGCAATACCATGGTCATACCAGAGAGCCATTACTGTATACAGTATCTGTTCAGTTATCAAAAGTATCTCCTTTACAGTGTTTTTAGGTCTGAATCACAGCCTACAACCTAAGAGCCAATGTATTCCGTTAGCATTAGCGCCATACATAACTTTATGCATACATTAATTTCTTCCTAAGGAAACTGGTTCTACTTCGTTAACAATTGTTTATAAGTTGTCAGGCCACAACATCGCTCAGAGTGGCCGCCTTTCCACCTAACACCACTGCACATATTGTATGGTGAGCACTGGACAAAAGTCATGGCTATATACGCCTTCTACTGCTGAGTGGTTAACAGTGGTCACATCCGTCCACAGAAAAACATCAGTGGACCAGTTACAGCCAGTTATAACCACTCAGATAATAACAGAAAAGTGTGGCTAATGGTAGCCTATGGTAAAAGATGTAAGTGTGAATGAGTATCACTTTGCACGAAAAGCCTAGAGACTTTTAACACAGGAAAAGAAAAGACCAATGGTTACACCTCAAGCAAAATAATGCAGATTTTACCAAGACATGGAAACTTGTGCAACCAGAGAACTTTCAAAGGTGTATCTCAAAGGATGTGATGCAACAGAGAAAGAAGTGAGTGATGTTTCTGATGAAGCTGTTATCGATGATCAGTAACGTTTGGTTCACAAGATTTTCAAAAATTATATAAGTACCATTGACAGCAAGTTATATGGCTGTCTGGGTGAAACTAAACTATTGTACAGTATGTGAGGTTCAGTTATTTTAGATCAGGCCACAGATTTAGTTACATCAAACATTAGATACACCGATGATGCAACCCAAGATTATCAATTAGACCTATCACTTCTGTATATGGTGTTCCATGTATCAGACGATGACACTTCATTTATATTCAAAACAAAGGGTGTGAAATACAAGAGTAAATGTGTTCACCATTCAGGATCCAGTACAACGAAGTGGGATGTGAAAATATACTGCCATCAACATTCACTGGTAATCTCCTATGCTGGCATTTTCAGGCTTTTGTGGCACATTCTTATCTGAACAAAGAAACCAGCCGTGAGCTGGAATAAAAATACTAGAGTTCCCCCAACCATCAGAGGGAGACTGGAGACCCTGTTAACTTTGTCCCCAACAAAATGCTCAACCAGAAGTTGAAGGGCTGCAAAAGTTGGTTTTCCTATGAAAGCAGAACAAAGAAGAGTAAAAAATAATCAAGACCTTTATATTTGATGATGCCTGGACTTATTGCTTTAAAAATCTGAGGTCATATGGCAGAGGGAGAGATATATTAAGGTAGACTATTCAAGCACTGACACGTTGCATAATTGAGAAGACACGGCCATGAAGTGCTTAACTAAGACTGCATTTACTTACAGTTCGATGTGTGTCCCATTCACATGTATGGAAATACAATTCAGTAAGTGTTTTCACTGAATGAACACGTGATATAGGAATTCTTTGCCAATCTCTCTCTCTCTCTCTCTCTCTCTCTCTCTCTGTTCCAGGATTAGGATTTTGTAAAATTTACCCACTACATCAGTGTTGCTTCTCTTCTTAGCGTGTTGCCGGATGTAATTAGCGTCAGTCAGGGTGAGTATACATCTGCCGACAGCCTGGGAGCTGTCCAGCACCAAACTTCCATAGGACCATAATCTTGCGAGATATTGGCTAGCACATCCATCCTTCAACTAAAAGCTCTCAGGTTCGATTACTGGACTAATCAGACCCCTGGACAAAGCTTGTTTCCCCAGTCTCCCTATGCACTCAAGAGTGTAGCTAAAGGCCCGGATGAAATACTCGTATGAATGTGTATGTCATATTCTAGGGGAAGATTCTGACTTGGCAAAGTATCTCTGCCTTAACAACCCTAGCGTAGACGAAAGGCACTAATTGTAAGCCTTCTACGTGACTAAAAAGGTTCTATAGCATTCTGCACCTTCATACTCTCTTCTATCTGTTTTCATATCGACGTCAATATCATAATTTACCCCCAAGAATATACTGACGTCCAAAACGCAGAAATAAGATAACGTAACTAAGAGAAGACCGACGAGATGCTTGGTGAGGATATTTTGGTTCATTCTCAGCTGAGAATTTTCGGTTAGTAGTCATTCTACTAACTGATATAAAATTCCACCCCCAACTAAATCACATAATCTGAAGAAATTTCAATGTATCATCATAATTTTGCTACTCAAATATGGTTAAAACAGCAGCGATTATGGCAACATATTTTCTCACAAAACAGTACCTTATTTAACTGACTGACTGATTGCCAGCAGACACTAACAGTAACTAATCAAAACACAGGCTAAAACAAAACACTGAAAAGGGAAGAAATCACACAAGAAATAAAAATGGGGAAAATCGAATAAAGAGAAAAAACACCAAATCTTGCAAAGCAGCCCGGCCTCCTCTATAAACAAGGTGGTTCCCACTCCCATAAAACAGGCATCCTCACCAAGCACAGATGAAAGACGATACACGCCATCTTTCGCCTGGTGGCCAGAGGGGTATCGGAGATATAATTGCCCAAGACTGGGGCACTCAACCAGCAAGTGCCGGACAGTTAAGGGGACAAGACAATCCCCACAGACAGGATGGGGATCCCCCCTCCATCAGGTAGGGATGAGAGAAACGGGCGTGACCAATGCGAAGGCGGCAACGGCATTAGGCTGTCTCCCACCAGCGAGACAAGCTCTGGTAACTAAAGGAGCCCACTTTTGCACAGATTGTACACAGCTTGTTGGACTCCACAGCATCCCAACATTCCTGCAAATAATGCCAGACTAGACCGTCAAGGTATGGACAAAAATGAGACGCAAGGAGAAGCTGAGGAGGCAGGGACCCCAACGTAGGAGCAGGCCGAGCCGCTGCTGCCTTAGCCAATATATCAGCCCGTTCATTCCCCAAGACTCCAACATGGGTTGGGACCTAACAAAATCCCAGCTGACGGCCACGATGGCTGAGGAGGTAAAGCCACTCCATAATGTATAAAGCCAATGAATGAGAGGAAGTAAAAGATTCCAGCACAGAAAGAGTATTACAGGAGTCGCTAAAAACAATAAAAGAGGACTAAGGGAGAGCAAAAATGATCTGAAGAGCAAGTAAAATTGCAAACAGTTCTGCTGTAAAAACCGAAGTAATACTAAGAAGGCTGCCGCCCCAACAGAAGGAAGGGAAGACGACACCAAAGCCTACTCTAGAATCAGATTTAGAACCAACTGTATAGACAGGGACGAAGCTCTCATGGGTGAAGGAATGATCTAAAAAAGGAGAAAGTGACACAAGAGAGAGAAGAGAGCTCTTTTTATCAATAACAGACCTACAGATTGAAACACAAGGACAAATTGACAGTGAAAGGACACACAAGGCTGACATAACAGACCCGCCCCTATAACCAAAAGGCTTCGGGAAATTTGAGCGAGTGATGTAAAGAGAAAAACGGGAATCCTGGGAGACAATGGCACAAGGCACTGAATCCGGGAGACAATGAACCTGATACCAACACCTCAACATCAACAACTGGTGGCGCAAGTCCAAGGGGTGGACGCGAGCATCCACCAACAAACTCAAAATCGGGGATGACCTACAAGCTCCAGTCGCCAGATGAACACCAAAATGGTACACAGAATCCAACACACGGAGATGGGCTACTCTGTAATGGAAGAGTAAACCTCACACCCAAACTCAGGTCTAGAAAGAATAATAGGTCTATGCAAGAGACGGACAGTCTGATGGTCAACACCCCAACAGGTATGAGCCAGAACCCTGAGGAGACACATGGCCTTAATACAGGCTGATTCAGTATATTGGAAATGAGGAACCCAGGTCATTCGTCTGTCAAAGAAAAGACCTAGAAACCAATTCTCTTCCACACACGAGATACTGTGACCATAAAGATATATGTCTGGGTCCGGATAAACACCACAAAGATTACAAAAATGTATAGTCACAGTCTTCTCAGAATAACAACAGAAACCATAAGTCTCAGCCCACTGAGAAATCTTATTAAATGACAGGTGCAACTTCCTCTCAACCAAAGACATCTGAGATACAGAAATGGCAACCATGAGGTCATCAATTTACGAGCCATGGACCCCATTGGGGAATACATTGATAACACTGTTGATAGCCGCACCAAAGAGCATGACATTAAGGATACTCCTCTGTGGCACCCCATCTTCAAGAGGACGGGCACCAGAAAGCATGTTCCCAATCTGCATCCTTAAAAAACGGTTAGATAAACACTGCCTGATAAAAATCGGCAAACGGCCACGAATATAAAACTCATAAAGAGAAAGCAAAATACCATGATCCCAGACAGTGTTGTAATTCTTCTCCAGATCGAAGAAGACTATGACATGGTGTTGTTAGTGGAGAGAGCCTCACAGATAGAAGATTCCAAGGACAGTTGGACATCAGAGGTAGAATGCATTATACGAAAGCCATACTTGACTTGTGATTAGCAATAGCCCCACTCTAAATACCACATGAGCAGTCCAATTACCATCCTCTCCAACACCTTGCAAATGCAAGAGGCCAGAGAGACTGGACGATAATTTGTTGCCTGAAGATGATACTTCCCAGGCTAGGGGGATGGGGATAACCACAGCAACACCCCAAGAAGATGGAAACTCACCAGTACACCAAATTCTATTATATAGCACCTGTAAAAAGGAAAGGGATTCGTCAGATATATGACGCAAAAAGACATATGCAATATCATCATAGCCTGGAGACGAATAATAACACTGTGGCAAAGCCACTTAAAGCTCAGAAACAGAAAAGGAGACATTATAAGATTCACCCCAAGAAGAGGTGAAACTGATACCACAATATACCAAGTGCTGACTGTGGTATGCCGAAGTCGATGCAGTGTCTTTTTTAGACACACCAGCAAAGCGTTTGGCAACAGCAAACAGATGAGTCATAGTCCCAACTGCACCCAATACAACAGGAGGGGAGGGGACAGTAAATTTCCCAGAAATTTCTCTTATTCAGTTCCACACCTGGGAGAGGGAAGTCCATGAGTGGAGTGAAGAACCATAGGTCTTCCATGACGTATGCCTGGTCTCTTTCAGTACCCTCTGTGCATGAGCTCGGGCCCTTTAAAAGGCCACCAAACACTGCGAGTCTCCACAATGATGGTGAAGGCGAGAGAAGGCAACACGCTTAGCACTAACTGTAGAAGTGCATTCAGGAGTCCACCAGGGAACTGGATGTTTAGAAAATTGACGAGAAGCCTTGGGAATAGATAACAGAGTTGCCGAGTGCATTGCATCAGTTTTATATGCCACCACCTCCTCAGTACTATGAAAATCGCCCACAATACAGTCAGTGTCACATAATTCCCTAAATAGTGGCCAGCTCACTTTATCCTGTTGCCAGCGAAGAAAAGAACATTGTGGCTCACGTTCACCAGAAGTTAAAAGAATTGGGAAGTGGTCACTGCCATGCAAATCTGGCAACACACCCCAGCTAAAATCTAAAACAGCAGTAGCCAAGCATAGAGGCAAATCAATGGCCATGAAAATGCCAGTCTGACTATGGAAGTACGTCTTCTCATCTGAGGTCAAAAAACCCAACTCCTCATCTTCCACCAAAAAGGCCAGCTTAGCACCTCTAGGGTTGGTACGACTGTCACCCCACAAGTGGGTGATGACCATTCAGATCACCCAGTAAAGGATACAGGGTTGGAAGGTCATGAAGAAGGTGAAGCAGATCTACCCTTTCAGCAGAAGCACTAGGAGGGAGATAAAGACTACACAATGTTTACCAAGGGCGAACAGGTGGTAAGACTCAGCACAGTGAATGGGACATCACATCAGAGGAGTATAGCAGTACTTCCATGATGTCCTTGGCCTGGAAGAGGATCAGAATAAAACACATGGTAACCAGGAAGACCAGAAGGAGCAGATTCACCAACCATGGTCTCCTGGATACACATACATTCTGGTGAATATTGGGCAATAAGCCTACACAGTTCCTCCCAACTAGCACGCAACCTCCGACAATTCCACTTGATGATAATACCCATAGTGGAGGAAGAATCAGGATAAGGGGTGAGACAACTCTGCCCTTTTCAAGCGACCAGATTTAGTTTGATTCTTAGAAAGGCAATTAGAACAGGGCTGTTTAGTACCAATATGCTACACATCGTGCCGAACACCCGAAAGCAACCTGGAGGAAGAAGAAGAGGGCCAGACAATGATCTTCTTCTGTAGTGGAGCAAGAGATGGCATGGCAAGGGGACTGCAAGCTGCCCAACAAAGCAGGTGGTGCCACCATGAGAAGGAGCACAATCGGTTGCACACCCCACAGTACTTGGAGCCTGAGACGGCAAGGCCTCATGCAGTGGAGAAGCTGCATCAATGACCCAGGCAGCACCACTGTCTGGTGGTGACTTGACCGTCAGCGAAACACCATCCTCAGCTTGCATCCACCCAGACCCCTAAGAATCCCAGCTAGAATCCCGAGTAGTGGGCTCCACAGCAGAAACCTTAGGCGGTAGGGCACCAGTCTCTGAGCACTACGAGGAGCCACCGCGATGCTAGCCATGCAGAGGAGGGACGTCAGGTTCTTTGGACATGTCAGGGCCAGGAGACACATCACCATGGATGTCTGCCACAGGAGAAACTGGGATGGGGAAGGCACCCTCAAATGCAGGAAGCACCTTCCCAGAGGAGACATACCTAGAAACAGGAGGCACCTTCCTCGAGGGAGCACAGCCACTCTCAGTGGAACCTCCTGGCTGAGGTGGCTCATAAGGAAAACCCTGAGAAACAGGTGGGGTATTGTGTGACAGCAGGGGGAACTGCCAATAGCTTTAGGGCAAAACAGGGCAGCAGCAACCTCTCCCTTACCCTTCCCTTTGCCTCAGAAAAGGAAATTTTCTCCTTTGATGTGGAGAAACAACCTCGTACTCGAACATGTACACATTGCAGTCTCTGGAAGAACCTGAATGTGCTCCCCCACAGTTCAAACATTTAGAGAGTTGAAAACAATCCACCATACCATGGGAAACACCACCACAATTTCCACAGATCTCAGGAAGACCAGATGCGTCACGCCAGCAAGAATGGCGATCATGACCAAACCTCTGACAGTAGTAGCACCTTCTAGGTCAGGGGACATAAGGTTAGATCCTAAGCTTCCACCACGCAGCAGTGACAATATCGGGCAAAGTAAGGTGATCAAATGTCAAGATAAGAGTGGGCATAGGTGTTAAAACTCCACCAACGTTCTTCATAATTCTCCGTACAGCTACAACTCCCTGAGGAGCCTGCCCCTCCAGGAGGGAAGTAGAGTACGAGACCAAGTCCCGAGACTACACAACCCCTCGGGACTGATATAAGACCAAATGACGAGAGACAGACACTGGATAACTGGCGACCATAGTAAGGGACTGGATGTGCAATCTCACCTCTTCATTCCTGGCCTCCAGCAACAGAGAGCCATCGCCCTGCAAGGAGATCTTTGGGGTAAACCAATACTCTGGAAATACACCATTGTGAACCTGAAAATAGTTCAGGTTCTGGAGGGAGGTACCATCAGACATTTTGAGTACCATGTATTTTGTATAACAGTCTTTCACAATGACACCATGCAGCTTGACAGAAGTGACATATCAACTCGTAGTTTTGGCAGACGACCCAGAGGGTAAAGGGTTGCCGGCCAAAGAGTGAGGACGACTCGTGCGGCTGGTAACTGACCAAGCATGTTGGAAGAATTGCTTGTTTTACCCATATATGCATATGTGAAAGGTAGAATGGCACCAGGAACCAAGGGCAACCACCTACCAGGGAGTGATGGGACCGAGGGCTGTCTGATAGGAGCGGGGTACCTCGTCCCCAGGGGGTGACCCAAAAAGGAGACCCTGTGCTGTGAAAATTAGTTCCCACCAATGCCAAGACCCCCCTTCCCCAACATTCGCCAGCCCAGACACCCAACCAACCAACTCGGGACAGCTTCAAGGCGACCCCTCTGGAGGGTGTCACCAATGACCCGTATTGTTAACATACATTTCGGGCAGTGCTTGGTCAGACCCCTCACCCACTACTCCACCCACATGGGAGACCCTGCCAGATATCATCACATCTGCGGGCAGGTTTGTGGAATCACAGGGTCATGCAAGCCCCCACACCATGACAAGGTGGCTGCTCATGGGGGGGAATAACTTATTTAAATGAAAACAAGCATTCGGGAGCCGAATGTTAATCACCCACCAGAATATGCTGTTGGCCAAGTCCTAGATTAGATTTTGGCCATATCTTGAGGCTCTCAAGGTTTCATGTTGATAGCTCAAGCTGTTCATGAGATATAATGGTGCTAAAGGCAGGCAGTAATAATTAATTGACCTTTGGCAGCCATATTGGTGACCTTGACCTTGACCCTGAGTGCCCATTTTTTAACTAGGCCAAGATTTTGGACATATCTTTGATGCCCTAAAGGTTTCATGTTGATAGCTCAAGCCGGTCATGAAATATAATGGGAACACACACACACACACACACACACACACACACACACACACACACAAACACACACACACACACACACACACACACACACACACACACACACACACACACACACACTGACAGACACACAGAGGTGGACAAAAACATTATCGTTCCGCCTTTTAAATGTGAGCGATAATTTATTTCATATAGATCATGTCACTTCAGCATACTCAGTTTTTGTTTCTACTTCATTTCGTTGTTTATTTTCATAATATTGTCCTTTATGCTCCAAATGTTGTATTTTCTACTGGTAATGTCATACTTTCCATGCTTAACAGTTAGTACTTTACATTCAGTGATTTTCGAAGATCTTAAAATTGTTCATCTGCTCTAAATGCTGTAAATCCCTACCTTTAGATGTGTTAAATTATCTGAATTCTTTAAAGACCTTAAATTCTTTACAAAGACTCTGCCATAACCAAAAAATGTAGCATGTAACACAAAGGCATGCATGATAATGTGAGATGTTAGAGGTGTGGCAAGCTACGGGAAGTAGGCGTGACGGCAGGAGGCGGTCTTGTAAATATAGCTTTCCTGGGTAATCTGACATCCACCGAAACCATTTAGGCAGTAGTGATATCAGGGCAGAACGTATCTAATGCACTGGGAGGCAACACAATGGCCAGTGTACTGTGTGGGCAGCACCTGGGCAAAAAATTAGGTGTCTGGCACACCTCTGAATCTGCCAGCTCACCATCAACTACCAGACAGCATTTTGATATGACAGAGTCTCTCCAAACCCCACTGTACCACATCCGAAATTGCAACTGTAGTCATGAAAACAATAATCAGAACGTTCCTGTACTCTAACAAAATTGCACTAATAAAGTTAAAGACTGCATATGTAAACTCTAGTCTCTAACTTTGACAATTTGCCAGTCAACAAAGTTCCAAGTTCAGTTGGAATTCTCCGAATAGTTTTGTAAAGTGTTTCTCAGAACTGCTCCTGTTCTAGCTAAATTATTTCAACTATGTATATGCACTTTCTCATTCCCTAATTCTTGGAAGGACTCCAACATCCACCCAATTCCAAAGAATGGAAGGTCATCTGTAATCATTCCAATTACAGATTCATAAGTATCATATCTTCCTTTGAAAAGGTATTTAAGATTGTAATTAATATGTACATAGTTACGCATCTGGAATCCAGTAACTTAACCCACCAACTCCTGTTGACGTATATATACGTCCACACGTTTTGCCACTGTGACTCCCATTGACGTATATAAACACACAGCAATTGCAAGGTCCCTACTTTGCATAATTTTTTTTTATTTTGCACTTGATTTTTGGTATGTATACATGGGATACCTTCCTCTACAAGATGCCAGAGTCAATTCCTTACCCTGCATGACCTCCCCCCCCCTGCACTCCATTGTCTTGGCAATTCATCTGTTACCAGTGACCTGGCTAGTAAAGACATGTCATGCCGCGGTACGAAATTCAAGGCCAGAGTGATTCCCCAATCGATGACAATGTCGAGGAGAAAGTTTATGTAGCATTGGAGGAAGAAACAGTCCGAAATGATGATCAGGTAATGTCGCCAAAAAAGATCAGGTATGTTGATGTGTATGGTGAGTGAAACAATGCTTATATTGCCTATATTACTGTGTGAAAACCAATATACTCTTACACTACATATAAATTCGTAACAAATAAATAAATAAATACTGTTTATGAGTATTGTGGAATAGTTACCCTCCCATTGAATTCGTTTTCTTTGGAGTCAGCCTGATAGAAAATACAGTAAGGTAAGGGGTACTACTACCTGCATTCAGTATTTTAAACCTCAGGTGAGTGATTTCTCTATGCATTTTCGATGTTTCTCACCAAAAGTGGAGGTTTGAGCCAATTTTTTTTCTTTTCCAAAGTGGTTGAGATTGGGGGGGGGTCAGAGGTGGAAAATCGGTCGAGACGGGGCTGGTTAATTAGTGACAGACAGTATGGTTTTCATCAAGAAAGATCCACTGTTGATTTAGGCAGTCTCGTTATAACCCGCCTTTACAAGGCAAAGTGATAATACTTTTTTCCCACCTGTGTGTGTGTGTGTGTGTGTGTGTGTGTGTGTGTGTGTGTGTGTGTGTGTGTGTCTGTGTGTCTGTGTGTGTCTGTGATTACGCAAGGAAGAAGTAACCAAAGACCAGGAGCCCGCAAACTGTTCCTTCCAAAAAATAAAAAATAAATAAATAAAACAGTGACCCAAATTCAAGATCCGCTCATTTTGAGATGCCTGGACACACTGCATTTGAAAGCCTGAAGATCATAGAAAGTAGATCATACAGACAGAGGGAGACAGTTCCAGAGTTGACCTGTTGCATAAATGAAGGCATTAGAGAGCTGAACAGATAAGGAATGAGAGTTTGTTGCTAGATGGGTGCTATGCGCCCATCATAGTGGTTGAGGGGGGGTGCAAACAGATAGTTCAGGGGAGCAGTGACCACTGAAGTAGCGATAGAAGAGAGATCAAGATTGAACAGTGCAGCGAAGAGACAAGTTCAACGGAGCCAGCAAGAAGAAGAGAGTTGATGAGACGAGAAGCCTTTGAATTGACCTTGCTGAGAAGAGCCGTATATGGAAAGCCTCCCCACACGTTAGAGAAGTGGTCTACACAGGGGGGATTCAAACCCATGTATAAAGTCAAACAACACTGCCGCAGTAAAGAAGGTACAGAGTTGGCTTCGCACATCTAATCTCTCATGAACGGTCTGAGCTATCAACATGAAACCTTCAGGGTATCAAGATATCGCAAAAATCTTGGCCAAGTTCGAAAATGGGCACTCTGGGTTAAGGTCAAGGTCACCAAAATGGCTACCAAAGGTCAACTAGTTTTTTATCGGCCGTCTTTATCACCATTTTATCTTATGAACGGCTTGAGCTATCAACATGAAACCTTCCGGGTATCAAGATGGGACCAAAATCTTGGACTTCGCCAACAGCATATTCTGACTGGCGATCAGCATTCGGCTCCCGAGTGCTTTTCTTTGATTACACATACAATCCATCAGTCATCTGACCAACATGGAAAAACGAATGAATTATCCCTTCATACTTCCAAAGCTTTAGATAGAGTGAGGAACCGTTTCTTGTTCTTCAAACTCCCCTCCTATGACATATCTTTTATCTCACAGCTCTCCACATATTTCGGCAACAGAACGATAAGAGCAAGGGTAGATGATGTATTTTCCAATTTCAGCTCAGTTAATGCCCGAGTGCCACAATGATCAGTACTTTCTCCAACTCCGTTCCTCTTAATATTAATGATCTCTTATCTGTCACCGATAATCCCATTCACTCATACGCAGATAAATCAACGCTTTACAGTTCCTTTACACTTTATCATCCACTCACAAAGTTTGATATCTCTAACTCCCAACTCAGTGCAAGTCTCCATAAATCAAGATATATCAAAGATCAATGAATGGGGACAAAATGTCATTGACTCGTTTAGTGCTAGGAAAACCAAATATGAGCATATCCATTTAATAACAGACATACCTTGTCTGATTCCTGTATTACAATCAATCCAATCGATATTCCTGTCGAAAAATATTGATATTCTCGGTGTTTTGCTTAAAAGTACCCTCAGTTGGACCTCTCCCTTTAAATCACTTGCTAAACTCGCCTCAAAGAAACTTGGATTATTATACATAATCGATAACTTTTCCACTGATGAGCAGTTAGCTATAATTTACAGTCATGTGCTCTCTCATTTCGAATATTGCTAACCCTTGTGGAGTGGATGTGGAGAGTTCGCACCAAAACCTTGCACTATTTTACAGATACCTTGATGCCACATGCTCAGATGAAGTTGCATCCATTGCGCCACCTCTCCAAGCCTTCCCTGGACTACACAATGATCTAGTAGCGATCGTGACATGACTCTAACATTGCCATATTACAGAATCTCTGTCTTACAGAACACCTTAATTCCCTGAACCACTTCTCTTTAAAACTCGCTTCCCCAAATTAGCTTGCCCCCCAAACTTCAACCTACAGCAGTTCAGTCCAGCTGTTTTTTTTTTCTTTTTTTTTTTTTGAATGGGGGACACATGTAATCTGGTGAATTGTTTTTTATTTGGTTTTCCTTCTTCTGTTCATCATGTTTAAAAGAAAATAAAAAACACTCATGCAAAGAAATACTAAGTTCGAATAGGAGCTCGAGAATCCAGTAAAAAAAGTGTTGGTCTAAAGCAGTCTATAGCAAGTATTTTAACGATTGGTTAATAAGCAAAATAAAATCCCCGAAACAGTAGGTTTAATAAAAACGTAACTTAAGAGTCCTAAATAACAAGGTTTGTACAAAAACCGTTGAAACTTAATCCTTTTTAAAGCTGATATAATTATAAAATAGCAGGGATGGGTAGAGGCAGCTCGAATCAGAAACAGTGCAATATTATCATCATCATCATCATCATCGTTTTTCTCAGATAAAGGACATAGGAAGGAGTTGAAATGCAAAAGGGAGAAGGTATGAAAGTGGGAGACTGATGACCAGCATGAACAGTGACACTTTGGGGAAGAGGATTGGTGATATTTACGCTTTTTAGGCACAAAATGATCCACAGTCAAACATGAAGAGTGAAGAGAAGGGTGGGGGGAGCTGAATGAACGGAGGGCAATGATTGATTATGTGTGTGTGGATGAAAGGATAACATTATCTGTTCTGTATGCGAGAGCACATAGAGACTGGGGATGTGGACTCTCTGACCACCATTTGGTGTTGGTGAGAGTTACGGTACATATGGAAAGATGATAAGAGGAAGAGCAGGAGGAAGTAGTACACACAAAGAGGGCGGAAAGGTTACAGTACGATGAAAAAGGACAGATTATAAAAGAGAAGTGGAGGGGCGATTGGATATTATGATTTGGTGCAGATGGGCGGGGTGGAAGGTGTGTGCAAGGTATTCACAGAAGAAATCAGTGCAGCATCTGAGGTAGTGTGTGGGGTGAAGAAATAGCGAAAGGGGATGCAAGGAACTGCATGGCAGAATGAAAAGGTAACAAAAGTTGTAGCGCAAAAGAAAGCATATAGTAAGTGGATGGGAAGCAGAGGCATGAAGAAAGTTGAGAAACGGAATGGAGAGTTATATGCAATGAGGCGAGAGGTGAAAATGGTAGTAAGAGTAAGATGAGAGTGGATGAGGAGTTTGGAGGGACTTCCAGTGTAAAGTGGAGAGAATGTATAATAATGTTCTGGAAGGAGGTTAAGAGCGTAAGACAGAGTGATAAAGAAGGTAGCAGGGAAGTGAAAGATATAAATGGCAGACTGCTGCTGAAGAAGCGAGAAAAAGTGAGAAGATGGAGAGAACACATTAAGGAACTGTTAAACACTGAGAAGAAAGTTACGCCATTGTGAGTGCCCGAGAGTGGCTGGGAGGAGTAGGACGATGATAAGGGAGGAAAAGATCGTAGGACTAAAAGTACCGCAAGCAATGAAGAAAGTCAAAATGGGGAAAGCCCCAGGAATTGATGGAGTGTGTGGTGAAATGCTGATGCACGTGGAAGAGTTTGTAGCAGAAAGCATGCAGGATATATGCAGATTAATCTAGGGGGAAGGTAGAGTCCCAGAGAATTGGAAGTCAGGTATAATTATTCCCCCGTACAAAGGAAACGGGAAAAAATAAGTGTGTGGAAATCATAGTGACATCTGCCTTTTGTAATAGAAAAAAACATATTACATTCTTATTGACAGAGTTCGGTAAATAACCAAGAAATTAGTTGGAGAAGAAAAGAGAAGTTCCAGGAAGGGACGAGGTTGTGTAGATCTGATCAGGTGTTTAGTGAGAAAGTTTCTAGAAAAGGGAAAATGTTGTATGCAGCCTTCATGGAATTAGAGAAAGCATATGACAGAGTGGATTGACAAGGAATGTGGAAAATATTAATAATAAATGGGAAGCTGTTGAGTGCTGTGGCCGCAGTGCGTGTGGATGGTGAACTGAGTGAATCTTTCTATCTGAATATTGGATTGAAACAGCGATCTGTCATTTCTCCATGGGTGTTCAGTTTGCGTATGGTTAGATTATAAAACAGGTAAAAGGTAGAGCTGTGGATGTTTAAGTGGCAATAATGAGAGTTGGGAAGTTCCTTTTTTGTTGTTTGCAAAAGATACTGAATTGTTAAATGAAGACGATGGAGAACTGGAAGGCTCGGTGAATGACTTTGGAAGAGTGTGTAAGAAGCGGAATCTAAAGATGAATGTTGGGATGAGTCAAGTTGTTTTCTTCGAGAGAAATGAAGCCACTGAATCCACAGTGAGACTGGAGGGTGAGGGTATGGGAAATTTGTGTGCATTTAAGTACTTGGCTAGTGTGGTGAGTAAGGATGGCATATTTGAGGATGAAGTGCTTGAAAGCATACAGCATGGAAGAAAGCTTGCTGGTTTATTCAAAGCAGTGATAAAAATAGGAAAATGACTAGGGAAGTAAAACACCTGCTGCATGATAATATTGTGATACCAACTCCAACGTATGGAAGTGAAGCTTGGACCTTGTTGGAAGGACGCAAACAAGAGTGAGAGCTTTGTAAACGAGTTATTTCAGAGGAACATGTGGAGTTACATGGAGAGACGAACTGTCAAATGAGGAAGTGAAGGATCACTGGGAAGTGGATGTGGATAGGAAGCTTTAGATGAATACACTGAGGTGGTGTAACTATGTGGAGAGGATGAAGAGTGAGAAATTACCGAGGAGAATGTATGTGACTGAGGTGCAGGGGAGAAGAGGGAGGGGGAGACCGAGGATGAGAAGGAGGGATGGAGTGGAGAAATATATGACAGAGAAAAGTGTGAGTTTGGGTAAGGGCATCGAAATGGCATGGTGGCGAATTGTGTGTGGCCACCCTATACGGGATTAGGGCGTCTGGCTATAGATAGATAAACAGATGCCTGACGAAATGGGCCGGACACTCATTCACAAATCACCCAAGGCCCCGGAATCGTTACTCCACCATGAAGGCGTTACCAACTGCTTATATTTTGTTGGTATCTTTGTAGGTGCACTTCACATACGCTATACCTACCACATAAAGTGAATTCGTTGCTTTAAAAAAAGAAAAAAGTTAAATCTTTTGTAATTTATTTTTCGGTACATAAATTCAACCAACCAAATTCGATATCCCCCAGTTCCCTACCCTTACCAAATTCCGCACCTTGGTTACTCACATATCCCATCACCATATCTATCTATACTCTTGTTCGCCCATCCTACCTTCTCTCTCTCTCTCTCTCTCTCTCTCTCTCTCTCTCTCTCTCTCTCTCTGACACACATACTTGTAACCACCCCGTCTACATACATTCTCTCTGCCATCTAAGCACAATCTCTTCTACCCAGTTAGCAACACGCTTTCATGCTCCACATCCTTCGCGTATCATACACGTTTATACTCTGTTTAGTTTATGCACGCCATTTACATTCCTTAATATTTACAGTTCTAATAAGAGGTAAAATAATGTAAATAGAAAATGCACCGTTATATGACCATATTGTTAATCCATTCATATGATGATGACACCTGTTTCATTTAATACTCCCATTTCTAGGTATTTTCAACCAGGTTAGTAATGGCCACTTGTATACAAGGAATAAGACTCTTTTGTTAATTCATTTCTCTTATGGTGATGACTTTTTTTTTTAGTATTTTTTTCCTCCAGGTCTCTTACTGAATGGCTTATAAGAAAAAATCAATATCGGCTATTAATTCTGCAGAAACCAGCCAATAGTGCTGTATACTCGAGAAATGGCGGTCTCTTTGAAGTGCTTATTGAGAAGGGCGACAAGAGGCTCCTGGCGAGGGTGTGTGAGGCTGAGTAAGAGGAGGTGCTGGAGATGAAAGCCGGAGCAGATGTGAGGGAGCGTGCATTTGAGGCAGATAGTAGAGGAGGTGAGAGAATGGCCGAGGACCGGGTGTCGGAAAAAGGAGTGGATTACTATGTTAGTTGCCAGCCAGAGTTACCAAGCTTCTACCACTCTGAAAAACACTTTAGTTCCCAACCAAGCACTCTCATGTATACCGTCAGTTACAAAGGTTTCATAAAGCTTATCCATCATCATCATCATCATCATCATCATCATCGTCATCATCCAGATCTCCTCACTCCAAAGTGGTGTGATGTTGAATCCAATGTGTCAGAAAAAAAAAAAAATAGAATCTGAGATAGTAATCAATGTTTGCCCATCTGAATGAGCCACACTTCCATTCAATCATTATTCAATTTCTTGGAATCCTGGGTGATACGTTTCATTTCTTGATAAATATGAATTCACTTTTGCCACCCTTATTCCTTGCATTCATATCCTTCATTAATTTGATTAACTGTGTTGAAGTAACTTGGGAGACATATAAAATCATGTCTCTGAGAATGATTGGCTGAGTTTATCGAACTTGTAGAACAATGCACTAAAATATCAGGATGTAAAAAATTGAAGATTTTATATTTATTCAGGCAATTTGGATAATTTTATACATTTTCTTGATAGTCAAATCGATTCAGATGAATAAAATAAAAACAAACCATTCGTCCTGAATGCATATCAGCCACCATCACTAAATAATTATATCAGTAACCCTCTGGCAATTGGAGGCGTATCATTACTGCTTCGCCAAAATAAAACTAAAAAGTCTTTGGACTTTGCTGTTTGCTCCTACCAAGTTAAGTATCATGCTAGTATTTAGAGGCTTGAAGTCAGGAGTATTATATTGGTGAAAATCATCGAGTAGGACGTTGAAAATTTTCAAGTAATTATCCTTTAAATAGGCATTCTTTTCATTGAGAGCATGATAGAAAAAGAATAATAATGGCAAACTAAAAGAAAAATTTAGAGGGTATTTTTTTTTTCATGCAAACTTCTTTGGCAATCTGAGGTATATCAATGCAACTTCACAAAAATAATTAACAAACAAGCCATATATCCTGGGATATTGCTCACAAAGTTTAGATACAATATGTATGCTTGGTTTTGAGATAGTTGGTAAAAGCCTAACATGGATATACGAAGTACTGCCACACAGACACATGCAGAGATGCAGGCAATTACATTATTGCCTCACTTGGCTGATGCTACTATGGATTCGGGTATTGCTCTAGACAGTGTATGCTAGAAAATCAACCCGGTCAGTGTAGTAGGTCTCCGATGCACGGCACTTGAGTATTTTTAGGTCCACTAGGTGCCTTTAGATTCACTGGATACTCTGAGGTCTGTCATTAGTAATTAAGAGCATGCCTTTGAATCAGTATGCCCCAAATTGTCTCATATCAGCACAGTAGTTTTCGAGAATGGTAAAAAAAAAGGGGGGGGGGGACACCTACCTAAAAATATTAGATTATGCTAAGTTTCAGACCAAATAAGAACAACGCTTTAATTGTTAATTAAATGATAAAGTAGATTTGCAGTTTTTTCCTGTGCATTTGGAGAAAACATGGAAACTGCATTCTCAATCCTGCAGTATTATGCCAGAATTGTTGAAAAACATATGCTTATCATGATTCAATTCATTTTTGTTTTTAGAATGGGACTGATCCCCCGAAATCCCTGGGAGGATCATGCTCCCCAAATATCGCAATACAGAGGCGTGCCCCTCGTGCACCATTTATTAAGGTATCAGAATCATAAATGCAATCCTTCCAGAAGTTCTTTGAGTTTATAATTTATTGAAGAGGGCTGACCCCCCAAAAATCATCGTTAGAAAACTATGAATAGTGGAAGACCTTCCAAATAACCAAACAAACTCACCGGGGAAATATTCAAATCTTTCCTGTATTTCTGATAATTTTTATATATTTTATATCACATCGTGGATGAGAGACCACTATACACCACGTACTAAGAAATCAAAGCCATACCTGTTCTGTTTTCATTATTTCCGAGAGTTTTAAATTTGGAGAGGAGGGCTGACTCTCTGAACGTTATAGGTGGATAACTACAGACTGGAAGACCTTCAGAGTAGCCACACGTACTCTCCTGGGAAGATTTAATAAAATCTCTTTACCATTTGTGATCTTTTTTATTTTTGTTTGGGGGCTGACCCCCCTGTGAATCATGGGGGGGGGGGAGTCATGCTTCATGCTCCCCAAATATTGATGTTCAGTGCATTTCGTTAAAAACTATGCGCTCAATTTCCCTTGTTTCTGATCGTTTTTAAGCCCCCCCCCAAAAAAAAACACACACACACACTGGAAGTTCATGGTCTCCAAATCTCTTTATGGATAAGAGTTCATTGCACAACATGAACTGAGATATCAAACCCATATCTAACCTCCTTTCATTATTTCAAAGATTTTTAAATTATGCGTGAGGGCAGATAAAACAAAAGTGATGATATCTAGGGTTGGTGGCGGTACTGTCAAAGACGAGGGAGAGTGGCCGTGTGCAGTTTGCCACAAAGGCGTGGGAAGTAATTCCATCTTGTGCGGTGTGTGTGATAAATGGGTGCATAAGATATGTAGTGGTATCAGAGGTAGACTGCGAGATAATGCTGATTTTATGTGTACGGTGTGCCGGGGTGAGCAGGTGGAGATTGTCAGACGTGAAAGGATTGAACTTGTTGGTGAATCTCTTGAGTGTGTGGAAGAGTTTTGTTATTTGGGAGACATGTTGTGTGCTGGAGGTGGGGCTGGAGCTAGCTCTGTGGCCAGGGTGAGAAGTGGTTGGAAGAAGTTCAGGGAGCTCTTGCCTCTCCTGACATTGAGAGGGCTCTCCCTACGTGCTAAGGGGTCTTTGTATGCAGCATGTGTTAGGAGTGTAATGCTGTATGGCAGTGAGACCTGGGCAGTGAAGGAGGAAGATATTCGCCGGCTCAGACGTACAGAAATGACAATGATTAGGTGGATGTGCAGTGCGTCCCTGCGTCCAAGGCCTGGAGGGGCTGTGTTTACAATGGAAGAGTTGTAGGATGGGACTGGAGTGTATTGGTGTTGTGATGAGGAGAGGTAGATTGAGGTGGTTTGGACATGTGGAGAGGATGGGGGATGATAGTTGGGTGAGGAAGGTGAGAAGTGTTAATATTGGGGGTGGGGTTATGAGGGGTAGACCGAGAAAGACATGGGACGAGGTCATTAAGTGTGACCTTAGGGTTAAGGGACTGAACAGGGAGGCTGCAATGGATCGTGCAGCGTGGAGAGCCGCCATTAGGTGACCAAGGCCGACACATGCAAGCATGTTGGAGCCTTTAAAAACGAAACGAAACGAAACGGCCTGACTCCTTTTAAGTTAAGGGTGAAAAATCGTTTATAGCGGTAAACCTCCTCAGTAACAAAACGAACTCACCTGGGACGTTTCATTCTAGCATTTCCTCTATTGATGGTCATTTTTATTTTTGGGAGGGGCTTGACCCCCAAGAATCATTGGGAGTGGGGGGGTAACGCTTTGCAAATATCACATTACAGATGAGTCTATTGTCCAACATGTACTTAGATACCAAAGTCATAACTGCTCTCCCTCCCCAGTTTTGTAGTCTTTATAAGTTCTTGAGAGGGGGGGGGCTGACCCCCTTTAAAAATCGCGAGTAATTTTATGTGAGTACATCATCTGGTAACCAGCCGACCTGGCCTGAGAAGTTTCGTTGAAATCCATATGCACACTCTTCCTTATTTCTAGTCAGTATTATATTCGGGAGGGGGTCTGATCCCCCAAGAATCACTGGGGGGGTCAAGCCCTCCAAATATTCACTGCAGATAAGAGTCTACTGTACTAAATATACTACGATATCAAAACCATATATGCTTTCCTTTCATTATCTTTGGAATATATATATTTTTTATTTAGCCATGACGACTGACCACCCACAGAAATTACAGTATCACAGGAAAATTTTGTACAATGGAAGACCTTTCCAGAAATCCGACGAACTCATATGAGAAGATTTGTTGAAATCCATGTCCTCAATTTCCCTCATTTCTGATCATTTTTATTTTAGGGAGGTGGTGCTGACCCCCCAGGAGGGGGGATCATGCTTTGTAAATATTGCATTACAGATAAGAACCCATTGTACAACATATGCCACGATATCAAAGCCGTATCTGCTTTCCTTTAATTATTTCTGAGCATCTTTAATTTGGCTAAGAGGGCAGACCAATTCTTAAAATCATGCTTGAAGAGCCCTACACAATGGAATACCTTTCCAGGAACCCGAAGAACTCGCCTGGGAAGATTCGTTCAAATCCATCAAATAGCCTAGTGGGAGGGAAAGAACACACACACACACACACACACACACACACACACACACACACACACACACAACTTGAATATCGAGCCACTGTATAGGGTGCACTGCCAAAAATTATACCAAAAAGCTTTGCAGGATTAATTATCAGTTCTGCAAAAAACAGGATGGTATCACTTTCAACAACTCGCCCAATACCATTGCTTGAGATTCAGCCTGTGTGTGTGTGTGTGTGTGTGTGTGTGTGTGTGTGTGTGTGTGTGTGTGTGTGTGTGTGTGTGTGTATGTGTGTCCTTTAATTCGTCTTACGGTATACCATGGATGTTAATGAAAGTTACTAGGTGAGTTTCTCCAGTTACTCCGAAGGTTTTCCATTATATACCGCTTGGCAACCATGATTTTTAGAGAGGTACAGTCCTGGCACTTACAAGAAGGTATTTACAACTTGACTTCACTATATAGTCCATACAGTTACAAGAAAATATTTACAATTTACACTTACATGAAAGTATTTACAAAATGCCTTCACTATGTACTGCACTGGTTGAGGCACACAGGCAGAGTGAGGCAGAGCGAGTTTGAGGAGGGAAGCGAGTGAGTGTATGGCCCTCACAGCCTGGGGGATCGTAAAGGAACAGTTACCATACATGCCTGCCAATTTTTACCCGCGAATCTTCAAAAATGCGGTCACAGTGACTTTTTTTTTTACTGTAAACTGTTTGAAAACAGCACTGGCACTGGCCATGGAATTATGTCAGACTGTTTTAAAATGGCACTGGCACGCAGCGGGTTAATGCGATGTTTGGGGAGCAAGACACCACCAGTGATTCTTTGAGAGGAGGGAGGTCATCCCCTCACCCCAAAATATAAACGGATCTAAAATAGTTGAATGTAAGCATAATGCTTTCATCAAAATCTGTGTACATATCGCAGGATTGAATATGCTGTTTCCATGTTTTCTCTGAATGCAAAGGAAGAAACGACACATCTACTTTACTGTTATTATCATTATTATGGTCTTCCATCTCCAATGAAAGACCTTCTTGTTATTCTACTGATTCTTCTTATTATTCCTTGTCTCCTCGCCACCCTTCCTTTTTTTCAAACGTTAAGAGCTCGGACGTTTGATGTTCGATTTCATTCATATTCTCAGAAAAGATGAAACGCTAGTAGACGTTTCTAACTCATTTTCCATTTTTCAAGACTCTACCTCGGGTTTCGAAAAATGCCATATATCGAAAAAAAATTATATCATTTTGTGCATACAAAAACTCAGTAACGGAAAGAGTAATTGCAACGAGATTCGAGATTTAGGTAGCCTTGACATCATAGTTTATCTGCATATATTTCAATCTGACCGGAAGTGCTGTACAAAAAAGCACGCCTGGACCTGGAATGTAAACGTTAATTTTTTCAACGTCATTTTTATATATATCTTTTAATGTGTAAACATTTTCGTATAACATACTGAACAGAAGTTGTGCTGTTTTGTGAGTTCTTTCATTTGATATCAAGAAATAGAGGCAGGCCCCTTATGTTAACCAGCGGCGTCCCGTCGACGTACTTCCACGTCCTCACGTTTTGTCACAGCTAATCCTGTCGACGTACTTCAAAGTCCTGCAATTGCAAGGTTCATAATTTCCACAATTTTCAAAATTCGCGCGAGATTTTCGATTCGCCCACGTACCCAAGCCTCCTCTACCTGCCGCCGGGCGGGCAGCGTCCTAGACCCCGCGTGACCTGCGCTCGCCCTTGTCTCGGTCACTCACCTGCCAGCAGTGACCCAGGTCAGACATGGCGCGGAGAGGTCTCTCAGACGAGGAAATCGCATCCGTCCTGGAAGCCTTCACTGGAGACAGTGATTCTCCACTCGAGGATGATGTGGTGGATCGCAATTATGTCCAGCCAGAGGAAGAAATAAGTAGCAGTGATGAGGAGATCCCTTTGCCCAGAAAAACGCAGTATGTGACATACCGTAAGGCAAGGGAAGGCCAGCCTGCTCCCCAACCACGTGCACAGCTATCTCTCCATCCCGAATCTGATGAGGATGAGGATGAGGACGATGAGGATGATGGAGGCTTAGGACGTGATATCGCCGCATGGTTGGGAAAAGAGAAAATATCACCACGAGGATCAGAAGGTGGGGCGAGACGACACATAAGGTATGGTGAAAGTACTTTGTCTGGGGAAGTGGCAAGTGGTGTGGTGGGATTGCTGGGAGAAAGGGAAAGTGTTGTGGCGGCAGTGCGGGGTGAAAGTGAGAGTGGTGTGGGGGTAGTGCGGGGTGAAGGGGCAAGTGGTGTGAGGGAGGCAGCACGAGCACGTGGTGCTCATAGGCCTAGGGGAGAGGAGGTTGAGTCACTCCCCAGCACTTCTTTCGCCCCTGAATATTCCCAAACTTCCTCCCCACAGCCCCAGGATGTGGGGAAAGGAAAGAAAGGGAAGGGAAAGGGTAAAGGAAAAGGGAGAGGGAAGAGAAGTGCGAGTGATGAGAGGCGCTGCTCTCCACCTCCCCAACCTCCCCCACCACCCTCACCTCCCCACCCTGACGAAGGGGACGATGGTGATGTGGCTGGAGATGGTGGTGTCACGTGGAACTGGGAAGATGGGAGTAATTTTACTCCCATCATTCACCCTTTCACTGAGGAGTGGCGGTCAGGTTGCACGGCTCCAGGTGTAAATGCAGGTTCGTCACGGGTGGATTTTTTCAACTTGTTCTTTGGTGAGGCGTTTGTGGGGCGCATAGTTGAACAAACTAATATTTTTTCACAATCACAGTGCCGTGAAAGTGAACGTTTGGGAACTACGAGCAGGCATTCCCAACAGTATGACTATCCCGTGACTATTTCAGAGATGTTCCTATTTTTGGCCCTGGTTATCTTGATGGGTGTGGTAAGGAAAAACCAAATTCCTGCCTAATGGACAACTGACCCAATCATCCTCACACCTTTCTTTGGAAAGGTGATGAGTCGTAACCGATTTCAGTATATTCTCGGCCGCCTCCACTTTTTTGATGCAGAAGATCCAGCCAATGCAAATAACACCGATAAAATGAGGAGAATTAGGCTGGTATTTGATCATTTACGGGAAATGTTCTGCTCCTCATTTTATCCCTACAGAGACCTCGTCATAGACGAGAGTCTTGTGTTGTGGAGAGGCAATATTTCCTTTAGGCAGTACATACCCAGCAAGAGACACCGTTTCGGGTTCAAGATCTTTGTTATGTGTGACTGTAAGACTGGTTATGTGCAAGACATAGTCTTGTACACGGGCGCACAGACAGATATAATAGAAGATCGGAGTATAGGACTCTCTGGGGCCGTGGTGAAGACAATGATAGAAGAGTACCTTCATCGTGGTCATGTGTTGTACCTGGACACCTGGTACACTAGCCCTCTTCTCGCTAGGTTCCTCCACCAACACGACACCGGAGTCTGTGGTACAGTCAAGAGAAACCGTCGCCATATGGTCAAGATAGAGGGGAAACTTGACAAGAACGAGGTGGTTTTCTTCCAGGCCAATAACATCCTTGCAACCCTGTAGAACCACAACAGGGAAGTTTGCCTCCTATCAACTGTTCACAGCCCCCTGATGCACCGCACAGACTCCATGGATCACCGTAGCGAGAGGAGTCTGTACTTGCCTATAATCTGAACATGAGGCAAGTTGATCAGTCAGACTCGATGATTTCAAGTGTTGACTGTGCCAGGACCACGATGAAGTGGTACAAGAAACTCTTTTTCCACTTGCTCGACATCACGGTCCTGAATGCCCACTACCTGCACGCAATGACCACCGGAGTTTCCAAGACCTTTGATGGGTTTGTGAGGGAGCTGGCACGTGAAATAATCGCCAAGCATGCCCAGGACAGACCCACACACCGCACCCGCACCCCCATGGCAGCTCAGACTCCCCTACGTCTTGCAGGCCGCCACTATCCCAGCGCAATCCCTTCCGACCCAAACCGTCGTAAACCCCAGCGTCGCTGCCATGTATGTAAGCACTCGACAGTCAGACCATCCACTCAGAGAAAAGACACAAGATACGAGTGTGTCGAGTGCAATGTTGCGTTGTGCCTTCAGCCTTGTTTCAAGGAGTATCATAATTTCCTACACTACTGAAACTGTGTGGGAAGGCGAAATGACGCTCATTATAATGGTAAGGCCAGTCAGTAGGTGCTAAGTCAAATATAAAGTTGAAACGGGTGTTATTTTTTCAGAAAAGTAATGTATAAGTTGAGAATTAGTGTAAGTGGAATGAAATGATATCAAAACTAAACCCACTGTGTAAATCTGGTCAGTAAATATGTGATAGCAAGGAAATAAAGTGCAAACGGGTATAAAGTTAGCATGAATAAAACGTATAAGTTGAACAATAGTGTAAGTTATAATAATTGATGTCACGAGTACACCCACATTCTGGTCAGTAAGTATGTGATAGGAATTATATACAGTGGAATTTGTTGTAATGTTAGTAGTAAGGTATTTTATAAGTTGAATACTAGTGTAAGATGAAACAATGATATCGCGATAACACTCCCTGTGTAAGTACGCGCAAATATGACGCTCAGTTCCATCGTAAGTTCAGAAATTATGTGATATCAATTATATCAAGTGTAAACATGTGCAATGTTAGTGGAGAATTATTATATAAGTACAAAAATAGGTTATAAGTTGAAATAGTTGTCATAGCGACTTCACCATGTGTGTTATTATGCGCTATTATTACGCTATATATTTACGTAAGGCCTGAAATAATCTCAAAACAGTTCTATAAAGTTGAAAAGTGTATAATAATATAAGAAAAGTATTATGTAAGTAGAAAAAACACAATACGAGTTGAAACAACAGTCACAGCGAGTTCACTCACTACGTAAATAAGCGCTAACATTACGCTAAATGTTATCAAAAGGCCTGTGAATACGTAAAAACAGTTCAATAAAATGTAAAATGGTATAATGTTATTGTAGAAGTATTATGTAAGTAAAAAAAATTATATGTATCATGATTTTAGAATGTTAGCGATTCATCGTGACCAAGTTGGCCGATTTTGCTCGTTTCGCACGATGGTACAATGCTTATTTCTGCTCTATTTTTGTATAAAATCCAATATACTCTTTTATCACATGTTTTTATGTTTGTAATAAATACATTTCAACTTACTTTCATTGGTTTCCCAAACTTATAATACCATAGAAAACGTTAGAGGCTCAGACCGCCTAAGGAGAACACGGGGCCAGGTGGGACCAAGGCATACCTGGTTAAGGTAATTAGGGACCCCGGGGACCAATTTCTTTGCCACTGGCCATTGTTTCTGACCAAAAGCGAAAGTTTAAGCAAAAAAAAAAAAAGGTCGATAAATGGTCGGGATTGGGGGGTACCAGTGGTCGAAAAGTGGTCGGGACGGGGTGGGTTAAGTAACTATTGTTCTTAACCCCTTAACCGCGGGGCGTCACTTTCGTGACGCTTGGGAGCAAGGGATCATACCGCGGGGCGTCGCTTTTGTGATTCTGTGTTATTTTGAATTCACCCAGGCTTCCAAGTGGGGGCTTGTATCATCTATCAGTACTGCCAATGTCCAACACTAGTCAGCACTCCTAATCTCATCTGTACTCCCATCCATTGTTGACAATTTAGCCATTTCTCCCTGTTCTTGACTCTCCTCCCTACCCCCCCTGCATTACCCTATCCTCTCGCCTGCCCGGCCGTGCTACACTAAGTAAATCTTCCCTGGAATTATTCACTGATTTCATCCATTGAAATAAGCCCTATGCCATATTCTTATACCAAATAATATATACAAGAAAGAAATAAGGTGAGAGTGCCATACACACACACACACACACACACACACACACACACACACACACACAAAGAGCTGCAGAAACATTACAGAAAAGAGAAGGATTGGTGGTCAGTATCTATTTAGATTTCAAGAAAGCATTTGACAGAGTAACGCACCAAAGACTTTTATGGAAACTGTACCATCAAGGAGGAATCCAAGGCAACCTGTTCTGTTGGATGCAAGATTTTCTCAGAAAAAGGGAAATGAGAACAATGCTAAATGGAAATTACTCTGTTTACCCTATAGTTTCTGCTCCCTCTAGTTTCCGTTTGCCCTTAAGTTTTAGTTTACCCTATAGTTTCTGTTCAGCTTCTAGTTTCTCCTCAGTCTCTAGTTTCTGTTTACCTTCTAGTTTATGTTCACCGCGTTTCTGTTACCCCCGAGGTTCTGTTTACCTTTTCCTTTATATCTCTAGTAACCAGACGAACTCACCTGAGAGGATGCCTGAAAATCCATCAGATACCCTAAGAACACCCCCCCCACACACACACACCAAAGAAAACTATACCATCCCACCTTTCTAAAGGAAAATATATGGCGGCTGGCATTCGGTCGTCTTTTATCAAATCCTCACCAAAAGTACTAGATTTCTGTACATCCACATAGTAGTTATTTCATGAAGGTCTGAGGAAAATTCGTCCACAACTTTTCGGGATATTTTGGCAACGGATACACACACACACACACACACACACACACACACACACACACACACACACACACACACACACACACACACACACACACACGGATACACATGCCGTTACACACCAACAAAATCTGTATTGCCTCGCCTTACTACAGGCGGGCGACAATTAGCAACACCCCTCCCATCTCACATTTTCCAATCAATCAGTGAATCAATCACTTCCTGTGGCACCCCACAGGATGCATAGGGCCTCGATGAACTCTCTCCACCAATATTTGTCTCTTGCCATCTCCTTCAGGTCCCACGAACACTCCTCGCCTGCTTCTCTTTTCATTGTCCTCAGCCAGGTTTCCCTCGGCCTACCTCGGCCTCTTCCTCCTCTAGCAGTCCACTCTGGCACATTCTGTATGAAACTGTCTTCTTTTCTGTCTATGTGTCCCAGCCATTTCCAGCGAGACAGTCTTACATATTCATCAACTGATTTCACTCTTGTAATATCCCTTACTCTTTCATTTGTAACTCAGTCTTGCCACTTTACCCCAAGAATCCTTCTCAGTATTCTCTTCCCAAATCCTAATACTTTCTGATCTGTTGCAATTGTACTGTACCATGACTCATGCCTATAAATTAAAAATGGTCAAACCATGGACTTGTAAATTATTACTTTAGTATGTACCGAAAGCATACTATTGTTCCCAACAGGTTTAAAATTTCATATGCTGTTTACTTTATGCACACCACTTTAATTCCAAAATATTTCCACCCCAATTATGAGGTAAATTAGATTAACAAGGAAAGCATCATAAACGACTATGTAGTATTAACCTGTTCACATGATCACACCTGTTTATTTAATACTCCCATTTTTAGGTATTTTCATTCAGATTAGTAATTGTATAATAATAAATTTGTCTTTTCCGTTTATCAGTTCTCTCAAGGAGAAGTTTTTTTTACATTTTTTTCCCTCCAGGTCTATCTTACTGAATTATCTAAATTATTACGGGACATGAGAATAATGTAAATCCGTATCGGGTATTGGAGAAGCCAGCCAATAACGCTGTATAACCCAGAAATGAGGATCTTTCTGATGTGCTTATTGAGAAGGGCGGCAAGAGGTTCCTGGAGTGGTTGTGTGAGACGGGGTAAGAGGAGGTGCTGGAGATGAAAGCCGGCGCAGATGTGAGGAAGCGTGCATTTGAGGCAGAGAGAAGGGGGAGTTGGAGAATGGCTAAGGAGAAAGTGTCACAAAAAGAGCCTGGATTACTAAGATGGTTGCTAGGCAGAGGTAACAAGCTTCTGCCACTCCGAAAAACATCATTTTAGTTCCTCATATACCGTTAGTTACACAATTTTCATTAAGCTTATCAATAATACATCATCACCACTGTCATCATCCAGACTTCCCTTCCCACTCCAAAGCTGGATGAGGTAGTGTCCAAAGAGCCAGAAGAAGACTGACAGAATGAGATACTGACAAGTTTGCCCATCTGAATGACTAACATTCCTATTCAGTCACTGTTCAAGCTCCCACGCTCCTAGCTAATATACCATATACTATTTCTTGACAAATGTGCACTTAATTATGCAACCTTTATTCCTTGCAGAAATTCATATCCTTCCTTAATATGATGTGCAATATTGTGAAGAACCAGTAAGATGCATAAAATCATATCACGGAGGCTATTAAGAGAATGAAGGACAAGAATATACCAATATATCAGGACGTTAAAAATTCACAATTTTGTCTCTATTCAGGCGATTTGGGTAATTTTGCGCATCTGCAGGTCACTTTTAGTTAGCCAAATAGATTCAGGTAACTACCGTAAGGAATCAGGGAATGCTCAGGATGGTGTATTCTAAATAATCAGCCCAGTCAGAGCAATAGGTCTTCGATATGACACTCAAGGTATTAAATGGTCATTAGGCTCCTTTAGATTCACTGAATACTCACAGGTTTGTGGCGAGCGATTAAGGGCATGGTTTTGAATGAGAGTGTCAAAACTTCTGTCATACCAACATAAAAGTCTTCGGGACTAGTGAAAATGTGAAAATAAACCTACCTATATATATATATATATATATATATATATATATATATATATATATATATATATATATATATATATATATATATATATATATATATATATATATATATATATATATATATATATATATATATATATATATATATATATATATATATATATATATATATATATATATATATATATATATACTCTGTGGTACAGTGGTAGAGTGTGCGTTTCATACACGGGTGAGCCAGGGTTTGCGCCCCGCCAGGCTAATAAACTTTGGGAGTGTTCACCCGGCCACGTGCCTCATTGGCAGACACAAGGGGTTCTGTGGTTGAACCAGTGTCGCTTACTATAAAGTATGCTTGCACCCAGTCGGCTTGTGCGGGCCGATTACACTTGGTTCACAGACTACACACACATCCAAAGCCACTCCAACACTACAATTAACTTACAAGCACTTCTCACGCTACATACAATCTCAACTAGACTGCCTAAGCCACTTGGTAGAGATACATTGGTTGTATCGTCCCGACTTCGGTCGGGATAGGCCGTTCCTGCAGTGACACTCAAACGGCTGATGATGATGATGATGATGATGTTGTATATATATATATATATATATATATATATATATATATATATATATATATATATATATATATATATATATATAGTAATAAGTATATACTAAGTTTCAGTCTCAAAAGAGGGTTCGGGGGGCCGCCGGCGGTTGCAGCAGCGGCAGCAGCAGCCATCTCCCTTCCCTCCTCAACATGGCACCTAATTCGCTTATTTCCCTGACGGGCTTTATCTGCCCGTGTCCATACTAATATATTTGATGAACGAATCTAAACCAACCAACCAACAATCTCAAAACTCGATTTTTTTTTTTTTTTACCAGTTTATCAGTTCCCGAAACAGTATTTAATCACTTTCAGCAACTCACCTTGTACAATTTTTCGAGATTGTGTGTGTGTGTGTGTGTGTGTGTGTGTGTGTGTAAGCCTTCTTAGGGTATCTGATGGATTTTCATGAAGCTTCTCAGGTGAGATCGTCTGGTTACTCCAAGGGTCTTCCAGTATATGCAATTTTCGAGCCATGATTTTTAAGGGGAGGGTCAGCCCCTTTCACCGAAAAAAAAAAAATCTCAAAAGTAGTGAAAGAGGGCAGATTTGGCTCTGACTTCTTACTATAAGCTGTACAACAGACTCATTCGTCATGAGATATTTGGAGTAAGTAACCCTCCACCCCCAATGACTCCTGTGGGTCAGCCCGTTCCCCCAAATAAAAATGATCAGAAATAGGAGATAAGATTTTAATGAAACTTCCTGGGTACGTTCGTCTGTTTACTCGAAAGATCTTCCACTATATATACATTTTTCCAACGATGATTACAGGCGGATCAGCTGTGATGTCGGAGTACATGTTGTACACTGGTTTCTCATTTTTGATGCAATATTTGTGAAGCATGACCCTCTTCCTCCCCAGAGTTTCTTGAGCGGTCATCCCCCTCTCCCAACATAAAAACAACCTGAAATTAGTGATTAGCACGTTGATTTTAACGAAATCTGCAGACACATCGCTCGATTGGGTGTGTGGTTTCCAAGGTTTCTCTGATTGCAGTGGAAGAAACTGCTCAATTACTTTATTATTATTATTATTATTGTTATTATCATTATTATTAACTTCATGAACATTTTCAGGATGAAATTGAAGAGGGTCTTCTCTATGACATTTGCATGTCTTCTCTATGACTTTTGCACTGCAAATACTTCGTGAAGTACTTCATTATTAAGGAGAAGAATTATACAGCCCCAAGCTCCGTCCGAGATTGCATATACATAAAAATTAGGATATTTTAGGGTAGGACAGGTTAAGTTAAGTTTGATCAGATTATTTTAGGATATTGATAAGATGGCGCAATAATGGACAGACCTAGGGGTTGGGTAATCCCCCCCTCGCTCTTTATTTACTTAGTATTACTAAGCTCTCTTTATTTGCTAGTTTTAAATAAATACTAAACGTTGGCAACGGAAAGGTCATAGACCAAACAACATGTAATTCGATCTGGAAATGCAAAAAAAAAAAAAAAAAATCCTTTGAATTTTTTAATTGAAACTTAATGTATTTCAAATTTATCACTCAACTAAATCAGGCCCACATATGTGTGGGTAATCAGTTTGATGCCATGTTCAAAATCACAGTTCAAATGGTTTAATGGTTATCGTGAAATTGTATGATGCAAAAAGTGGGTGGGGTAAGAAGAGAAGAAAAGGTGGGGCAGTAGGGAAGGCTGGTGATTGGTAGGACAGGGTAAGACAAGTATACTCGTGAGGCATCGTTTTTGTTTACCCTCTAGCGTCTGTTTACCCTCTAGTTTCTGTGTACACTCTAGTTTCTGTTTACCTTCCAAGGTTCTGTTTAACGTTCAGTTTTTGCTTACCTACCCTGTAGTTCACCCTCTTCCCCCGGCAATTAACTGCGGAGGGGATATAGGTGATCGTCGGCGTTCATTTATTTATTTATTTATTAGCAAGACTGTGTATCGATTATCTCTTGAACCACTGAACGGATCATCTTCAAACTTTGCACACAGATTAGGTATGTCACACTGAGAAAGTTATTTGATTATGGTGAAAATGCCCCAAGGTTAAGGGCCTTGAATATGACCTGAAAGGTAAAATTCAAGGTCATCTATATTTTGAGGCCTGAAATCAGCCAAACGGCAAGAGACAGACACATACAATAGTTACTATTAATGGTTAACTGGAAGTCATACTGTATATAATCATAAGTTGGTGAGGGGATCTCACTATATAGATAAATCTACTGCTTAGGATATTATTACTCTATTACATCATAATGAATTAGTATTTACTGTACTCTGTACTCAGTCTGAATATACACGCTTATAATATTTGTGACAGTCACTATATTTCAGAAGCTTCGATCGCACATGTAAATGATTATAGAAGTTTCGTTGTTAACAGGATTTCTTTGAAGTTTCAGTTACAAACCCGAGCTAAACACCAAAGGAAGTGAGTTTATTCAGTTACCTCTCAACTGCCGAGCATTAAACAGGGAGTGTAAAAAAAAAAAAAATCAACACATTTGAGAACTAAGATTAATATACATCGGAAACAATTCAAAATGCTCTCACGACTAAAGAGCAGGAGCCTTACTTCCTAAAGAAAAGTACCCTTTTATAATATACAGCTGGCCAGTATGTATACAGAGAGGGTGTCTTTCATTTTAGGTTGGCATTACACATCATGATACCTAAAATTATACTGTGAGTGTCCTCACGTCATTATTGCAAACAGTTTAAATTCATGCAATAGTCTTCATAATGGAGATAATAGTTGCGGTAAATTCATACCATTAGATTAATCGACAGTATTTCATCTTGCTACAGTTTTGTTTTGGCGCTAGGAAGAGAGGATATGGACGGAGCGAAAAGGTAATGGTGAGTATATGACACAGTATAATCCGTATCTAATTAATTTCGTATTCATTCAACGCATATGTATAACCAGGTATTTGAAAACAAGTCAGTCGAGAGACGACTGATGCAGTCGTGAAGGATATTTTCCACAGCTTGTTCCTTTGAACACACTAACTGTGTCATATTACTTCCAAGGAGTATTGGTAAATTAGTGGCCATCATTGGATACTGAACCTGAAGAGGGGGTGAAAATAGTAATTCATTCTTCCCTTGGAGCTACAGTCGCGAGTTTCGAAGAAAACACTAAACTTGCTAAGGTGTTGGAGTTGCCACATGAATTAAGTGTTCTTTGGTTGGGAGGAAATAATATTTTAATTAACTGCATCCCCTCTCTTTTTGGAAATAACGTCCAAAATTTGACAGAACAAATACATGAATACTGTCAGTCTCACATTACATATGTATTGACTGAACATCGAAATCCACGTCCAGATAACAGATTAAATGTAGACGCACACCAGTACAACAGGGTTGCTAATACAATCAATAAGCGACTAAAAAGGAAATTTAAAAACAAAATGTATGTACAGTTCCTAAGTTATGATACCAAACCCGTTCAAGATTGCGCAGCTGACAACATTCATTTTGATGAAGAATCAAGGCTACTTCTCAAAAGGAAACTTAGAAATACCATTAAGTGCTTTGTTGAGAACCATTAGCATACTGCAACCATGGATGACGTGAAAGCAAACAGTTCACCAAAGGCTTACAAATGACACTTTACTCACGCAGCAAAGAACTGCGATATACTAATCAACCAGGCAGCTGTCGACACAGTAGAGGTAGAGACCACAATTAAAACCCTGGAAACTAGATGGTTAAATAATGATCAAGCTTTTAAAAACGTTGACTCATTACTGCTAGAGCTGAAAGATTCTGATGAGGAAATAGATGACTTGCAAACTGAATATTATCAGCTGCATTCAAATTATCAACAGCTCATCAGCAAGTTAAGGTTAATGGCTAGACCACAAAACTCCCAAAGTGATAATATCACAACTGGACACATGAATGTTACTTCAGTGAGACCAAAGCTACCTACTACTCGACTGCCAATATTTTCAGGAAATCTTGTAGAGCATGAAACATTCACTGATCCATTTCAGGCGCAAATTGGTGACCGACCAGACCTTGAATCAGTCACGAAGCTTCAGTACCTAAAATCAGAACTAAAAGGAAGAGCCTTACATCTCATAAAAAAAACATACTTCTATTTTCTTTAATTATCACAGTGCCTTAGATACGCTAAAGGAGACATACGTTGATGAGGGGAAAAAAATAAACACTGTATGTTGCGGAACAGTGTTGATTTAGATCATCCCAAGCATACTAGAAGTGACCTTCAAACATTTAGAGTAAACTTTTTGAATTTAACTAGAAGCCTAAAGAACAAACATGACTATTCTAGTTCAGAGTGGATGGTTGCGTCTATATTTCAGCATAAAATGTCACTTACAACAATAAGGCAGCTATACCTATAATATGAAAAGAATTACATTGATCTTGCTGAATTAAACGAAGGTCTGAGAGATCTTGTATCCATATGGAGGTTGAATCCAAACAAAAATGTAACTCCACAAAGAAGAACGAGACCTTTGATTGTTCAAAGGAGCGAACAATAGCGACATATTTCAGCATAAATACACATAAAGAAAAACTTCACAAACTTGTAATATGCAAATTTTGTGGGTCACCACACAAGAATTCACACTGCACAAAGTACACAGCAGGCAACGATAAGATCCAACGCCTGAAGGAATTGAAACTGTGCTTATGATGTATGGAAACTCATTACACAGGATCATGCACAGTCAAATTACCAAACGGCAGAAATTTCCAGAGGGGACCACACCATGCAACATTGCGTAGAACATACGATAGTATACTTCAAACAGATGAAACATCTAAAAGGTCAACTACCACAAACACTTATGATAAACAGCAGTCCACTGATAATGGCTCAAACCCTTCTAATGTAGGACATACTTGTGTCAATACAGGAGCAGCTATAACAAAACCCACCAGAGCAGCTCTTGTGGCAGCGATAGCAAAATTGGAACAGAATGGTGAAAACATAAGACTTTTCATTGACTAGGGATGCCAGCGGACATTCATTACTAAGGGATTAGTCCAAAGAGTAGGAATGGCTGTGGAATCAAAGGCAGCAATGACCCTAACAGGTTTCATGGGCCCAACAAACACACAGGAATACGAATAGTAAGGACTGTCATACAAATGGGAAACAGGATGGAAAGACTAACTGCAGTGGTAGTCGATGAACTACCGAAGACCATTGTGACAGTGGGACTGATTGGAGATATTGAACATCTCTCTAGCAAGGCATAAGATTAGCCGATCCCAGTCTAAGTGACAATAAGGTAGGCAGCTAATCGGGGGTGTAATTTCATTTCAAATAATAGCATTTATTAAAATACACTTCCTGAAATATCCTGCGGGATATATAGTCACTGGGAAATTACCTTGTAAATATAACTGAATATGCACAGAGTTCAATTAATCGCAGAAGACTGTACAAGAATCTGTGACAGTTATAATTGTTGCCGCATCGTTTGACCCGTCTGTTGACTGAATCACAACCAAATTTCCATGCACTTCATAAATTATGGGACCTACTGTAGTAATAAATAATAACTGCAAAATACTCTATGTTCAGAACAGAGTGGTAGAAATTCAGGAGACACAGAATGGCTATATATTTATGCATGTGGATACAAATGTCAATCCTGCAGATTTGGCTAGCACAGGTACTTCAGTGAACCAATTAAAGAACACCTCATTATGGTTTGAAGGTCCTGAATGGTTAGCAACTAAAGATCAATGGCCGGAGCAGAAGCTCACTATTGTTACATCTATTAGCTGCACAGATATAGTAGATGTAGACAATAAACACCAGATACATCGACAACTAATAGATCCTCACCAATTCTCTTCTCTTGGAAAATTATTAAGAGTCACAAAGATTGTCTCTGAATTCATCCAGTGCATGTTCAGCAGGAAAAGAGGGACCCGTTGTTTAAACGTCATTTGTCCAACAGAGTATTGGGTAAAGAGAATACAACATGAAAACTACCATCAGGAATTATCGCTCTCGTCGGGATGTAACCATAATAACACTTCTGAGCTGTCTACAAAGACCCTCAGACACAACGAACTAGTTAATCAGTTGGGGTTGTACCTTGCTGATTGTGGTGCTTTAAGGTGTTAGGGTAGAATTCACAATTCGTCACTTTGGTATGGGTCGAAACATCCTTTACTGTTACCCAAGAAATATTGTTTTTCCCATCTTGTCATAAACTCTCATTACAACACATTAGAATTAGATGGTGCCATTAGTGACATTCTCATTTATGTAAGGAGGAACTTCCGGATTCCTAAGGAACGGCTGGCTATAAAATCATATATAGAAAACTGAACTACATTTTTTTTTATGTGACCGACTCTGGGCATAGGCTTCACAGCCTGCTTTCAGGGCCCAGTAATCCTCCTACGTACCGCACATCTCTACATGTCACCACTTCGGAGCTAACGCCCAGCATCCATACTGAATACATGCTAGGGCTGTCTCATACAGGACTGGTGTATTGGTATTAGCGGGGGTATTTTTACATGTCGGCGGATCTTCTGGTAGATCAGTAAAGTCTGCTTTTATTACATTCAAAATCCTTAAATCGTTCCCTGCCCCAGCGGGATTTGAATCCGGGTCCGTTAAGACTACAGGCCAACTCTCTACCGATTGAGCCACACATGCCTTTGATATGCCGCACGACCTGCTAAGTATCCACATCCTTCTAGGTTGCCATGCATCCGGATTTTCCTGGACATGTCCTGCATTTAGGTGTCAAAATTTACGTCCGGGATGAATTTTAAAAATTCTCCAAAAGTCCGGAATTTCAGCTTCCACCAGTTATTCTTGAAAATTTTAATACACCATTGAACTCTGCAATGACGATAGAGAGAGAGAGAGAGAGACCTTAGTTGTTTTCGTCGGCTGGTAAGTATTGCCAATTGGGCTGGTTTAGCGTTAGCGGCTAGCCAAAATGTTCTGCCTTTTCCTCTTGTTGAGCCACGAGCTTTTTTTTTTTTTTTTTTTCCATAGTGCAGTTATAGCCACAATATAAATGGTAACTGCGCAGAATTATTGGCTTAGTTTTCATTTTTATACCCTAGCATTTGTTATTCTTATGATCTTATGCTTCATCTAAGGCGCTTTAGCATTTTTCAGTCATAAACTAGCCAATGTCGTACTTAGCCTGTTGTCCATTATATTGCAATAAAAGATTTCGGTACTGTACAGCAGTACTGGTGTGTGTGTGTGTGTGTGTATATATATATATATATATATATATATATAGAGAGAGAGAGAGAGAGAGAGAGAGAGAGTTTCATAACGCCAAACGCCTAAAGTGTGTGTTGGGAGGCACGGAGGGGAGGGGGGGCTGGGTTTCAGCGGAGGCGTCCTGTATTTTGACTGCAGAAATGGCAACCCTACATCCTCCACCATTACCAGAAGAAGGAGTCCAGGAAACGAAGCCCTTCCAAGTTACAGGCATTGATTATACTGGTGCTATCCTACTGCAGACTCCTGGCTATTACACAGATTCTGGACCTATCAAAGTATATATCTGTCTTTTTACCTGTACTACTACTAGAGCTGTACACTTGGAACTAGCAAATGATATGACTGCTAATACATTATTGAGACTATTCAATCAATTTGTAGGCAGAATATCTTGTCCTAGAATCATCATCTCGGATAATGGATCCATCTTCAAGAAAAGTGAAGCCGTTCTAAAAGAATTCTTCAAACAAGAAGAGGTGCAACAGTTTATTGGTAATCGACTATGTGTGGTAAATTATACCACCAAGAGCTCCATGGCAAGACGAATTCTATGGAAGGATGATAGGGATTGTGAAGATATTTTATTTTGTCGTGCTGCACGACAAAAGAGTAAATGTTAAACTCCGCACATTGTTAGTGGAAACAGAAACACGGATAAATAATCGTCCGTTCACATAGATTCAAGAAGCCATAGACGAGTTTGAGGTATTAACACCGAATCATCTATTTCGAGGGTCTCTCGTAGAAGAAATCCCATTTGTGACCAACAAAGAGTATAAGACTGAACCGGACCAGACCTCCAGTATAGGGATTACTATTACAAAGGAGTTAACCAATCGATTCAATCACCTTAACAAATTGCTTAAACAGTGGAACTGAATGTGGCATCAAGATTATCTTGTTTCACTCCGGGAACGTTACTGTGGAAATAAATCTACATCATTACCCTGTAAATTTAAAGTTGGTGATATAGTTATTAACACTGACAATCCCAGATTGACATGGCCGTTGGGGAAAATAGTGTCACTATTCCCTGACAAATCTGGTGATGTTAGACTAGTTAAAAAGCTGTCTAAGGGTAGTGTATCTCTCAGAACTGCAGATAAATTAATATCATTAGAAATATCAAGTACTCATGTATCAGATGAAAATAACAGGATAAAAGAGAAGATTACAGACAGAGCTATATGTACAGCTGCACGACAACAAGGGTTGAGGCTATGGCACACCTAATATCTGACTTGGCTCGTATCTCTGACTGGGGTAAAAATAATCTTGTTGTTTTTAATGCATCAAAGACTCGGTTCTTGCACCTATCAACCCGTCAAAATCTTCCACAGGTATATCCACTAATGTTTAATGATATTCAGCTTAATCCTGCATCATCCTTGAACATGCTTGAGGTTTCATTTACTCGGGACTTATCTTGGAAAGATCATATTACATCTCTTGTAAAATCTGCTTCCAAGAGATTGGGTGTGCTAAGCCGACTCCGTTCTTTCTTTACCCCTGCACAATTGTTGACTCTATACAGGGGTTTTATCCGCCCCTGTTTGGAGTACAACTCTCATATGTGTGGGGAGGCTCCCCACACACAGCTCTTCTCAATAGGGTGGAGTCAAAGGCTTTTCGTCTCATTAACTCTCCTCCTTTTACTGACTCCCTTCAACCTCTGTCGCTTCGCCACACTGTTGCATCTTTATCTCTTTTCTATCGCTACTTTAATGGTCACTGCTCCTCTGAACTGTCTGCATGCATTCCTCCACTTCTACGACGGGCGCGTAGCACCCGTCTAGCAGCAAACTCTCATCCTTTTTCTGTCCAACTCTCTAATGCAAGAGTTAACCGTTACTCTCAGTCCTTCATTTATGCAACAGGTAAACTCTGGGCAGTGTGTCCAGGCATCTCGAAATGAATGGATCTTGAATTTGGCTCTCTCTTGTATTTTGTTCTTCTCTTGGAGGGAACTCTTATTGCGGGCTCATGGCCTTTGGTTCCTTCTTCCTCGCATAAAAAAAAAAAACTACAGCACTACCAACAGAGCAGAGCAGCATTTATATACATTTGTATTTAAATACATTTGTGTGTTTAGATCTGTATTTATTAATGCATTGGTTTTCATGCTTTTAAATGTAGTATTTAAATACTTTTAATCAGTATTTAAATACAGTGAATTTAAATCCTCAAAAATAAAAACGTAAATACTTTTTTATCAGTTAATTTGTTCATAAACTCGAACAACTATCGGGTAACCCCGAACACTGAACGAGGTGTGAGTCATGAGTTCAGTTCCATCAGTCAGGGTTGCCAGGACTGGCATAATTATGCCAGTTTGGCTTATTTTGGGGGTAGTTGGCATGAAAATGTCTATTTCATATGCCAGGTACCGGCTGGCAATATTTCTGGCATATTTTTGGTGTGAATAACAAACTAAATTTTTTACTGTTGTTCTCTTAATTTTGGCATTTTAGGCCTGCAAAAGTTCAAAAAGCACCAGTTGAGCGACTGTTTTCAGTTGTGGGAATCATTCAGACTCCCAAAAGAAACTCTCTTTTAGACAAAACTTTTGAAAGATTGGTTTTGATCCGCAGCAACTGTGAAATACAGTAAAAGAGAATTTGTAAGATGTCTTATAATTTTGTCTTATATTTACTTTTATGTCTCATCTACTCATTAATTGTTAGTTATGTTACTTATTATACAATGATATAAAAGTTCTAAGTTCTTTAGTTTTTATTTTGTTCTAAAAAGGGAAATGTACAGTATAATCTGAAATTTTCCTTTATCAAGCATTTAATATTGTTAATCATGAATTACTGAATACATGTTATAATTTGTATGTATTTACAAATGTATTTATATACAATTGATATATTTAGAATTTAGTATTCAAATAAGTTCATAAAATGTATTTAGTATTTAAATAGATTTCTTCCATGTATTTAGTATTTAATAGTTAAATACATTCAATGTATTTATTGCCCAGCTCTGATTAATAACAGGATGGAAGAGTGGAGGTTTAAGGCTGAGAGAGAGAAAAAAAAATGCGACCACTCTTCTTTAACCCAAGGCATCCCATCGATGTATGGGTACGTCACAACGTTTTGTCACAGCTAGGCCCGTCGACGTACTGGTACGTCGCCTAATTGCAAGGTTCATAATTTGCCCAATTTTCAATTTTCATGTGTATACACGGGACACCTTCCTCTATTCCTCTACAAGATGCCAGGCAGGGACAATGCATTACCCCGCATGACCTTCCCCTCCCCGGATGTCATTGTCTCGGCAATTCACCTGTTACCAGTGACCTGGCTAATTAAGATATTCAGGGCCAGAGTGATTCCCCAATCGATTACAATGTGGAGGACGAAGTTTACATAGCATCAGAGGAAGAAACAGTCAGAAATGATGATCAGGTAATGTTACCAAAAAAGGTCAGGTATGTTGATGAGTTGGTGAGTGAAACAATGCTTATAATGCCTGTATTACTGTTTGAAAACCAATATACTCTCATACTACATATAAATTCGTACCAAATAGATAAATAAATACCGTTTATGAGTGGTGTGGATTAGTTACCCTCCCATAGAACTCGTTTTCTTTGGAGCCAACCTGATAGAAAACCCAGTAAGGTAAGGGGGTACTGCTACCTGTATAGATTATTTTAAACCTCAGGTGAGCGATTTCTCTATGAATTTTGTATTTTTCTCACCAAAAGCAGAGGTTCGAGCCAAAAATTTTTTTTCCAAATTGGTTGGGACTGGGGGGAGTCAGTGGTGGAAAATCGATCAGGACGTGATGGGTTAAGAGACTAATTTACCACGGACAGCAGGATGTGCTATTTCGTTGTCCCCGAGGCTGTGGGAATATATCCATCGGAATTAACATTATCCTTATATAGAAAATTTGCAGTCACAAAGATGAGCTAGGGGATTCAAAAGATCGAAACCTTGATTTATTTAAGAGGATAATAATATAAATGAGTGTATATAATCATAAGTTGGTTAGGACCGGATGAAACCACATAGATAAATCTAATATTTAGGATAATATTACTCTGTTACATCATAATGAATTACCGTAGTGTTTATAGGACTCCGTATTGTTACGTCTCCATTCCACATTGCCACATAACAAGGTCCGAGGAAGTCACTACAATCTTCTTACTTTCAGAATAGAACCGGATAGCAATACCTAATAGTTTTTTTACCGTAATATCATTACTCTCATCGATTAAGAGGCTATACTTCTGATTACCTATATCACTTTTCAAGTCACTGTTGAAATGGGCAATCACACTGCATACCACTGCACTACACTTCATGTTTTTAATTTTAAATTCCTGCATCCTTTACTGTCTGCAAATCGTGCTTTGCACAGCTCACCGAGATGGTCATCAACAAGTAACGAACAGTGTTCGGCAATGAAGAGTGACACATTTCCTTCAGTATCCCGTATGTCATCACTCACTATTTCAAACGGTATTGTCGTCTGAGTACTAAATGGCTCTTCAGCTTTCTTGTGCTTAGCTGTTTTGCTGTGCCTTTCAATGTCACTAAGTCTGGCAGACAACAGACAATGGCAGTACTTGCAAAGACATTTCGTAACATTCCCCTCTACTCTTCTTAACCACTTTTCAAATGGAGTATTTTTCAACCACTATTCTCTAAAATGTTGAATATATATCTTACTCATCATTGTTGTGTTAGTTAACCTGCGGCGTCCCGTCGACGTTCTTTAACGTCCACACGTTTTGTCACTGCCAATCCTGTCGATGTACATAAATGCGAAAAAATTGCAAGGTCCCTAATTTGCACAATTTTCAATTTTCGCGAGTCATTTTTGGTACGTATACACGTGACACCTTCCTCAACAAGATGCCAGGCAGGGACAATGCCTTACCCTGCATGACCTCTTACCTCCCCCTACATGCCATTGTCTCAGCAATTCACCTGTTATCAGTGACCTGGCCAGTATAGCCATGTCATGCCATGGTACGAAATTCAGGGCCAGAGTGATTCCCCAATCAATGACAATGTGGAGGACAAATTTTACATAGCATTAGAGGAAGAAACAGTTAGAAATGATGATCAGGTAATGTGGCAAAAAAAGGTCAGGTATTAGTGAGTAAAACAATGCTTATAATGCCTATATTACTGCTTGAAAACCAATATACTCTAGTACTAGAACTCGTTTTCTTTAGGTGCCAGCCTGATAGAATACCCAGTAAGGTAAGGAAGTACTTCTACCTGTAATGAATATTTTAAGCCTCAGGTGAGCGATTTCTCTATGAATTTTCGATGTTTCTCACCAAAAGCGAAGGTTTGAGCCAAAAAAAACTTTTTCCTAAAATGTTCGGGATGGGGCGGGTTAAATGCAGTGGCTTTCATATACAGAACACACAATGTGGCCCAATGATAGCTCTGCATCTAGTACCACTGAGAGTCTCAGTGCAACTGAACCTGAAGTCAACATGACGGGTGTCTGGTGCGGGCAAACTGGAGAGTCGAGGGGGTGGAGGGAAGAAAATCCGTACTAAACCTGTTCACACATTAATAATTTTCTCTTAAACTTCGTAAGTCACATTAACAGATTGCTAATTAATGTTTGAATTTCGTCATCCTTTGAAATAGCACTAAATTTGGTTCTACATACTAAAAAAAAAAAAATGGCGCTAAAAAATGCGTTAAGGCACTAAACACAAAATTCAGGTGCTAGACCATATTAAAAAGCATTAGATCTAGTGCCAAAAGTGCTGAATTGACAACTCTATGGACCTTTGACTTTCTTCTCAGAAACATCTGCAACCTCTTTGTAGCTACGGCAAATTGACTTAGGACCTTTACCCCACAAGGTTGGCTATCAAAAAGCACAGAAATCTTAGTATATCACAATTTTTGTTTATGAAATGCCACTCATTAAGAAATCATGTTTCCCTTGTTTTTCAGGACCAGTTGGATGCGTTTTGGCATGGAATCTCTTAGATCTCTAAAGTAATCTAAGAACATTTCTTTGCACCAAATATTTGTCAGTTCAGTCTTGAGGTTGTCCGGATTGGGTGTTTTCTTCTCTGCCATGATTTTCTTCATCTTTACCCAGCAGTTTTCTATTGGATTTAGATCCGGAGTGTTGCCAGGCGAGTCGAGATTCTCAGTCCGACTATCTTGAAACCATTTTATCACCTTTCTTAACTTGTGACATGGAGCTGAATTGTGCAAGAAAAAGTCGCACCCATGAATAGCAAAAATGTTTAACAAATAATCTTCCAGAACTTGAATGTACTGGACACCATTCATCATCAAGTTCTTGGGAAGAAAGTAGATGCCTGAGAAACACCCCCATACCACTACTGATTGTGGGTGTTTAACAGTCGGCACCGTGTAAGCAGGGTCATACTGACTACAGAAGGTAGGACGACAAACCTTGGCAGAACGCACCTAGAACACTTGAAATGTGCTTTCATCAGAAAATATAACTTTCCTCTACTCATCCGATGTCCAGTGTGTATATTTCCTGGCAAACTGAATGCGCTACTTCTTCATGCGGTCAGTGGGAAGCAGTTTCTTGGCTGCGGTGTGGCTTGGCAAACCCAGCTCCTGCAAGCGGTGTTTGCAGTTTGAAATGAGATGTCTTGTAACAGCTGGGGATGCATTCTCTTCAATTCTGCTGCTGTCAGTCGAGGATTGTTGATTACTTCCCCCTTCAGAAGCGTATCTGTTCATCTGGAAGTCGTCCTCTTCTTTCCACCACCATGCTTGTGCTCTGGTACAACATCAGGTGGCAGGTCACGCACTACAGCAAGAATTTTTATGGAGGTCGACTTTGTGCATCCATTATTGTTCATAAATCGTGTTGATAGGGACCTTATCCTGCCTCCATGCAATGCTACATACCCTTTCATCCCTTGAACAGTACTTTCCAGGCATGACAACTCGACTCTAGGAAAATAGGGCAAACAGTAATACATAAGAAAAAAGAGGGAGGTGCAAGCTCGGAGTGATGGGAACAATATACTCCCACTCTCGTTTCTGGGCAAGCATTGATGTGCTGAGTGTTTCACCACCTCCTGCCAACACCAGAGGAGTTGCCAGTTACTTCTTGCCCCAAAAATTCACTTGGTAGATGTGGAAACACAAAGCAAAGACAGACAACTTTCCCATAGCAATTCTGTGTGTAGGTCCTCAGTCAGATTGCTGTGGGTGTATGCTGTCCAGTGGTCCTATCATCATCTTGCGTGTGGTTCATTGATCTTACGAGAAACGACAGTTTAGAAATTAGAACCTTGCAAGACTTTGTGCATGAACAACATGAATGGTTAGCACATTTACATGTTGCAGTGTCGAAAATCTTCCTGACTAGCTCCTTGAATTCAGAGACTTTCTGTTCATACTGTTTATTTCTTTTTGACATTGGGTATCTCACAAGTTTGAGATTTTTATCGTGGTGATTTCATATCAGCTGCATAATGCAGGTTGATGTCACAGTAGGTACTGATGCTCGGGTCCAAATTTCTTTAATTTTGACAGCCAAGACATCATACACTTTTGCAATAATTGGTTCCTTTTTTTGAATTATTCTTCAATTTCAGCCTGACGTCCCACTGATAGTCCATACACATGTCTTCAGTGGTTGGTAGCCTGTGCAAGTTCTTTCTATAAGGATTACCGAAAATTTGGCATGCCTGGAGGTTTTCTTGGATCACGGCCAGCCAGTTTGTCACCATGCTCCAACACTCAAACTGCATAAGAAATGCAACAGAACTTAGTAGGCTTAACAAACTAGAAATATTTTATGCATCATATAATATATACACTAAGTTACTCATAAAACACTCTAGAAAAAAGTATCTGACACCTTATTTGCCTTGTCCTCTAATGTATTTGATTTGACTGAACATGTCCCGGCATATAGAATTAGCAATTTTGGTAGATGGCAGAAAATGTTGGTTTTAGAATGTCAAATTCTACATGCAAGATATGTAGGATAAACGACAACTTTAAGAGGATATTCCATGTCATAATTCAATTTTTAATTTTTTCACTCCACCCTGATAAACAGACGTTTGGGAATCCTGGGAGACGATAGTACATGGAACTGAGTCCACAGTGCAGTGAAGACTATACCAACACCTCATCATCAATGACTGGCAACATAAATCCAAAGGGAGGACACCAGCATCCACTGACCAACTTGAAATCAGGGATGACCTGAATGACCCAGTTGCCAGACGTACACCAGCATGATGAAGAGAATTTAACAACAGAGATATGTATTTGTTGCAGAGGAGTAGATCTCACACCCATATTCAAGTTTAGGAAAGATAAGAAACCTGTGCCAGAGGAGGAGGGTCTGACGGTCAGCAAACCAAAAGGTGTGAGCCAAAACCCTCAAAAGTCTCAAAGCTTTATATAAACCGCCTTAACATAATGAATATGAGGAACCCAAGTTAGTAGTCTATCAAACAGAAGACACAAAACCGCGTCTTGTCCACACAGGATATTCTGCGACCATAAAGATATAAGTAAGGGTCTGGGTGCACCCCCTGAAGACTCTGTTAAAGAAAAACGGAAGCCACGAGATTCAACCCACTAAAATATTCTAATAAGAGCCTGCTGCAACTTGTCTCAATCAGAGACATTCTACATGCAATGAAAGACACTGAGAGGTAATCTACACATAGTGAGCCTCGTACACTACCAGGATATGCATTCATTACATTGTTGATGGCCATAGCAAACAGATATGCACTAAGGATACTCCCTGTGGTACCCCATTTTCCAGTGCATAGGCATAAGAAAACACGCCTCCTACTTGGACCCTTAACCCACTGTGTCCCGGCAGATTTTTCACCACTGACCCCCCCCCCCCCAATCCCAGCAGATTTTCCATTTTTTTTTTTAATACTAAAACCTCCGCTTTTTATGAGAAACATCGAAAATTCAGAGGGAAAGTGCTCAGTTGAGTTTAGAAATACCAAATACAAGTAACAGTACCCTCACCTTGATACTGTGTTCTCTCAGGCCAGGCTCCAGAAAAGAAGTTTTCTTGGAAGGGGTAACTATTCCGAACCACTCATTATCTGTAAATATTTATTTATTTGGTACGAATTTATATGTAGTACAAGAGTATATTGGTTTTCACACAATAATATAGGCCAACTCACCCCTGAATGACATCTTTTATACTTTTCTGCCCGGAATCGTGCTAAGTCTGTTCTTCACTCTGCAAAAAATAATTTCATCCGTACTAAATGCTCTCAATTCTCTAACTCGAATTCTTCCCACTCCTTCTGGCACCTTGCCAAAAACCTTTCTAACAACTTTACCTCATCATCCTTCCCTCCTCTTTTCTACACTGATGGCTCTGTAGCTATTTCTTCTCCTGATGAAACAGATCTGTTCGCTCAGACTTACTCCTCCAATTCCACCTCAGACGATTCCAGTGCTGTTCCTCCATCACTCTCCCCCTCTGGCTTCCTCATGGTTGACATTAAAGTTTCTTCAGCTGATGTATTTTCTGCCATCACAGGCCTCAATACTAACAAGGCATATGGGCCTGATGGAGTCCCTCCTGTTGTTCTCAAGAACAGTGCTTCTGTGCTTACACCCTGCCTAAGCAAACTCTTCTTTGTCTTTCAACTTGTATCTTTCCTTCTTGCTGGAAGTTTGCTCTCATTCAGCCAGTCCCAAAGAATGGTGACCATCCCCAGCCCTCTATCTATCGCCCAATTGCTTTAACATGTATCTCAAAAGTTTTTGAGTCAGTTCTTAATAGAAAAAATTTTAAAGCATCTTTCCTATCAGAACCTTTTTCTGATCGTCAGTATGGGTTCCGTCAGGGACGTTCCACTGGCGATCTTCTCACCTACCTTTCAGAATCCTGGTCATCCTCCTTTCAAGACTTTGGCAAAAGCTTTGCCATTGCACTTGACATCTCAATGGCTTTCGATCGAGTCTGGTAAAAATCTTTAATTTCCAAACTGCCCTCCTACGGTTTCTATCCTTCTATCTGCGCCTTCATCTCTAGCTTCCTTTCTGGTCTTTCTAAAGCCGCTGTTGTAGATGGCATTCATTCTTCTCCTAGATCTATCAACAGTGGTGTTCCTCAGGGCTCTGTTCTATCACCAAGTCTCTTCTGTTTATTCATCAATGACCTTCTAAGCTGTACATCTATCCCTATCCACTCATACGCTGATGACTCCACCCTTCACCTTTCTATTCGGTTCCCACAAAGCCCATCTCAACAGTTACTTCAACAAACAAGGGATGAGGCTATGGCACACCTAATGTTTGACTTGGCTCGTATCTCTGACTGGGGTAAAAATAATCTTGTTGTTTTTAATGCATCAAGGACTTGGTTCTTACATCTATCAACCTGACAAAATCTTCCACAGGTGTACCCACTAATGTTTATGAATATTCAGCTTAATCCTGCATCGTCTTTGAACATGCTTGGGGTTTCATTTACTCGGGACTTGTCTTGGAAAGATCATGTTACATCTCTTGTAAAATCTGCTCCCAAGAGATTAGGTGTGCTAAGCCGACTCTGTTCCTTCTTTACCCCTGCACAATTGTTGACTCTATACATGGGTTTTATCCGCCCCTGTGTGGAGTACAACTCTCATATGTGTGGAGGTTCCCCACATACAGCTTTTCCCAATAGGGTGGAGTCAATGGCTTTTCATCTCACTAACTCTCCTCTTACTGACTCCCTTCAACCACTGTCTCTTCACACACTGTTGCATCTTTATCTCTTTTCTATTGCTACTTCAATGGTCACTGCTCCTCTGAACTGTCTGCATGCATTCCTCCACCTCTATGACAGGCACATAGCACCCATCTAGCAGCAAACTCTCATCCCTTTTCTTTCCAACTCTCTAATGCAAGAGTTAACCGTTACTCCCAGTCCTTCATTTATGCAACAGGTCAACTCTGGAACTGTCTCCCTCTGTCTGTATTTCCTGTTTCTTATGATCTCCAGTCTTTCAAATGCAGTGTGTCCAGGCATCTCGAAATGATTGGATCTTGAAATTGGCTGTCTCTTCTATTTTGTTTTTTTCTTGGAAGGAACAGTTATTGCAGGCTTGTGGCATTTGGTTCCTTCTTCCTCGCATAAAAAAAAAAAAAAATATAAGCATTGTTCACTCACCAAAAACATCAACATATGGCACCTTCCTTTACAACGTTACCGCCTCATCATTTCTGCTTGTTTCTTCCTCTGGCTTGTAACTTCCTTTGTCCTCCACCTTGGGAATCACTTTTGCCTTGAATTTCGTCATTGGAAAGACTGTGGTGCGACATGTCTTTACTGGCCAGGCCATTGCTAGCAGGTGAATTGATGAGAAAATGGCGTGCAGGGGGGAGGGGAGGTCAGGTGGGGCCAGGCATTATCCCCACCTGGCATTGGGTAGAGGAAGGTCTCCCACATATGCCTACGAAAAATCACTCATGAAACATTAAAAATGAGCAAATGACAGAACTCGCCATTACAAAACTTATGGATATGTTGTTGGGTGTCACCGTGACAAATTGTGGCAACATATCCATACGTCATCAGGACACCTCAGGTTAAAAAATGGTTAGATAAAAACTGCTGGATAAAAATAGGCAGGCGTCCATGAAGAGCAAACTCATAAAGAGAAAATAATATGCTATGACGCCAGGCAATTACTTATGCCTTCTCCAGATCAAAGAAGACTGTGACTATTGTTGTTATTGGAGAAAACCTCACACACAGAATATTTCAAGGACAGTAGTGCATCAGAGGTACACTTGAGTAAAGTTCCACGTTATACACTCGCTCACCACTTCGAAACAGTAAATGTGAGACAAGTGGTAGTGAAGCAGTAGCCAACATTCATCTGTTTGTTCACTGTCTGAGAAGGATGGAGATGGAAGGGGGAGGGGTAGGAACTATTAGCTCCCCTAGCCTTCCACCTCCTTTAACCCCTTTTCTCCCACACACGGGTAACAGACATTTGAGTGTGTGGCTACTGGTTCACTAGTGGCTGTCTCACGATAGAGGTCTGAACTGGCAGGTGGGATATAAGATGGAACTTTCCTCGGGTGTACATCACAGTTTACGAAAACCATACTGGACAGGGGATAAGAAGCCACCTCACTCTAAAAACCCCACAAGCCAAACATTGACCATCTTTTCCAGAACCTTACATACACAAGAAGTCTGAGGATTGGGTCAATAATTCGTTGCCTGTACGTGTTCCTTACCTGGCATGGGGATGGGGATAACTACAGCAACATCCCAACAAGCCGGAAACTCACCAGAACATCATCTCCTATTAAATCATGACAGTAAAAACGAAAGGGACTGATCAGACAGGTGATGTAGAAAGGCATAAAGAATATCATCACAGCCAGGAGAAGAATCATGGCACTGCAACAGAGCTGCCTGGAGTTCAGAAATCGAAAATGGGATATTTTAAGGCTCTCCTCTAGAAGCAGCAAAACTGAGACCATGAGACTCTAGGCGCCAGTGGTGGCAACAAAGGCATAAAGAAGGCGTTGTAGACTTGACCGAGAATGAGGCCCTCCCTGTCGATCAAGCTCTTCACCTTGTGCCGAAACCCCTCTACTCCATCCTCGTTGGCATCCAAAGCTTCACCATGAGACTTATGGTTGGCAAGGCCATGTCGTAACTTGAACGTGAAGAGCCAACCCTCGGATCCCTTGAAGTCTAGGGCGTTGTGAAGCCTTGCGAACTTCTCAGCAGCAGCGTTCAGCTCCGTGCCAGCACCAGCACACCAGCAGCATATTGCTGTCGATACCAAATCAATGTGGAGCAGTCGACTTCAGCATACTTGGGAGTAAACATCACCTTCCTCTTCACGTTGTGTTTGCTTTTCGACGAGAAGTCAGCCGTGTACTGCATGAGTTTGTCGCGGGATCTCTTGATATCAAACAAAGGAGATTGGGCCAGGCTGAATTCACGAAGGATGCGTGAGGTAGACTATCCCGCATCCACCTTGTCCAATATCTCCCTCTTCTTCTCCAGAGTCAAAACCATTCTCTTCCTCTTCTCAGGCACCGGGGCCATCATCACACACACTAACAAGAGGCACGAGAGCAGCAACAGAGCCTGCAGTAGGTAAGACACCACCACAAAAGCGAGCATGTGGGCGGCCATGATCATGAGCGTGCACTCACGGCAAGAGAAGGGCGGTAAGTGGGGAGGATGCAGGGGCGCTCTAGTGGACGGCGGGGGAACTACACACCAAAACACAGCTGGCCCATGCCACGTGCTCCGAGTTCAAATTACAGGCGGAAATAAGTCGGATTTTTTTCGATTTTTTTGCGATTTTTGGCCCATTTTGGGAATATTGGATCCCAGGACCAAAATATCTGGTAAGTGGGGATGTCCAGGAAGTGGGCATCCGGATAGAATGGGAATTACTGTATCATCTTTTTTACCACAAAAAAAGGCACTGAATAGCAACTTTAGTGAATTTGGTACACAATCTAAGTTGGCGGACAGATGTGAAAGGTTGCTGGATGATGGATAATGCTCCTTTGACTCTTGATGATTTCTGATGTCACTCTTAAATAGTTTACCAGCTGCTTTGATGCAAGTTTCCTTCAAAAGTTCTTCATTCTCACAGGAAGGGGTCGAATATAATGTATGGAGAATAGATGATAAGGTTTTCCTAAATGTGATGAGATGTGGTTTGCCATCTTTTGTTGCTATAATCAAATTTTCTCGAAAGTACTTCTTCAGTTCTTCCTTTATTTATTTTTATTTTTTTGAACAATATGCATCACCACCTGTATAACCCTTCATTTTTGTGATCAGATCACTGATGGTAATTTGTTCTGTGTCATTAGCTAGCAGGTATCCTACAACTTTTTTGAAGGCATCAGCTCTCTCATCATCAACAGCTCTTCCTTTTATCTTTGTGTCTTGGTTCATATTTAGAGGAAAACACCACAGGCAATTTCCTCTTGGTGCGGAAATTAACGCTGCATGATTGGTGATGTAAAGCACCTGCTGCTGGGATATCTGATACAATGTTTAGCCTGCCTCTTACTTTTTCAGACCATTCATCAGCACGTCCCTCACAACATTTGAGTATTCAATTTTTAAAGTCGTATGTTCTCACTGACCATACCTGTGGACCACATGTGGCATCAAGCTTAACAGGTGTTTCTAAAGTCATAGCACATACTTTGTGACCGCAAAGCTTGAGAAACATTTCCAGGATTTTCATTCTCTTTATTCATCAAAAAAGAACTAATACTATTTTTATTTGTGTACACTTGGTGACAGTGTTCATGTACTTTCTGGTGTGCAGTGATATGGACTGTGTCTCCGTGCTCTTTACTGGCACAGTTGATGGTGTCCCTTCTCTTCTGTTTGGGTATGATACTTCTCACTAGAATGTAGGGTTTTCTGACAGAGTGCACACACATCCATATCGTATGTAAATTTCTCCCTTTTCTCTCTAGGTGCCGTTGATGGTGTCCTCCCGTGTAGGTTTAGTAATCTTCTCACAAGGGAGAAGTCAAGGCACTCTGACCCATTTCTGAAATGCCATTGTTTATTTTTGTTGAATGAATGTAAATCCAGCTTACGTAAAGGAAAATTCATTTATTTATTTTTAGTTTTCAGTTCACAACTAGCTCAGGTAAGGTTATATAGGGGAGGGAGGTGATGCTTCAGACACTTAAAAAAATATAAATCTATATATATTTATAAAAATTTTCGTTTAAGCAGAAGTGTAATCTGGTTTATGTTAAAATGTTGCCACATCATTTGGCTATTTAGGCTGGTAATATGAAACTCTTAGTTCCTTTCAGCTTTTAGTTAACAGAACACAAGTGACTAACTCGTCCGAACCATCCCTACCAGTGGTGTTCGATCGGACAGATGGGTGGGATGGTTCGGCCACTTGTATTACTTGGCATGTTCTTAAAATTATGTGATTTGGATTGGATAAAAACAAACATGTATTAAGTCAAAGACATTTTATCTTCCTAAAGTACAATATTAGACTTCAGAATCCAAATGAACCACTTGATATTTGTAAAAAAATAATAATAATATTTTATCACTGAAATATCCTTCACCAGATTTATTAATAACTGACTTAACCTCTTACTTTCTGCTTCAAAATTATGCATAATTGGCCCCCCCCCCTCTCTCTCTCTCCCTCACTTTGGAATTTTGACTTCACTTTTCACTTTCTAGGCCTTATTTCATACATCAAAAGAAACCTAACGTCTTGTTTCATTAATTTATTTCCTTATTTCTGACTGATTAACTTAAGACTTTTAACTCATATTGTAGCCTGCAAAACTGAAATAAAAGTTGTAATACCCTACCTTCTTTTTACACTTTGAGTAATGGGTTAAATAAACAAAACTATAAACATATAGTCCCGGAAAACTATTAAGAATGGTGTTTCACTATGTTTTCAAATATAAATGATCAAAAAAATTAGCGTTATCATTTGATAAGGTCATGATTTGGTAATAGTGGAGGGATGATTCGGACACTGTCCGAACCATCCCCCCCAAGCTCAATTGTCCGAATAATCCCGAATCTATATAATTAATTGATGGGTACCCTCAAGTTTCACACGAGAGAGTTTAACATTCATTTTTTATAGCAATATGTTCTACATGCGTCATACAACACGATGCACCCTGATAATGCACAGTTTGATACTTGGCATACTTATAAAAGGTATAGCTTACGATAAACTCTCAGATTATAACATAGGAGATGCACAAAACCAAAAAATCTGACCTGCATCAGACAGTGTGGAGATTCTAGCTTGGAGGTTCCATGTGGTTTGAAGTAAACAAACTTTCCCACTTTCAAGCAAGCTCTCGCGGCCCTATGTCCCATATGCGTCTCAGGAAATGCAGTGTCCGAATCATCCCAGTGTCCGAACCATCACCGCCCTCCCTATACAGAACAACACAATAAATAACATTATTTAACATTATTTGAGGTAATATAAATAAATTGATAGCACCCGGATGAAGAGATTGACAGTTTTCTTTGATTCACACACGATATTAAAGAAGCTTAAGGCTTTCTAATACTCCTTATAAATCAATCCTGTAAAATTATAAGGCAAAAACAGAGTTTATAATTTTTACATATTGTTTACCAAATCAAGATTTATATTTTCTCAATCAATCAATCAATCAATCATTTCCTGTGGCACCCTCGGGGATGCATAGGGCCTCGATGAACTCACACCACCACATCCTATCTTGTGCTAACTCCTCAAGATCTCCCCAACACTCATCTCCAGCTTCCCGTCTCATTGTCCTCACCCACGTCTCTTTTGGCCTTCCTCTACCTCTCCTACCAAGTGCCACCCACCCTGGTGTACCTCGTACTATTCCCTGTCTCCTATACAACACATGTCCTAGCCACTTCCATCGTGAGAATCTAACATATTCATCGATCGGCTGCACTCTCGTTATTTCTCTAATTCTACTATTTGGTATCCTTTCCCACCACTTAACTCCTAATATTCTTCTAAGTGCTTTATTTTCAAACACCAAGAATTTATTTTCCATAGTCACTGTGCTGTACCAAGACTCGTGTCCATAAATTAAGATACTCCTAACCATTACCTTATAAAGTTTGATATTTGTATGCACAGAAAAATTGTTATTATTCCAAATATTTTTAAGCATTCCCATTGCCTGATTAGCCTTCTTTAACCTTTCCTCGAATTCAAAGTTCAAAGAACCATCCTTGGCTAAATAACTACCTAAATATTTAAACCTATCAACTTGCTTTACAACCATACCTCCAATTACACATTCCTGCGCATTTTCCGTATTCATATTGATTATTTCAGTTTTTCCACAATTGATAACAAAACCCACCTTGCGACCTTCACTCACCAAACAGTCCAACACTCTCTGCATCTCTTCTGGCCCATCACAAATCAAAACTATATCATCTGCATAATCTAAATCCAAAAGTTTCCTGTTCTCTCCCCAAAGTATACCTGCACCGGTTTCTGTTCCAACGCGTTTCATAATGTAATCAATGACCAATATAAATAGTAAAGGCGATAGAACACCACCTTGAATTACTCCGGACTTGACTTCCAACGAATCACTCAGACAACCATCAACCATCACTTTACAAAATGTGTCCTCATGCATGTTCATAATGACCCTCACAAACTCCTCTGGTATTCCATAATGTCTCATTATCTTCCCCATAGTCTCTCTCGAAACACTATCAAAAGCCTTTTCAAAATCAACAAAACAAAGACTTAACGGTACTCTCATTTCATTAACTTGCTGCATCAAATGCCTAACTATAAAGATCTGATCATTGCAACCACGTCCCTTTCTAAAACCAGCCTGTTCATCCCTCAGAATACCCTCCACCACCGGCTCCAACCTATTTAACAACACTCTACTGAAAACTTTCAAAGCTATCGGTGACAAAGAGATTCCCCTCCAATTATCACATTCACTCAGGTCTCCCTTCTTCGGAACTTTAACAATTACACCATTCTTCCAAACTGATGGTAGTAACCCCGTCACCCATATCTTATTGAATAGCTTGGTCAAGATCATTATTAATCTATCCCCCTCCACTTTAAACATTTCCGGAAATAAACCATCCTCCCCTGGTGCATTATTATTCTTTAACTGTTTTACTGCTTTCTCCACTTCTGCAAGCCTCAACTCTCCTGTTTCCATATTTAAATCTTCCTGAGCAGACGGTATATCCTCTTCTGGTGGTATTAGTCTATTAAGAACTGTCTCAAAATGCTCTTTCCATCTATTTTTAATATCTCCATCTTTGGTCAATAAATTTCCTTCCCTGTCTCTAACTGGTGTTTCCTTGCGTTTACCTGCATTACCACTCAGTTCTCTAATCGATTCATATGCTATTCTTTGACTCTGTCCATCATTTTTGTTTATTAAGATTTCAGTCTCTGCAACCTTTTCATCCACACATCTTCTTTTATCTCTCCTAGCTAACCTTCTTACTTCTGAATTCAAACTCCAGTACGAAGCTCTTGCTAATTCAATCTCTCGTTCATCACCGCAATGCATCTCACTCCTCAATTTAGCCTCACCTCTCTTTTTTATCATATCCCACGTTTCCTCTGATATCCATTTCTTTCTCCTGAATCTATGTCTCCTTCCAATCGTACATTCAGCAGTCTCATGCAAAACTTTGTTCACATCCTCCCACATCTCATCTACACTTCTCTCCCCCTCTTCCAACGTTTCCAACACCAAAACCTATTTCTGCATTCTAATCTGAATTCCTCCTTTTCATCTCCTTCCCTTCTAAGCTTAACACTGTCGTATCTACCAACACCAGATTTTTCCTTCTTCTGATTTTTAAGTTTAAACCTTATTTTTCTAATGCTGAGTTGATGGTCACTACCAATATCCGCTCCCCGTTTAACATGAACATCTAGCAGAGAACTTCTATGCCTCCTAGTGATAGCGATGTGATCAATCTAATTTTTATATTTTCCACACGGCGACACCCAAGTTGTCTTGTGTATGTTGCAATGCTGAAAGAGTGTGCCCCCGATGACTATGTCATTTGCTAGACAGAAGCTTCCAAACCTCACTCCGTTTTCACTCATCCTACTACCAACTCCCATCTTACCCATACATGCCTCAAATCCCTCATTTGAACAGCCCATTACTGCATTAAAATCTCCAACGCAGATCAAAACATCATGTCTAGGTACCCTTCCTACTCCTTCTTGCAACTTTTCATAAAATGTGTCTTTCCTTTCATCGAGTGCATCATTAGTAGGTGCACAACACACAAATAGACTGATGTTGCCATGATTTGATTTAAACCGTGCGTATAACAATCGCTCATCTATAGGATCCCACTCACATAAAGCCTTATTTGCCTTACAACCCAGCAACAATCCTACTCCCTGATAATGCATTCCGTCCTTTCGGCCAGATATCAATAAACGTATACCATCCTTCAAATCCAACTTGTCGACTCCAGTTAATCTAGTTTCTGTCAGAGCACAAATATCAAGTCCGTAATTTTGAAAAACCTTCACTAACTCATCGATTTTACCGTCATGATTAGCGTTCTCACATTCCAGTTACCAATTTTAATTGTATTTTTTGCATTAACAAAGGAATTTGATTGTAATTGAGGCAACCGTGAGATTCTTAGCACCCCCTGCCCATTTAAGGGCTCCACGGGACTGGGGGCCATTATTGTTCTTTCAGAGTCCATCAAGGTTTCTTTGGCTGACTTCCTGAACACCTCGCCATTGTGTTGCAGTCGCAGTAGGCAGCTAACTTGCCTGATTGCCCACACCCGAAAGACCCAGCTATGCTGTAGCCAGTCACGTGCCGGCATGCTTCCCAGCCATTTCACTCTCAAGGAGTTCCTCTGCCTGAGAAAGCAACCACCCCCCTGCTCCCGAGGGCTTTTGATCTGTGTAGGTAGAGGGCGATCACTCCCTCACTAGCCATATACTGTGTATATACAGTGTATAGGCTACACTCACCTGAATAAATAAGTACCTAAAAGAAAAAAAAATCTGCTGCAATTAGTCCGACCCTAAACCCTCCAGACAGTAGACTATATATCCTTCACACCTTCACATTTCTTTGCGGGACTTTGATGAATGGTCATGGAGAATGAAGACGTGTTTCTGAGCTCTCCTCTAGCTGTAGGGTTGTCTCACCGGCGTTAGCTTTTTCTTTAGTTCGCCACTAGGGCGTTTTTCAATAAAGTTAGGTTAGCTAGACCTCATTTTCCTCCCTGGCCTTAGTAGATATAGTAGGTGTCAATATCTAATTACTAAGATTGCCTTTGCTTACTCATCTCTGGAGTGTACCCCCCACTGATCGCTCTGGGGTGTGAGTGACACACAGGCGCGTCCTCCCGAGAGTGGTTTGAGAGGGATATCTCAGACTAGGTGTGTTTTCCCCAGGCAATTTCTCCCTTGGTTGTTTTTCTCTTTCTTTCCACTTCCCCCTCGCGGAGGAAGTGGTAACTATGGCGGACGCCACTACTGCCTCCCTCCCCCTTCAGGGGGTGAGGTAGTCCTGACTGACCCCCAACTGCTGCACGGACGGACTGCCCCCAGACTGAACAGCCCCAGACACGTACCCGCCTTGACATTTATGTAAATAATACCGAGTTTGTGTTGATTCATGCGGTTGGTTCCACTCCCCTGTCCAGCCTCAATCCCTTCATCATCAAGAAGGTGATTGATGGGTGTGCAGGAGAGGTGGAACAAGTGAAAAAATTTGCGAGTGGAGACCTCCTTGTAAAAACCATGAATTCAGCTCAGGTCAAGGATTTGCCTAAACTGAGGAAGTTCCATTGTCATGATGTCCAAACAACGATCCCCCACTCCATGAATTCCTGCAAGGGTGTTATCACCTGCAGGGATCTTGTGCTTATGGAGGAAGAAGAAATTGTACAGGAACTTTCTCAGCAAGATGTCATAGAGGCGAGGTTCATTACCAGATTCTCGGAAGGTATAAGGACGAAGACCGCAACAGTTGTTCTCACTTTTGGAAAGGTATCTCTCCCAACCAATGTGAAAGTTGGATATGAAATAGTAAATGTCAGACCATACATCCCGAACCCCCTTCGTTGTGCAAAATGTCAGATATATGGACACCATGACAAGGCTTGTCGGTCTTCTAAACTAGTATGTGGCAAGTGCGCGGCTGTAGGCCATTCTGCTGACCACTGTACATCAGAGAATAAATGTTGCTTTCACTGCCAGGGCGCTCACCCCACTTCCTCTCGGGTTTGTCCCAAGTGGAAGGAGGAGAAAGAGGTCTGCACAGTGAAGGCAACTGAGGGCATATCCTTTTACGATGCTAGGAAGAAGGTGAAGGAGTTGCATGCAACTCCCAAACCTAATATCTCCTATGCATCGGCGGTTGTGTCCCGTCCTGTGATGTGCACTGTGGAGACACAGACTGACCTTACATTCGCTCCTCATGCCCCACGCCCAGCCTCCTGTACGTTCCAACTCTCTGACAGACATCCCTGTTGCCACTTCATACTCTCAGGCTGCCGCTGCTCCTTCGCAGTCAGTGCGGCCAAAACAGAAGCCTGACAAGTCAGATAATATTAACTTGACCACCCTCACCAAACAGTCATGTCCTCATGTCCTTCCCGCTCCTGGTCCAGCGAGGGAGAGAAAGAATAGCTCTTCCTCGGTGCATTCTGGGAGCCTTGTTATTGATGAGAATATGGAGATCTCCACAAGTAAGCACCGGGAAAGGTCCCCCAGTAGCCACTCGCCTGGTGGCGGGCGGCATAAAAAAAACTAAGAGCACTGGCCACCCTCGTAAATCTTAAACTGTCATTTTCACTGTATTACAGTGGAATTGTAGAGGTGTCGGGAATAAGTTACCAAATATAGCAATCTTGTTGTCAATACGCAGGCCAGACATTATTTGTTTACAGGAGATGCGCCTGGAGGGTCACCCTGATCCTCCACAGTTAAAACACTACCACTCGTATAGAAGATATGCAGGTCATGGAGTCGCCATATACACCCATAAATCACACCCACAAATGGAAGTGATTCTAAATTCTACTCTGGAAGCGGTTGCGTGCAGAGTAAAATTTAATAACACGTATCTGTCTATTTGCTCTCTGTACTGTCCTCCACATGGCCCCATTGATAGTGATACTTTAAATTCACTAGTTGAACATCTACCTGGGAATAAGTTAGTGTTGGGCGACTTTAACGCCCATCAGTATCAATGGGGTAGCTTGAGGATTGATGGTCGTGGGGAGCAAGTGGCCGACCTAATACTACAGTCCAACTTCTGTCTTCTGAACGATGGTAGAGCGACTTGTGTAGATGATCGTACTGGTAACTTTTTGGCCATTGACTTATCTTTGGCCTCCCCTGGTATACATCAAGATTTCTCATGGGATCCTTACGACGACTCCTTGGGAAGTGATCATTTACCCATCTGTCTTTCTTATACACGCGACATCATTTCGGACCCTCCACCTCCAAAATTTAACTATAAGAAAGCAGATTGGGGATCCTTCTCAAGGATGGCCAATTTAGATATATCTGGGGAGACCATAGATGTTAAGGTCAAAAATATAACTACTTCCATATAACACGCAGCTGAGGCTGCTATTCCCAAGACTTCTACAGTTCATGCGAAGCATAGAGCATATTGGTCGACGCCGGATTGCCGGCAAGCATTAAGAAAACGCAATAGGAGATACAGGATTTTTTATAGTCAGCCCACCGAGGAAAATTTTATTGCATACAAACGGGCACGTGCTGAGGCAAGGAGAATAATAAGAAGGGCCAAACGTGACTCCTTTCGGTCCTTTGTGTCCACGGTGACTCGTACTACACCATTACGTAAAGTCTGGTCCACTATAAGAATTTTAAAAAATAAAGGCCCATATATACCTATTACAACCCTTCAGGTTAATAATAACATCTATGAAGAGCCTGTGGATGTTGCTAACATCCTCGCCAGGAGATTTTCTCATGTAAGTAGCTCAGCCAATTATGATCCGCGTTTTCAACATCATAAACACATGGCTGAGCTACAGATATTAGACTTTGCCACAGAAGACGTAGACTCCCTGTACAACCAAGAGTTTACGCTAGATGAACTGCTCCATGCCTTAAATCCTGTAAAGACACCAGCCCTGGACCAGACACCATCACGTATGGTATGATCCAGCATCTTAATCAGGACAACCTGATTAAGATGTTAGCATTGTACAATGAGATTAGGGCGTCTCGAACGTTCCCAAACTCATGGCACTTTGTGCATGTCATACCGATACCCAAAGAGGCTGGTCATCTTATGAATCCCACTTCATTTCGTCCTATTGTGTTGACTTCTTGTCTATGTAAGGTCATGGAACGTATGGTAAACAATAGGCTTCTTTTTGTTTTAGAGTCGAAGAATTTGTTAAATGATCAACAATGTGGCTTCCGTAAATACAGAAGTTCACTAGATCATTTAATGAATTTGGAGCACTGTATTGCAGAGGCATTTGCCAATAAAGAATTCATGATAGGGGTGTTCTTGGACATCCATAAAGCCTATGACATGACATGGTGACACGTTATACTAATGAAGCTCTATGCTTATGGTTTAAGAGGAAATTTGCCTATTTTTATTTCAAATTTTTTAAGGGACAGAACTTTCTCTGTAAAATTGCCCCGTAACGTAACATCGGATATATTTATCCAGGAAAACGGGGTGCCACAGGGAAGTGTGCTTAGTCCTACTTTATTTAGCATTATGATCAATGATATTCTCTCATCAGCTCCCATCCTGAGGAATCTTAAATACTCGCTCTACGCTGACAATTGTGCAATATGGCACTCTTCCCATAATGCACAATTTTCGGCTGAGCGGATTCAAGCAGCCCTTGACTCTGTCCACCAATGGGCCTTGCAGTGGGGATTTAAGTTTTCCGTCCGTAAGTGTGCCGCTATAGTCTTCACTAATCGTAACGTACCTAATTAGTGCTTAACTTTGGATAATCAGGCGGTACCTTTTCAAAATTCTGTAAAATTTTTAGGAATACATTTTGATCGTAGAGTTAATTTTAAACTTCACTTTAATACTTTGCTTGCTCGTTGTGATAAATCATTAAATGTCCTCAAGTACCTAGCGGGTACTACCTGGGGTGCCAACAGAAAATCTTTATTAATGGTGTATAAGTCCCTTATTCGATCGAAGCTAGACTATGGCGCACAGGTGTATGGCTCAGCATCCGATGCCACACTGAAAGGATTGGATGTGCTACAGAATAGATGTTTGCGAATGTGTCTCGGAGCCGTCCGGTGTACCTGTGTGGCTCGTATGGAAGTGGAGGCGAATGTGCCTCCCCTCCGTATTCGCCGTGACCACCTGGCCTTGTCCTACGGCGTAAGGACATTTAGGAAAAGTAATATCGGCAATGTGGCCTGTATCCCCCTGCGTCAATACCACCACCTTCTGCGGGGGGTGCGTCGGCCACTTGCTGCTCGCCTCCATTTACTGACTCAGGAGCTTGGTGTGGACCCCAGTGACTGTGACAAGTTGGTGCTTAAAAATGTAGCGCCTTGGGAGCCACCCGGCTTTACAGTGGATGTTACATGGCTCCCAGATCACGCTGATCTGGGTTCCTGGTCATTGTCGTATCTACGGCAATGAGCAGGCTGACTTACTTGCAAAGTCGGCTGTAGAGCTCGAGGAGACTTGGGACGTTCCTCGTGAACTACGGTCGAGTCTGTCTCTCGGAAAGAAATCAATAAATCTTCTGTGGCAAGGTCAGTGGACCATACTAAATATTCCAACTTGTAAGCCGTCCCTGGGCGACTGGGACACTGCCAACCGTCCTAGTTGCCTAGAAGAAAAAGTGTTGGCACAGTTACGTCTCAATGCCACCATTCTAACCCACATGAAACCATATAAGGAAAAACGCTTCCCACCGCACTGTGACATCTGTAATGCAGTGTTATCTATCAGTCATATCATCCTGCGCTGTCGGCGATTTATTCGTGAACGTGCTTCACTTATAAATTATTGCGGCACAGTAGACATCCCCTTCACCCTTTTCACCATCCTGGGTGATGGGGACATTGTTATGACTGATAAATTGATGGCTTTCTTGAGAGAGACCGGACTGATCAGAGTGATGTGACTTTTTTACTGTGTGGTTATGGTTTTTATCAACGGTAAATATGTATATATTGTAATATTAATTAGGGTTCACAGTTGACATATTTTAAATAGTTCCTCCTCCCACCGATCTATGTCTAATATAGATGTCCCCTACATTAAGCCAAGTTCCTCGCCTGACAGTCACCAGCTGATGAGTGCAAGTGTGCAATATAGGAAGGTATTGGGCACTTGCAGTCGATGGTGGTCTGCTGGGCGAGGTTCTTCACTTTTTGTACAAATTATGTAAATACATTATACTATCTTGCTTAAGTTATTCTAATTAGGGACGACAGCTGACGTATATGGAAATGTTCCTGACTCGTCTGGTTCCCTTTCATATATTGATGTCCCCTATATTAGGTTGTGCCTCGACTGTCAGTCACCAGGTGATGAGTGCAGGTATGTAATGTAGAAAGGCATTACACATCTGCGGTCGATGGTGTTCTCCTGGTCGAGGCTTTTTTAACATTAGTGTAGGTCTAGTTATTTGTCTCTTAGGATTTAGTATAGGTTAGCGATTTGTCTGTTAGGTGGTTAGTTTTAGGGTATCTAGATTATGTATTTTTTATTATAAGTATTATAAGGTTAAAAATATAAAAAAAAAATAAAAATAATAAAAATAAAACTACAAAAAAATAATAAAATAAAAATTATTATATATATATATGTACAGTCGTGGCCATAAATAATCACCTATCCTCCTGAACCCCGTGCCTCAGATTGGCTCGTTTATGCGCGGCAAGTCACGCTGGAGTAAGAGTGGCGGAGAGGGAGGGGCCAGAGAGAGAAGGGGAGGTGGATGGGGGGGACGAGTGATGGTGCTGGGGTGGAATGAGGGAGGGGAGGGCAGGGAGGGGAGGTAGGGGAGAGAGAACGAAATGCGACACTGTGGCCACATAATTTGTGTATTTTCTTTCATTCAGGGTATGATATAATGGAGTTAATATTCGGTAGATAAAGCTACATTACACCTTGTATAGTGGCGTTAAGTAACAAGCTTGAGATACTGTCGGTGGTGATATCAAGGGCTGGCTCGTGAGATACGTGTACTGACATGACAGATCAAACATTAGTGCGGAGCCATATATTTGTGTTTCTCCTTGTATTTTGACTTCGGACGCAGAATGGAATCTGGATGGCTTTGACTTCCGTATTGTTTGTGTAAGAAACGTCCTCTACCCTTATATGTAATAAATTTTTGGAACTAAACATTATATGCAACCTTTGACATGGCTTGTCCACGTATGCACTCCCTCAATACAGTCATCATCATGTGAATTCAGTAATTATTTAAAGTCATCTCTACATGAAAAGGCCATTTAAAATAATTGTGCATAAAAGGTAAATAAATCTGATGTCTGTGCTCATGGGTGGATATGTTAACGGTATCTCTCATAATCAGTTAGAAGGAAAATGAAACAAAATCCTACCCAAACTCCCAAAATACCTACACTGGTCATGCCAAAGCAACCAGAAACGCCTTAGTAAGTAGTCCAGTGGCCTCATGCCTTAAAACCCTCGTGCAGCCTTCGCTGCAACGAGGAAACAATGTTGTTGATGGTTTGCTGGTTTTGTCTGAACAGCTCCTACTCGTCCTTGGTGTGCTGGAGAAGGCGAGCCCGTGTCCTCTCGTTCTCTGGCTTCCACGCGTTGACAATCTGGGCCTACACAATCTCGATGGCTCTGCACTAATATCTGATCTGTCACGTCAGTATATTTCTCTCACGAGCCAGCCCTTGATATCACCACCTATCTAAAGTTTATCTGACGCCACTATACGAGGTGTAATGCAGCTTTATCTACCGAATATTAACTCCTTCATATAATGCGCTGAATGAAAGAAAACAGACAAATTATGTGGCCAGAACCTCGCATTTCATTCTCCCTCCCCTACCTACCCTCCCTCCCCTCCCTCACTCCACTCCAACACCATCGCTCGTTCCCTCCATCCACCTTCCCTTCTCTCTCTAGCCCCTCCCTCTCAACCACTTTTAGTCCAGTGTGACTTGCCGCGCATAAACGAGCCAGCCTGAGGAACGGGGTACAGGAGGGTAGGTGATTATTTATGGCCATGACTGTACACCCGCACACCAAAGTTTCTGAACCCCCCTCGGTGGAAGGAAGTGGAAGTCAGGGTTAGAGATAGGGCAGGCGAACGGACAACCGTGAGTGGTAGTTTGAAACTGAGCTACGAGGCGAATAGTGAGAAACCTAATGAAAATGGATTCGAAACATTTCCATGTTATTCACCTGCAAAACATTTTGCGTTCGTAACATACATAGCATATACAGTATTATAATATAGACTACTATGTTGTCATGGTGTCCTGTGAACCTGAACCATCTGTTTCGGATCCTCATGATACAAATACAGCACCGAGCCAGTTGTATATCAGCTGCAACTGGTCATTATCACAGCAGTGATAATGTTTCTGAATGTTATTCCTGGAGTGTCTATAGGTATACTATAGAATAATTAGAATGATTGTGAATTTAATGCTGATTGCCACAGTAGCTGTGCGGATAGTTATAAATGTTGCAGTTATTGTATATGGACGAATAATCGACATTGTGATGGACAGTGGAGAGCATTCGCCAATAATTTACTATAACCAGATGAAATTAGATCCAAACAACACAAAATATTATGAGACAATGAAGATACAGCTGTGGTATCCTGCTCCGCCTTGTTATCCAGGCCTTAACTGTTGTTTTACCTCATACGTGCATTATTTTCCTTCAGTCTCTGCCTCATTTATTACTTTTACTTCCCGGTATCCACGTACTGTGAGCCGTCATATTCCTTAGGGGGTTTCTAGTCGTCCGGTCCTATAACGCCTGCTGTATTACATTATTCTCGCATCATCACTCCCACACAAACAACATAAGCACAAGACTGCTGAATCTGTTATTACCATTATTGGCGCTGCCACTACTAATCTGCCTTTTTCCATTGTGTCTAATTTCCCTCACAATACTACTACTGCTGCTCCACTATAAATCTTTATAATAATACATGACTGTCCTTATGGCTGTGTATCTGCTAACCATGTTGTCCCTGTCCCACCGTCGACAACTCGTCACTTACCCCGCACCGCTACCCCAGTTGACCCCCCTTCTCTCCCACCCACCATGGATCTACTCCTCCCCCACTCCGACACCACATTACCCTTCACCTCATCCTTGGACCAACAGGCCTGTTATTCAAGCTTTACCGATGAATATACGTGGTATGCATTAATAATAATAATAATACAGAAAATAAAAGGCATTTTGGAGCCGAATAATAATAATAAAAACAAATTTGGGAGCCGAATAATAATAATAATAATAATAATAAAAAAGGAATTTGGGACCCGAATGCTAATCGCCAGCCAGAATATGCTGTTTGCCAAGTTAAAAATTTAGGCCATCTTTTGATACCATGAAGGTTTTATGTTCATAGCTGAAGCCGTTCATGAGATATATTGGTGGTAAAGGCAGGCGATAAAAACTAGTTGACCTTTGGCAGTTATTTTGGTGACCTTGACCCTGACTCCGAGTGGCTATTTGCGAACTCGTTCAAGATTTTGGCCATATCTTAATACGCTGAAGGTTTCATGTTGATAGCTGAAGCCGTTCATGAGATACAATAGGCACACACACACACACACACACACACACACACACACACACACACACACACACACACACACAGAAGCAAGCAAAAACATTATCATTCCGCCTTTTAAACGTGGGGAATAATAATACAAATAACAAGAACATAGATGTGTACTGTAGTGTTCCTAATATTACACTGAAAAACTGTAGACCCAAACGTGCCTATATTACGGAGCACTGATATATTAACCATAGAACCGACTACAGACCGTTCTTATCATTACCACTAGACCTTCCCTATAACACTTCACCATGGTGATACATCCCATTGTAGTCCTTTGTGCGATCACTACACATGTTTGGGAAAAAATAACATAGTGCACGACACGCCTACTACCCACTATAATACGCATATGACGTTTCAAAGACATCCATCAAATAGCCTAGGAGCAGTTAGCGGACAAACATACGACTGGACATAGACTGAGGCCGAATGTCTTGCATCAGTATATGACAACCTGTTAAAACTGTTACCGTCCTGCTTTGCAGGTGTCATCATCATCATCATCATCATAACAGTAATAGTAGTAGTAGTAGTAGTCGCATTTTAATATGCATGATACAGAGGAGGACACACTCCATAATCTCCGTGATAAAACAGGTGAAAACAGCTGTGACATATGAAACCAACCAGTGCCATAATATGCTGTAATGTTAGTGTTATAGTAATACTAAATTAATGTTTGACAGCAGCCCAACCTTCTGTCATGGCAAACATTCTGCATTGCGTCGACACATGCTATTACAGTGTTTGTTCTCCTCTGTACCGTGCCTAATGACATGTGATTATTATTATTATTATTATTATTATTATTATTGATATACCTATGATGACACCTGCAAAGCAGGACGGTAACAGTTTTGTCAGGTTGTCATATACTGATGCGAGACATTCGGCCTCAGTCCATGTCCAGTCGAATGTTTTTTTTTTTTATGCGAGGAAGAAGGAACCAAAGGCCATGAGCCCGCAATAACAGTTCTCTCCATGAGAAAAACAAAATACAAGAGAGAGCCAAATTCAAGATCCATTAATTTCGATATGCCTGGACACACTGCGTTTGAAAGACTGGAGATCATAGGCAACAGGAAATACAGACAGAGGGAGACAGTTCCAGAGTTGACCCGTTGCATAAATGAAGGACTGGGAGTAACGGTTAACTCTTGCATTAGAGAGTTGGACAGAAAAGGGATGAGAGTTTGCTGCTAGACCGGTGCTAAGCACCCGTCGTAGAGGTGGAGGAATGCATGCAGACAGTTCAGAGGAGCAGTGACCATTAAAGTAACGATAGAAAGGAGATAAAGATGCAACAGTGCAACGAACAGACAGATGTTGAAGGGAGTCAGTAAGAGGAGGAGAGTTAATGAGATGAAAAGGCTTTGACTCCATCCTATTGAGAAGAACTGTATGTGGGGAGCCTCCCCACACGAGAGTTGTACTCCACACTAGGGCAGATAAAACCCCTGTATAGAGTCAACAATTGTGCAGGGGTAAAGAAAGAACAGAGTCGGCTTAGCACACCCAATCTCTTGGAAACCGATTTTACAGGAGATGTAGTATGATCTTTCCAAGATAATTCCCGAGTAAATGAAACCCCAAGCATGTTCAAGGATGATGCGGGATTAAGCTGAATATTATTAAACATTAGTGGGTATACCTGTGGAAGATTTTGAATGGTAGATAGGTGTTTGTCCGCTAACTGCTCCTAGGCTATTTGATGGATGTCTTTGAAACGTCATATGCGTATTATAGTGGGTAGTAGGCGTGTCGTGCACTATGTTATTTTTTCCCAAACATGTGTAGTGATCGCACAAAGGACTACAATGGGATGTATCACCATGGTGAAGTGTTATAGGGAAGGTCTAGTGGTAATGATAAGAACGGTCTGTGGTCGGTTCTGTGGTTAATATATCAGTGCTCCGTAATATAGGCACGTTTGGGTCTACAGTTTTTCAGTGTAATATTAGGAACACTACAGTACACATCTATGTTCTTGTTATTAGTATTATTCTTCCCCACGTTTAAAAGGCGGAATGATAATGTTTTTGCTTGCTTCTGTGTGTGTCTGTGTGTGTGCGCCTAATGTATCTCATGAACGGCTTCAGCTATCAACATGAAACCTTCAGCGTATTAAGATATGGCCAAAATCTTGAACGAGTTCGCAAATAGCCACTCGGAGTCAGGGTCAAGGTCACCAAAATAACTGCCAAAGGTCAACTAGTTTTTATCGCCTGCCTTTACCACCAATATATCTCATGAACGGCTTCAGCTATGAACATAAAACCTTCATGGTATCAAAAGATGGCCTAAATTTTTAACTTGGCAAACAGCATATTCTGGCTGGCGATTAGCATTCGGGTCCCAAATTCCTTTTTTATTATTATTATTATTATTATTATTATTATTCGGCTCCCAAATTTGTTTTTATTATTATTATTCGGCTCCAAAATGCCTTTTATTTTCTGTATTATTATTATTATTAATGCATACCACGTATATTCATCGGTAAAGCTTGAATAACAGGCCTGTTGGTCCAAGGATGAGGTGAAGGGTAATGTGGTGTCGGAGTGGGGGAGGAGTAGATCCATGGTGGGTGGGAGAGAAGGGGGGTCAACTGGGGTAGCGGTGCGGGGTAAGTGACGAGTTGTCGACGGTGGGACAGGGACAACATAGTTAGCAGATACACAGCCATAAGGACAGTCATGTATTATTATAAAGATTTATAGTGGAGCAGCAGTAGTAGTATTGTGAGGGAAATTAGACACAATGGAAAAAGGCAGATTAGTAGTGGCAGCGCCAATAATGGTAATAACAGATTCAGCAGTCTTGTGCTTATGTTGTTTGTGTGGGAGTGATGATGCGAGAATAATGTAATACAGCAGGCGTTATAGGACCGGACGACTAGAAACCCCCTAAGGAATATGACGGCTCACAGTACGTGGATACCGGGAAGTAAAAGTAATAAATGAGGCAGAGACTGAAGGAAAATAATGCACGTATGAGGTAAAACAACAGTTAAGGCCTGGATAACAAGGCGGAGCAGGATATCACAGCTGTCTCTTCATTGTCTCATAATATTTTGTGTTGTTTGGATCTAATTTCATCTGGTTATAGTAAATTATTGGCGAATGCTCTCCACTGTCCATCACAATGTCGATTATTCGTCCATATAAAATAACTGCAACATTTATAACTATCCGCACAGCTACTGTGGCAATCAGCATTAAATTCACAATCATTCTAATTATTCTATAGTATACCTATAGACACTCCAGGAATAACATTCAGAAACATTATCACTGCTGTGATAATGACCAGTTGCAGCTGATATACAACTGGCTCGGTGCTGTATTTGTATCATGAGGATCCGAAACAGATGGTTCAGGTTCACAGGACACCATGACAACATAGTAGTCTATATTATAATACTGTATATGCTATGTATGTTACGAACGCAAAATGTTTTGCAGGTGAATAACATGGAAATGTTTCGAATCCATTTTCATTGGGTTTCTCACTATTCGCCTCGTAGCTCAGTTTCAAACTACCACTCACGGTTGTCCGTTCGCCTGCCCTCTCTCTAACCCTGACTTCCACTTCCTTCCACCGAGGGGGGTTCAGAAACTTTGGTGCGCAGGTGTACGTGTGCATGAAAGTGTGTATGATCATATGCATGGATGTGTGTATGTATGTATGTATGTATATATATATGTTCGTATATATATGTATATATGTGTCAATATATATACATATATATATATTTGCCTTAATGACCAGAGGCTCCGGCCTCAATGGTCGATAGGCCAAAAAAAAAAAAAAAAAAAAAAAATCTTTGCACTTTCACATCTACATTTCCGCACTTCTTTCTAAAATAACTTCCTATTTTCATAGTAATTTGCATTCATTTTTCTTCCTAGATCATCAGTTACCTCCTCCTCTTTCCTCCTCACTAGTCTCTTTACGTGCTTCTTGCTTTTAATATATTCAGTTCTTATTTTAAGACACCCAGGCAAAACACGTAAGTCTGAGATTGCCCTTTCAAACCACCCTTAGGAGGTACCGTCTGTGTCGATTCACTCCCTAGCGGGATCAGTGGGAGGATCACTCCAGAGGTAAGTTCTGGCGCCAACCCTATTACTGGTTCATATTAATGATCTCTTATCTGTCACTCACAATCCCATTCACTCATACGCAGATGACTCAACACTACATAGTTCATTCACACTCAGACATCCATTTACAAAGTCTAATATCTCTACCTCTCAACTCAGTATAGTCATCTCCATAAATCAAGATATATCTACAATCAGTGAATGGGGACAAAACAACCTTGTCTCTTTTAATGCTAGTAAAACTAAATATATACAGATTACTAATAGACAGATATTGCCAGATTCGTACATTACCTTCAGTGCTACTAATATTCCCATCTCCAAAAGTATTGAAATTCTTGGTGTCTCACTTAACAGTGCCCTCAGCTGGACCTCTCATGTCAGATCACTTGCTAAAACCGCCTCAAAGAAACTTGGATTATTGTACAGAGTCCGCAACTTCTTCGCCGATGAGCAGTTAGCTATAATTTATAAGAGTCATGTGCGCTCTCAGCTTGAATATTGCTCACCCTTGTGGAATGGTTGTGGAGAGGTTGCATTAAGACAACTAGACAAAATTCAGAATAAAGCCGTTAGAATTATTAACAACTCTGCCATTACATATAAACTACCTCCCCTGCAAGTAAGAAGGAATGTTGCCTTCCTTGCATTATTTTACAGATATTTTTTTGGCAAATGCTCAGACGAAGTTGCGTCCATGATGCCACCTCTCCATGCCTTCCCTCGTGCTACACGGGCATCTGGTAGCGCTCATGACTGGAATGTCACTCAACCATATTGCAGAACTTCTGCCTATCAGAATTCTTTCATTCCCCGAACTGCATCTCTCTGGAACTCGCTTCCCCAGAGTTGTTTTCCTCCAAATTTCAACCCACAGCTGTTCAAGTCTGTTACAGACATTTTATGAACAGAGGACACCAGTAATCTGGTGTATGGATTTTTTTTTTTTACTCATTTGTTTTTCCTTCCTCCGTTCTGTTATTTATTAAAAAAAAAAAAAAAAAGTCTCAGCATAAAGGTACAGGCACCTGCAGTATTAAGCTAAGAGGGAGGGGAACAAAATGAGAAACGAATTAATACTAACAGTCACCAGAAGGATGCAGGAGGGGGGGGGGGAGTCCTAAAATACTTGAGGAGCGAGGAAAACACTCACCCTCCACGACCATGCATGCATCAAAGTCCTGCACAATAACCTTAGCAGTCTGGGAGCCAGTAAACAAATATCTGGCATACAGATATAGAGGGAAATCCCAACCACTGTCAGACTTGAAAGAGGAGATGGGGCCTGGGAATGTTTGCTTAGAGGGCAGTACGAGTGGACAGGGGGAAACTGACTCAATAATGGACAGGGCAGAGGGAGATCAGTGCAGGGGTAGAATTCAATGGCGGGAAGAAATGAAAGATAAATATTGAACTGAATTGCTCTGCGTAGACAATCAGAGACAGGGGAATGATTCATACATCAATAGATGTGGTTTTGCCAATGTATAACAGAAGGAATGAACGAAAACGAAACATCATCATCATTATCTACTGTCCTTCATTATCATCATCATTATTCAATTTCATTAGCATCGTAGTCATCATCGTAGTCATCATCATCATCCCAACCGCTTTTGAAACCAAAACAGGGTGGGAAGGATCTAGGAACAGTGACATATAAAAGAAATTGGAGAACTTTAAACAAAGTACCCAGTTAAAATAACTTATTCCAGCCTTCGAATTTTCAGTTCCGTGTTACAGACAAACAATCCACACAAAACCGCTTCAAAATGCCCTTCGACGGCCAGATAATAAATAAATATATAAATACATCAATTTTCAGCTACATCTCTGCAAGTACTCCATTTGCCTTCTTCTGTTTCTTTTCCTGTCATATCCCCCTACCTTCAGTTAGTCGTTTTTTTTTTTTTTCCGGATCATATATCTGTCCTTTTTATCTATTTTCTCTATTATCTGTCTTGCTGACATTAACCACAGACCCATTACCAGACCTGAAAAAAGCCGCTTAATTACGCACCACTTGTTTAAAAACCTGTCTTACCTTCCATGGCACTATTCTTCCATAGATACCTTGCCCACAAGACTCATCAGACATGTTCCAATTAAATTTTTGAGCCAGTTCAGTTACCTTTAAGCTTACATAACGAACTCACAGTCTTCCTCCACACCAAAGGTACAACTCCACTCGTCCAGGCTTTTGACATGCTGCTTACAAACTTCATGCTCCATTCTCTCCACAAGAATTTTAATTTTTTCATATGCTGTATTTTATTGTCACTTGGAACTTTTCCATTCTTCAACCTGTTCATGCAGTTTCTTATTTCTGCAACTGGCACATTCTCAGGCAGTAGATTCTTTTCCATCCAACTCACTCCAATTTACCACCATTCTGTCCTACCAGTTTCCTTTTATCACTTTGTCAAAACTGTCTTCTTATCTCCTCTCTACTTCGCCTCTATTTGATAGCAGCCTTCCATTTCCAGCCTTTCCTGCTCCATTCTCTTGATCCATCCCACATCATACAAGCGAGGAAGAGGGTTAGAATGAGTAGAATGATGATGGTGATAGTGATGATGATAATGATGATTATGACGACGTCTCAGCTTCTATCTCTATAATACAATAATATATAAACAGCTAATTAATGTTGCAGTAGAGCAGATAAACTGTTTCACCTCCTCTCCTTGTGCAGTGTTTCCAGGCCATTCTGAATAAACGTACCTTGATTATGACTCTGTTAGATCAAACTCGAGGTAAAAAGGACAATTTGTAGGCTTTCATTCCTGGGTTCTTTGGCTACATATCAAGATATAGGGTTCATTCTCTTCTTATTTCAATCCACTCTTCTAAATTCTCAAATACGATCGTGAGAGGGATAACTTACATTTCACAGTATTACGTGTCTGGGAATTAGTTAAGAAGGTCCAAAGGTACACCCTAGGTTTTCCGAAGGAAAATGGGAATATTCTGAAATGAGTTCAGGAAGATTATTAAAGTTTGATCACGCAATGAAACCTTTAGGTACAACCACGCTGATCCACCCCGTCCCTCACATGACTCGTTTTGTGATGAATTCTTCTTACCATGAAGCGATTTGTGCTGCCTGGAAGAAACTTTCAAGCAGCACTGTGTAGCAATATTTATCTCGTTTCTTACATTAGGTTCCCCCTAATGTGTAAAAGAAAAAAAAAATGTTGGGAGGTAGTACAATAGGCCTGAAAAGGTTAATGTGAGCGTTGACGCTGAAAACCAGACACTGCTTTGTTGACCCTTGAATGTGACGTCATCATCTTAAATTTAGTCTAGATATTTTAAGGTGATTTTATTCCAGATAGGAAAAATCTCTGGACATAACGGGATTACGAATATTATATATAACCTATCCATTTAGACAAGTTTCTAGGAAGCTGAATAAACTCATTAGGAAATAGGAAAATTAAAATGAACAAATAGGTTCCGGGTTTGAAGTGGTCAAGTGAACCTATATGTTGGCGCGATCCACTATATGGAAGTGGTAGTTTGAAGAAGTCTAACCCCATTCAGGATAAATCGAGTTCATGTCATCACTCTTCACTTTACAGTGGATATTACTCTGGTTACCTCTGAATCTGGTGTAAGAAGTTCTCATCGCCGAGAGAGAGAGAGAGAGAGAGAGAGAGAGAGAGAGAGAGAGAGAGAGAGAGAGACTAAAGGTTACCATTTTAGTGACTAGCAACACCAAAAGCTACTTTTATAGTCAACAGGCGTTTTAACGGAATCTATACCAAGTCTCAGCAATTAAAAATATACATGTATATACATGTATCTTATCTTTTTTTGTGTGTGTGCCTAGCGACATTTTGCCACCATATGGAAGTATAATTGTGTTGCATGAGTTACGTTTTCAGTAAAATGGAAGGACATTATGAGAGAAATTTATTTATATATGTACAGGGCTGATGCTCAAAAGCAAAAGACAGTGATCACATTTAAACCATTCAGAAAAATGGTGACTCAGGTAAACTAAACTCTAGATTACTAATATTAACCCAGCTAAAAACAGATTAACTAACATTATGTGGACTAAAACTATAAACTGAAATTAGTGCCTAACTTATTCAGTGCATGTTTAAGGAAATTTTCAAAATTTTAGAATAGCGTGATAATGAAAATACCTGGAATATGGTGATCAGATAATCGATAATTGGTTTTTGAAATGCTTTTTGTTTTTAATGAGTTCAGGAGGACATAGCCTATTGATGTTTTTTGTTGATATCCCAGGCTCAGTTGGATGTGAACCTGCTGAACTGCTGGCCAATGCTGCCCTTTTTGAAGTCAAAGAAATAAATATAAGCTTGAAACCAACAGAATAGTTGTATTTCTTGAGGAAAAAATTACAAAGGGACAAACTTCAAGATCCGTTCGTTTCGAGATGCCTGAAAGTATTTCGTTTAAAATTATGGAGATACTAAGAAGTGATACAGAGACTGACAAAGATAGTTCTAGAGTTGATCTGTTGCATAAATGGAGGACTGAGAGTATCAGTTCAATTTGAACTCCTATGTTCGACAGCTGAACAGTGATCAATGAAATACTGATAGTATAGGGATTATGATGCAACGCTGAATCAGAGAGAAAAGGAGAGAGATTGATGAGGTCAGGGAAAGGTTAAAAGCTGTACCAAATCAACAGCTGTGCTGTGTTTATAAAAGTACAACATCAGCTTAGCAATTCTAATCTCGCAGAAGTGAATTTTGCAGAGGAAATAATGTGATCTTTCCATGTTGGGTCATGAAAGAAAAATCTCAAGGGTACCTGGGAGGAGACGAAGAGGGACTGAACTGTGCAATGTTGAAAAAGGATATTCTGTGCAAGTTTCTGGCGGGGTGAAAGACGTAGGAATTAAGTTTTTGATTCATTAATATCAATAATGCTTCATTTTTTTCTAATAAAGAATAAGAGTCAAGTCATAAGCCTGATAGTATGCTATAACCTTATCTCGTTAATGCTAAGTAACTGCTATGCTCGACTCCGTGGAAAGCAGGTGGAAGTTTGCCGGGTGAAGTGATCAGTGTATGGCCAGGGATATAATTATGCGAAAATCAGAAGACCAGTGATGAACAGAAGGAAGAATGTCGGAAAGAAAACAATCCTGAGGAACACTACCAGCTATAAAAGATCATTGGCTGCAAAGGAAGGTACAAATAGAAGAAAATATGCTGTAAGAGGGCCTTTGAAATGACAAAAAATTTAGCTTCTCAGAAAAATACCGAAATGATAACGATAGAATGCCGGAAAGAAAGATGAAAAAATCGTCAGTGGAGTGTCCTGGCGGTACCCATAATGGTTGTAATAACTTCGTCCTCACTCCAAGAGGCACAAAAAATTTGTAATAACTTTTTGTAGGCTCCTCTTGCCTCTTTTAACCACACCCAGTCACAACTAATTCCTGTTTATTGGGTTTAAATATAGTTCTGACTCAAGAACTTTTTTTTTTTTTTTAAATGTAAAGGAGAAGGAGACCGCAAACCGTTCCTTCCAAGAAAAAAGCAAAAACAAAAGAGAGCCAAATTCAAAATCCGTTCATTTCGAGATGCCTGGACACACTACGTTTCAAAGACTGGAGATCATAGGAAGTAGGAAATTCAGACAGAGGGAGACAGTTCCATAGTTGAGCTGTTGCATAACTGAAGGACTAGGGGCAACGGTTAACTCTTGCATTAGAGAGTTGGCCAGAACAGGGATGAGAGTTTGTTGCTAGACGGGTGCTACGCTCCCACTCAGAGGTGGCGGGATGCAAGCAGGCAGTCCAGAGGAGCAATGACTATTGAAGTAGAGATAGAAAAGAGATAAAGTTGCAATAGTGTGGTGAAGAGGCAGAGGTTGAAGGGAGCAAGTAAGAGGAGGAGAGTTAATAAGACGAAAAGCCTTTGACTCCACCCTTTTGAGAAGATCTACATGTGGGGAGGCTACCCACACGTGAGAGTTGTACTCTAAACAGGGGCGAATAAAACCCGTGTATAAAGTCAACAACTGTGCAGGGTTAAAGAATGTATGGAGTCGGCTTAGCACACCTAATCTCTTGGAAGCAGATTTTAAAAGAGATGTAACGTGATCTTTCCAAGATATATGTTTCAGGACAATGTAGGATTGAGCTGGATATTATTTAAATATTAACGAGTATTCCTGTGGAAGATTTGTCAAGTTGATAGGTGTAAGAGCTGAGTCACTGATGATTGAATACAACAAGATTATTTTTACCCCACTCAGATATATGAGCCAAGTCAGATATTAGGTGTGCCATAGCCTAATCCCTTATTTGCTGAAGTAACTGCTGAGATGTATGTTGCGGGAACCGAATGAGTGGATAGGGTTAGATGTACAGCTTAGGTCATTGATGAATAAAAGGAAGAGAGTTGGTGATAGAACAGAGCCCTGAAGAACACCACTGTTGATAGATCTGGGAGAAGAACGATGACCGTCTACAACAGCAGCTATAGAACGACCAGAAAGGAAGCTAGAGATGAAGGCACAGATAGAAGGACAGAAACTGAAAGAGGGCAATTTAAAAATTTAAGGTTTATGCCAGACTCGATCGAAAGCCTTTGAGACGTCAAGTGCAATGGCAAATCTTTTGCCAAAGTCCCGAAACGTGGATAATCAGGAGTCTGAAAGGTAGTTGAGAAGATCACCAGTGGAGCAACCTTGTCGGAACCCATACTGGCGATCAGAAAGAAGGTTGTGGTAGGAATGATGCTTTAAAATTTCTCTGCTAAGAATAGACTCGAAAACTTTTCAGACAGGGATGTTAACGCAATTAGGCGATAGTTAGAGGATTGGCAATGGTCACCCTTCTTTGGGACTGGCTGAATGAGGGCAAACTTCCAGCAAGAAGGAAAGGTACAAGTTGACAGACAAAGGCAGAAGAGTTTACCTAGGCAGGGTGCAGGCACAGAATCACAGTTCTTGAGATAACAGGAAGGACCCCATCAGGACCATATGCCTTGTTAGTATTGAGGCCAGTAATGGCAGAAAACACATCAGGTGAAGAAATTTTAATGTCAGCAATGAAGAAGTCAGAATTGTCTAAGGTAAATTGGAGGAGAAAGTCTTAGTGAAGAGATCTGCTTTATCAGTAGAAGAAATTGCTACAGAGCCATCAGAATAGAAAAGAGGAGGGAAGGATGATGGGGTAAAGTTGTTAGAAAGGTATTTGGGAAAGTGCCAGAAGGAGTGGGAAGAATTCGACTTGGACAGCTGAGAGCATTTAGTATGGATGAAATTATTTTTAGAAGAGCGAGAACAGACTTACCACGATTCTGGGCAGAAACAAAAATAAGATGTGATTCAGGGATGGGTTGGCTTCGGTACCTTTTGTAGGCCTTCTCCTTGTTGTGGAAAGCATTAGAACAAGTGTGAATAAACCAAGGCTTTTTTGCATCAAAGGATACGAGAAAGGAATGTATGCTTCCATGCCTGGGAGAATCATCTCTGTTTGCACAAGGCACACTCAGATGGCTCCCGGTCATGGAAACAATAATCATTCCAGGGAAAATCAACGAAGTACTGCCTGAGGGCCTCCCAAGCAGCAGCTCCAATGTGTACAACTGACGTTTCTTTGGAGGGTCCATAGGCCCTACTGGGGTGATAGGACAGGTCAAGGTGATAAGATTGTGATTGCAGGAGCCTAATGGAGAGGAATGATTAGCCTAACAGTGTAAGCAAAAGGATTAGTTGTAAGGAAGAGGTCAAGTATGTTGGAACTCTCTCCAAGGCAGTCAGGGATACAGGTAGGGTGCTGTACAAGGTGTTCTAGGTCATTAAGGATAGAAAAGACGTAGGCTTGTTCACCACGTAGATCAGTGAAAGGAGAGGAAAGGAGAGCCAATGGTGGTGGTGAGCATTGAATTATTCTAGAATGGAGATTTCAGAGAAAGGGGGGAAGGATAGGATGTGTTGCATCATAGAAGTAAGGTAGTCGAAGAATTTTTCAGTCAGCAGAATTTGGGGATAAGCAAATAGCTCAGATATATTTAGTCAGAGAATGACAAGAAACTGGAAGCCAGAGAGTAAAGAATTCAGAAGAGTCATGTTCAGGAACATGAGAGCAATCTACGTTGTTGCATGTGCATACACAATAGTCACCTTTGGCTTTGAAATGAGTATAGAGAAAGGAGGAGGATCCAGAAAAGGGTTTGCTATCAGTTGCCTGAGACAGCTGAGTCTCAGTTCAGAAGAGAAGGTAAGGTTTAGAGGAGGAGAGGTGGTGCTCAACAGAGAGAAATTTAGACGAAAGGCCGCTAATGTTGCAGAAATGAAGAAGATGTGAGTTAGACAGTGGTTCCAAGCAGCTGTTGAGTCGTCAGCGGGAGAGGGGCGGAAGGTGGGAATTTATACCCCCTTTCCAAGGGGATTCCGAGGCTTGGTTATGACGCCATATTTTTTTTATTGTAAATTTTGAAAAGGAAGTGTAGTGTGTAATGTGCATGTGGTTTGGTGTTGACAGTTAGAGAAACTTGTATTGCAGAGCATGCTGGCCTACTCTCTGTGTTACTGAAACACTGAAAACGTTCAGCAAAGGGGGATGGTCAGGAATTAGTCCTGAGGGTTGATGAAATGGGAACTCCAGCTCTCTCTGTCATCAGCTTTCCATCCATGGAAAGGTGCTCAGTGAAGTCGATCGCTAGACAACGATGGAAGACTGTGGGAGTGCATTGTGCCTTGTGGGATCACTTGGAAGAAGCATCCACGGTTGTGTTCTCACTCAGCATAGATAACGCAAAAGAAAACGGACATTAAATTATGACAAATCTGAGTTAGAGTTGCCACTTATAAGTTTAACCATTTATTCATTCAAAACTACGGTTTATAATTTCATGACATTAAAATATAACTTCATTAACTTACTTTAGTTTTATATAAAAACTTTTTTAAAAATCTGAATTGCTCAGTCAATTTAAATTTGCTAAAAACCATGCAAAAGTGGTAATGAATGTCGTTTAATCAAAGTTTCTTCACAACCAAGCACCTACATATTTAAACAGTCATAACGAGCATAGAATACTCTGGTCAACTCTCAATTCTTTCAGTAATACCTTAAACAAGCCATCACCCATTCCCCACTAAATTCTTACGGTGGCAACATTACAAAGGAGTAACTGTAGTACCAGTTGAGCAGGGCAGTACTCCCAAGGTGGATGGAAAGCTGATGACAGGGAGAGCTGGAGCTCCCGTTTCATCGGCCCTCGGGACTAGTTCCTGACCATCCCCCTTTGCTGAACTTATCCAGTGTCTCATTAACACAGAGAGTAGACCAGCATGCTCTCCAATACAAGTTTCTCTGTCAATACCAAACTACATGCACAGTACACACTACACTTCCTTTTTAAAATTAAAAGTAAAATGGCGGCATCAGGAAATCAGGCCTCGGAGTCCCCCAGGGGGGGGGATCATAAATTCCCCAACCATCAGCCCTTCTCCCGGTGACGACTCAGAGCGATGCCTGGAACCACTGTCTGACTCACTTCTTCATTTCTGCAACATTAGTGGCCTTCCCTCTTTCACTCTGTCGAACACCACCTCTCCTCATCTAAACCACACCTTCTCTTCTTGACAAGACTCAGCTGTCTGTGGCAAATGATAGCAAATCCTTTTCTGTTTCCTCTTCCATTCTCTATACTCATTTCAAAGCCAAAGGTGGATGTTGTGTATATATACACAACGAGTTATCTTGCTCTCGTGTTCCTGAACTTGATTCTTCTGAATTCTCTACTCTCTGGCTTCGGCTTTCTTGTCATTCTCAGACTAAATATATCTGCACTGTTTACTTATCCCCTAATTATACTATCAATAATTCTTCGACTGTCTTACTTCTACAATGAAACACATTCTATCCATTTTTCCTTTCTCTGAAATCTCCATTCTTGGAGATTTCAATGTTCACCACCACCTTTGGCTCTCCTCTACTTTCACAGATCCACCTGGTGAACAAGCCTACATCTTTTCTATCCTTAATGACCTAGATCCCTGACCTCCTTGGAGAGAGCTCCAACATACTTGACCTCTTCCTTACAACTAATCCTTCTGCTTACATTGTTAATCGTTTCTCTCCGTTGGGCTCCTCTGATCACAACCTTATTTACTTAGCCTGTCCTATAGCTCCGGTACGGCCTCTTGACCCTCCAAAGAAATGTCATCCGTGGCACTTCGGAGCTGCAGATTGGGAGGCCCTCAGACGACAGTATTTCTTTGATTTTCCATGGAATGATTTTTGCATCCATGGCTTGAAACCATCTGAGTGTGCCTTGCACATTGCAGAGGTTATTCTTTCAGGCATGGAAGCATACATTCCTTTCTCATATCCTTTGACTAATGCAAGAAAGCCTTGGTATAATCACGCTTGTTCTAATGCTGTCTGCAACAAGGAGAGGGCCTATAAAAGGTGCCAGAGCCAGCCCACCCCTGAATAACATCTTGTTTATGTTTCTGCCCGGAATCGTGCTAAATCTGTTCTTTGCACTACTAAAAATAATTTCATCCAGACTAAGTGCTCTCAACTCTCCAACTCGAATTCTTCCCGCTCCTTCTGGCACCTAGCCAAAAACCTTTCTAACAACTTTACCTCATCATCCATCCCTCCTCTTTTCTATTCTGATGGCTCTGTAGCTATTTCTTCTACTAATAAAGCAGATCTCTTCACTCAGACTTCCTCCTCCAATTCTACCTTAGACGATTCCAGTGCTGTTCCTCCATCACTTCCGCCCCTCAGACTTCCTCATAGCTGACATTAAAGTTTCTTCAGCTGATGTATTTTCTGCCATCACTGGCCTCAATACTAATAAGGCATATGGGCCTGATGGAGTCCCTCCTGTTGTGCTCAAGAACTGTGCTTAAGTGCGTACACCCTGCCTTGCTAAACTCTTTCGCCTTTGTCTTTCAACTTGAACCTTTCCTTCTTGCTGGAAGCTTGCTCTCATTCAGCCAGCCCCAAAGAAGGGTGACCGTTCCCAGCCCTCTAACAATCGTCCAATTGCTTTAACATCCTGTGTTTCAAAAGTCTTCGAGTCAATTCTTAATAGAAAAATTTTAAAGCATCTTTCCTCTCACAACCTTGTTTCTGATAGTCAGTATGGGTTCCGTCAAGGACGCTCCACTACCAATCTTCTCACCTACCTTTCAGACTCCTGGTCATCCTTCTTTCGTGACTTTGGCGAAAGCTTTGCCATTGTACTTGACATCTCAAAGATTTTCGATCGAGTCTGGCATAACTCTGTCCTCTTACGGTTTCTATCCTTCTATCTGTGCCTTCATCAATAGTTTCCTTTCTGGTCGTTCTGTAGCTGCTGTTGTAGACGGCCATCGTTCTTCTAGATCTATCAACAGTGGTGTTCCTAACCAACTCTCTTCCTTTTATTCATCAATGAACTTAAGCTGTACATCGAACCCTATCCATTTGTACACTGATGATTCCACCCTTCACCTTTCCATTCGGTTTCGCAACATCCATCCCAGCAGTTACTTCAACAAAGAAGGCATGAGGCTATGGCACACCTAATGTCAAACTTGGCTCGTATCTCTGACTGGGGTAATAATAATCTTGTTTTTAATGCATCAAAAACTCAGTTTTTACACCTATCAACCCGACACAATCTTCCACAGGAGTACCCTCTAAAGTTTAATAATATCCAGCTCAATCCTGCATCATCCATGAACATGCTTGGGGTCTCATGCACTCGGGATTTATCTTGGAAAAATAATATTGCATCTCTTGTAAAATCTGCTTCCAAGAGATTAGGTACACTAAGCCGACTCAGTACCTTCTTTATCCTTGCACAGTTGTTGACTTTATTCACGGGTTCTATTCGCCCCTGTTTGAAGTACAACTCTCATGAATGGGGGGGCTCCCCACATACAGCTCTTCTGAATAGGGTGGAGTCAAAGGCTTTTCGTCTCATCAACTCTCCTTCTCTTACTGGCTCCCTTCAACCTCTGTCTCATCACCGCACTGTTGCAGCTTTATCTCTTTTCTATAGCTATTTAAATGGTCACTGCTCATCTGAACTGTCTGCTTGCATCCCTCCAACTCTACGGCGGGTGTGTAGCACCCGTCTAGCAACAAATTCTCATCCATTTTCTGTCCAACTCTCTAATGCAAGAGTTAACCGTTACTCCCAGTCCTTCATTTATGCAACAGGTCAACTCTGGAACCGTCTCCCTCTGTCTGTATTTTCTACTTCTTATGATCTCCAGTCTTTCAAACTCAGTGTGCCCAGCCATCTCGAAATGAACGAATCTTGAATTTGGCTCTCTTTTGTATTGTTTTTTTTTTTTCTTGAAAGGAACGGTTTGCTGGCTCCTGGTCTTTGGTTCCTTCTTTCTTGCATATATTTTAAAAAAATGACCTGCGTGGTAAAGCGAATATTCTTGTCAGTATATTTGCAAGACATTCTACTTTACAGGAAGTCAACAAGAACGTCCCTGTACAAGAACTTGACTTTCCCGAAATTGCTCCACTTAAAATACAGACTAGATACGTGAAATCCATCCTGACCAACTTACCAAACAACAAAGCTCCAGACCCAGATGTAATTCCTCCATTTGTTTTTATAAAGTGCTTCCCAGAATTTGTCCCTGTTCTAGCTATATTATTCAGACTATGTATACGTACTTCTTCATTCCCTAATTCTTGGAAAGAAGCCAATATCTACCCAATTCCCAAAGAAAGGAAGTTCCTCTGACCCCTCTGATTACAGACCAATAGTTATCAAGTCTTATCTTGGTAGAGTATTTGAGACTGTAATTAATAAGCACATGATTAAATATCTTGAACCCAACAACTTAGTTATAGACAGTATAGTTTTTGCCACAAAAGATCCAACATTAATATACTCAATCTCTTGGCTCATACCATCCACCAATCAATCGACAAATATGGAGAAACTCATGCAGTAGCCCTTGATGTTTCTAAAGCTTTTGACAGAGCATGGTACCGTTCCCTGCGGTCCAGACTTCTTTGCTATGGACTCATTCGTTTTGTTACTCTGAATTCCTCATATCTGAGCAACTGAAAGGTAAGCAGATGATGCATATTCCAATTTCCACTCAGTTAATGCTGGCGTGCAACAAGGATCAGTTCTGGCTCCAACCCTATTTCCAATTCATATTAATTATCTCTTATCTGTCACCCAGTATCCCATCCATTCATATGCAAATGACTCAACACCACAGTTCATTCACACTTAAATACCCATTCTCAAAGCTTAATATCTCTAAATCACAACTCAGTACAGCCATCTCTATTAATCAAGACTTATCTAAGATCACTGAATGGGGACAAAATAAACTGTCTCATTTAATGATGGTAAAATCAAATACAGTATACTGTATATACAATTTACCAACTGGGAGATATTGCCAGATTCCAATATTACCTTCAGTGTTACTAATGTTCGTATCTTTAAAAGTATTGAAATTCTCAGTGTTTCACTTAACAATGCCCTCAGCTGGACCTCTCATGTCAGATCACTTGTTAAACCCGCCTCAGACAAACATGGATTATTGAACAGGTTCCGTAACTTCTTCACTGCGATTAGTTAGTTGTAATTTATAAGAGACATGTGCGCTTTCAGCTGGAATAATGCTCACCCTTGTGGAATGGATGTGAAGAGGTTCCACCAAGAGATATTGACGTCAATGTAAAAACAAAACTATTTTTATACGATATAAATTGTTTTTTTCTTTAAAGCGGTGCAGATCGCCGTCTAAACCATTCAACACTCAGTCGCAGAGATCACACAGAAAAAAACTGGGTCCCTTATTCAATACTGTCTGTCAAACAAAGCTAAAACTGGAAATCAAACACTCATCTATCAACTGCGCTCACAGACGTTGAACAAACTGAATGTAACTTCACAAACTACACTTAGCGATCAGACTAGCAGCCGCATGCCCTTGCTGGCATCAACTGCCTTGATGGGGCGTGACAGGTTGTGTGGTACGTAAAGCGCACGTAAAACAGTGCATGAGACAGCTGGAGAAGTATGGGGAAAGTATGTTGGCCTGCTCTTCATGTTAATATCACACTGTAAACATCAGCAAATGGGGATGGTCAGTACACACACACACACACACACACACACACATATATATATATATATATATATATATATATATATATATATATATATATATATATATATATATATATATATATATATATTACAGTCTTCCTCCATCCCAGAGACAATGCTTACGAACAACAGAACCCAAATACCTAACACCTACTGTACAAATATATAACCATCACATTCCACTTTTTCTAGTTTTTAATCTACCTCACCTAGATATACTATCAAATTGTTGTGGGGTTATTTAATTACACATTAAGTCACATTGACAAATTTTTTCGTCGTTCATCAGTACTTAACTTATACACCCACTACGAAACACACACACACACACACACACACACACACACACACATACAGGTGTAGAGAGAGAGAGAGAGAGAGAGATGTGTGTGTGTACATATATGTATACAAATATATAGATAGGTAGCTATATGTGTGTGTGTGTGTACATATATGTATACAAATATAGAAAGAGATAGATAGATAGATATGTATTTATGTATGTATGTATAGATCGTCCATTTTTACTGGAAGGGCGTCGTTCATAGTAAGCTTGATCCATCTGATCAGACGCTCCATGAAGAGTTTTACTTGGAAGTCCTGAAGCGTTTGGGGAAGGCAATGCGAAGGAAGAGTCCTGAGTCATAGGGAAAAAATAGATGCTGCATGATGACAAAACACCAGCTCACCCGTCGCTCTTCATCCATGACTTTTTGGCGACGCAAGAGACTGTTGGTGTCTCCTAGCCACCCTTCTCTTCACGTTTTTCTTTTTTTGTTTTGTTCCCAAAATTAAAATCCACCGATATCATTCGATGGAAGAGGTTAATGAAAATTCGCCAAATGCACTAAACACACGTTCACTCAAGCGCACATACACTCCATCAAAAAAGTATCTTTATAACCTCCCCACTTTACATTTTGTAAGACTCGAAGGAACTTTTGGAAATATTCTCCAGTAACTACTCACAGTTATATAAGTCTTGTAATTTTATCATTAAGACACATAGAAAGAAGTCATGATTATGAAGTAAACAATTCATTTACAAATATTCGCCCAAAGAGAACCACAGGAAGCAACAGAGCTCATTGTGAAACAATCGATCATCTGTTTAAAGAGCGTTTCTGATCGAATGTATGTCGATGATTGCGTGATGTGGCTAGCGTTAGACTAAAGCACGAAGTCGCCGCTACACAGCGCTCCCCTTGAGATCACTCAGTACCGGCTAGTTGATGCACTAGTTAAAAGTTCGTTTTCTTTTTGGACAGACCTCGTGCATATTATGGCCAGTTTAAAATTATCTAAATAGCATATTATAATTTATTCAGGTATAATATGCAAAACAAATTACTTAGGGGAGGTGCTACGAAGCCTCCTACGAGACTCAGAATACGTACAGACACACAAGTTTCTTTCTAAATTTGACGAATACATAACAGAAATATACAACCATCTGAAACACGCACTATTAGAGATATAGTTTTCATTTCCTTTAGCTAGTTGCAAGTTCCCTTCAGACGGAATTGGAAAGAACTTTTACTTTTTCTATGACTGTACAAGAAACTGACCATACGATGACAAGCAAGAACCGAAGTGGAGATGTATCTGCAGTACTTCAGTGTTAGAGAAAAGGATAATATTGTGAAAGGTTGGAAAAAGATAAGTGATGACCTACTGTAGGTTGGATATTAAATGTTGGTTTAATGATAACATGGTGAAGAATATTATAATTACAATGGAGTGTGAGCGAAATGGATGAATACACAGGTTGGCCCATTCAGTCGGGGAGCCACTTGAGGCTATCGTACAAAAAAAAGGGGTTTTGTTGGACCCGACAGATAAGCTTTTTGCAGTGCCTTAGCTGTTAAGAAGGATATCTAAGGTGTATCAAAATGTAAGATACTTTTCAAAATCGCATTGTGAAACTTTTTTTTTTTTAAGCGTTTAATGCGAAAATCTCGATTTTCCCCCCAAATAACTCATTTGCTAAAAACTTAACACTGAATGATCAGATTAAGCCCAAATTTGGTCCACTACCGCCGACTGGGCTGTAGATACGACATAGAAATTTTGAAAAGTATATATGAATTACGCCAAAAAATTACTTTTGTAAATGGAGAAATATGGAAAGACTACGACATTTCAGTATTTTTCTCGCCTAATTGTACCTCAGCAGATGGATTATTATTTTTTTTTCATGTACTTCAGACTGTGAGTAGATATTAAAAATATACAGTATATAACAAAACTTTGTAGAAGCAAACTATAAAAAATACTCTTCTCATTTCAGAATAAACAATCACTTTGGAATAGACGGTAGTCAAAATGGATCCTGTTTGGAAAGCAGAAACCAGTCTAAAAACACGGATTGACTATACATTTAAGGAATGTTTGATATGCCAGAGAACTTCTTCAAAACCTCTCAGAAAATTTACAGCAAGAGGATCTCCAAGTTTTAGGTTAGCTTTGCTCACCAGGCGTGATGATGTTTACCACAGATTATCCCAATATATTGATGATGAAGAGGGCTTCCTCAAGAACGATCCTAAATGTCACAAAGAATGTAAGTGTATATACAGATAAAAATAAGATCGAAGCTCTTAGAGGCAGACAGGAACAATAAGCAAGAGAACCGTGGCAAATTGCCAGTGGATACAAGTGGCTCAAGAAACAGGATCTGAAAAGACTATTTCTCCAGAGAAACAATGCTTTCCACAGCAAAAGAAAGCCAGTTGAACAAAAAACAAACAATTCTGAAAGTTTACCAAGAAGAATCAACAGTCACAAGAACTTTATGTTTCATAGAGAAAAGTAATGAAGCGACTCGAAAGGAAGCATTTTCACACGAATGGACACCTTATCCAAGCTGGTTTAACCTGATCCCACGTTTCCAAGCGGCTTTGGCGTTCGTCCCAAGATTCCCTTCATCTATAGTGATGGCCGGGCCATCCATTAGCCCGGTCTGCCATGACCAAAGGCAATAAGGGCGATTTTGTTGCACACCTCTTGGCTATAAGTGATGGAGTCACCCAAACAGACATCTTACCTACATCTGAGTTACCAGCTGTTTATTTTATTGATGCCATGGCATTTATATAGAGGTTCCAAACCCTACATGCTAAAACCTTTGACAATATAGATGAACGATATGCAGCAAAGATAATGGAAATGTAGCCAAAAGGAGTAAACGAAATCCATTTCGTTGGCGATCGTTATGATTTTTCAAGTGAAAAAAGTCTTAAGACTGATGAAAGAATTCTTCGTGGAAACACCAGCACACCACAATTTTTACAAGCAGAAAATGTTAGCATTCCCAACTGAAACGTCCTTATGAAAAATTCTAGGAACAAGGTTAGTCTGCTGGATTTCATATCGCATATGATTTGTGCCAAAAATTACACGCTTATACCAAAAGGTATCTCCATTGACCTTGGTGGTACAGTACATTTTCCAGCAAAGATAAGACTGTAGGGATTAGTAGAGGCAGTGTTCATGAAACTGAAGAATTCAGATGTGAAGACCACGAAGAAGCAGATACCCGTATAATAACCTCATTTTGCATGTGCAACTAGACTTCATGAAGAGTCACGTGTTGTAGTCCAAGCAACAGACAGACATTGTTGTCCTGTGGCAGAAATGTGGATCCAGAAGCTGAATAAGTATTTATCGGTGCATGAACTTGTACAGTTGTTGTCACAAAAATTCCAAACAGAAAAACAGACCCTTGCACGTGCACTGATATTCGCTTACGTGATTTCTGGAAGTGACAGTTTGAGCTACATTTACCGTCGCGGAAAGAGAAAGGCAACCAAGATAGCATTACAAAAAGCTGGACAGTTTTCAGAGATATTATGGTGAAACTGGTGCTGAACTGGATCTAACAGACGACATTGTTAAAGAAGCAAGATCTTTTATGGTCAGTCTTTATGATGCCGAGACATTTGAAGACCTAAATGTGTTGAGGGAACATGTTTTTGCATCAAGTGGTACAGATCTGCGAAACTTACCTCCTACTGAATATGCTTTCGAAACTTACCTCCTACTGAAGATGCTTTTCATCAGTATTTATTTCGTGCACTATACCAACTTATTGTTTACAAGCAAGCCCACATGTGCAAATTGTTTCAGCCACCTGCCACCCAGTATGGCAGAAGAGTTGTCAATAAATACTACAACCCATAATGATGACCAAACCAGCAAAACCAACATCAGCAAAACCAGCTTCTTGCAAGTGCAAAGTATCAAAGTGCTTACGTAACTGCCTATGCACAAAAGCACAGGTACCCTGCTATGAAGGATGTACATGCCTTGGTAAAGCTGATAAATGCTTACACACTGAGGCCCAAGAATAATATGAAGAGAAAGATTCGTTGATTTGAGATGATGTCACTACTTTTTTTTTTTTCATATTCAGTTATGTATTTAGCACACCGTAACAAAGACATAAGAAACTCACCCGTTTGGTAAAGTCAGTTCAAGTTATACAGATAAAGTTCTGCGCCTGTGACAATAGTCATTTGATGAATCATTTTTTGTATGTCTGTTATCTGACATAATGTCATTGTATTTTGCATATTCAGTTATGTTTTTATTTATTATGATCACAAAGAAACTCACCCACTGTGGAAAAGTCAGTTCAATTTATAGGCTACAGTTAGCAAAGTTCTGGTCTGAGACAATAGTCAGTTGATTCACTTTGAGCCTGTGTTGCCATAGATATAATTACTAATGTATTTCTCTGTTCAAAGAACATCAGTAGTCTGACATTTTTTGATAAGAAAAGTGATACAGTGTACCTGGTAGTTATTTTAGACACTCTAGTCAGAAACATGTATATTTTGTTCAGTAAATTTCGTATTTCCGTATGTATTTTTTCAATAAAATGTGAAAATATATTCGCGTTACAGAACTACCATATTGCACTGAGTTTAATGAAGGGGTGTTTAGTGCATTCAAGCTGCAAAATTAATACTGTGAGGTTGTGGCACGACTGTGTTGCAGATAATGTGTTTCTTACTTGAACGCTTTTGACACGAAGAGACTTTTAAACTATGCTTCATTTTATGGAAATTGCAATGAAATTTGTATTAGTATCGTACTTTCCCGTCCTCCTGGAATGTTACAAATTACAAAAATATAAGATACAAAAGTTTATCTTTCAGGGCCACCTTTTCCAAAATCTGAGGGGCTGGCTCCCGGGCTAAAGCTCTCCTTCCACTCTGTAGGGCGGTTTCTAGTGTGCTGCGGGGATGGCTGAGTTAGCGTTCTTTGTCCACCCTCCGTCGTTTATTCATTTCCTACTCCTAGTGCCTCAACCACGCCTACACCTGCCGACTGAGCCATACATACAATACGAAAGATGCCTATATGTCCAGAGAAGAGCTATTTACGGGCAACCCTGTTTATAAATTGTTTTTGTCGTGCAGTCACTCCCTCCTGTTTTGCTTTTAGATGATTTTACAAGGGTTTAGCAGTCATGGTGGTTATTCACGATGAATGTCAACATATTGCAGCTGAAGGTGTTCATAGCTGATATTTGTCGCAACTTGTGATAGGTAAAATAGGCCATTGGCGTTGGTGTGTAGTTTGTGAGCCAGGTGGATTTTTACGTTTTTTTTATATCATTAGGAGGAGTGGATGATGATGATGATTAATTGAACTGAATTCCTGTAACGTTTCTCTCCAGAATCATATGACTGCATCAGTGGCTTCTTCGACTCACTCTCAACTGAATAAAATCATTTGGCAGTCGATGGAAAACAGTACTACAGTTGTTTGACCATGAGAGAGTTAACTCCCTCAAGAAGAGCAGCCGATGGAGAAACACAATTTTTCTGGCAAGCAGCAACTGATCACTCCTTATCGTTATTTTTAATGTTTATACTTTCTCCATTCCTCCACAATTTTATACCAGTTTTCTATTCACGTCGATTAACTTTAACCACTCCAATAACCCCATCCATATACTGATTAATAATGGGACATCACAGTTCTGTCTCACTTCAGTCACCAATAGTAATTCAATACAATGTTCGAATCACAGACTTTGTACGCTCTACTGTAATGGCACAGTTTCCCTCATCCAAGCTGTCTGGAAAATTACACATTAACATTCTTGCACTCTTACCTTTTCTTTTAATTTCAACATTCATTTTATACAAACTAAGAACTTTCAGTCATAAAATATATTGCTCATATTTTGTCAGTCTGCTTAAAAAAAAAAAAAAAAAAATCATTCCGTAATTCATTATTCTCTCCCATGTGACCAGTCTTCCATTTACCCAGTTCTACTTACATGCATCCCGTTTTCGCGACTCTTTCATAGTAGTAGTGTAATATAATATGAATAAAAAAAAAAAAAACATTGTATATCTTCAAGGGAGACACAGACCCTGAATTAACTCATATGGTGTATATAATTTGTACTTCTAATGTGCACGATTATATTTATCCTGATTTAGGGGCCCACATATCTGTTGCCACTATCTTAAGTCTAGGCAGAGGTATCTTTGTAGGAAGTGGAATTGCTGCCCCAAGGCTAGTCTGTGGTATGTCGGAATCCAGTGACGCTGCCAGTTATGTATCTAAATCTACTAATACCAAGTTGGTTCACTTTCTGTCAGCGTGCAGGGAGGCGTGGCTTGTGTGACGTCAGCTGGCTTAAATAACAGAAAACATATAAAAGGGCAGACTCAATTTATATACTTATGATAAGAGAAAATGAAGAAGGGGAAGAAGTGCGAACTCGTTTAACCCTATAATATAGTTGTAGGTTCCCTCAAACCCCTACACCTTCTCTCACACATTTCAGTCCCTTCCCTCACTTCTCCGGACTGAAAATGTCATGGTCTGGTAAGTGGAGCAAGCATATACTCACCATCATGGTCAGGAGTCAACTGAACACTGGGGTTTCATGCCAGAGCCAGTCGACGTCACTCCAATGCTCCGCCCCCTGCGCGAGCTTGGAGCTGTTTTAGAAGGAAGTGATCCAACTTGGTATTAGTATACTTAGTTGTATATCGACATTTAGATGGAATTTCCCTCTGCTCGGGCCTTGACCAATCCATTGAGTTACCGGCCCATTGGAAAATTTCACGAACCTTCGATACGCCTGCCCACCACTCTCGATAATCGACGGAAATTCAGTACTCAACAGGATTGAGTGGTTTAGGATCAGTCACACGATTCTTGAAAAACGAGAACATTAGTTACAGCCCTTATTATAACCTGGCCTTAAGCTGACATGTTATTGACTACTGAGCTTTTATAATAGGTTAATATCAAAATAAAATGCTGGTCACCAAGCATTGTTATTGCAAGGACGAATAGTCGTAATATTGTCTTTTTCTTCCACTGAACACTGTGGAGTAAAATGAAGAAAAGACGAGCATCTGGACCAGGACAGGGGAGAAGAACTTTAGCATCGTCATAAATAACGCCATGCATGTGTCTCTGTAAAGATGCGTTTGCAGGTGTTTCCGACAACACTAAAACCTTATGAGACATGAGTAGAGTGCTTGCGTCAGCATCTCATGTAGTGTGGGGTAAAATCAGTATAATGTATGAACTCACAGGCAGGGTGCCCTAACCTGCCTGAAATGTGATCACAGACAATGGTATGTGAAGGTGAAAATTGAAAATACCACCAAGTCCTTGCAAGAACTCATATGGGGGAGAATAAATAACATCTGGGACACATTGCACCCTGGGTAAATGGAAGAAGTGCGCTGCAACGCTCTTAGGTAAGCAGAATCTAAAACTGCTTCTGAACCTCATAAAAGCCGCACCTATGGCCAATTTCATTCAGCGTACCGCAGTCATCATAAGAAATTCGTCAAATGAGGGAAAAGAATCATCTACAAACAAGAAGTCCTTTAACTCCTCCGCCAGGAGCCCTACTATTGTAATGTATATGCTTTAATGCATAGCTAGTTGGATATGTAATTGTACGAATGCACTCTACATCCATTCGCTCAAGCCTGTCAAGCTCAGCTCTTTCCACTTCCTCTCGCCCTCAGTAGCAGGCAAGATTTCATACAGTCAGACCTGTATCACACGGCTCAGTAAATCAAGAACCTCCACAGTTACTCTGATTGCACCATTTCCACATGTACCATCTATCCACTCTTGGTACAGGTTCTGTTTTACTCCCCCCTGAAAACCACCTCAAATCCAGGATCAGGCTGCATATTTTTCACATCATTTCCAGTTTAACAAATTTCACTGTTCTTTTCTGGCCTAACTAACTTTATAGGAATGCTAATATCTTGGATTTTTTTTTTTTTCATACTTCTGACACAGCAGTGAACAGGGACTCTTATGATCAAGAATTCCACAGTGCTGACTACGATAGGAAGGTAAACAAAATGAAGGGTCAAGAAGAAGAGGTGAAAGAAATAACACATCTGAACATTCTTGAAGGTTAATCATAACGAAATGAGAAAGGATAATACTCGTATTTACATCATTTAAGAAGGTGGAACATAAATGAAGTGAAGACGAAGGGGAACTGCAAGGCTTGTTGAATGAGTTTGAGAGTGTTAGTAAGAAACGGCATCTAAAGGTGACTGTAGGGAAGAGTAAAGTCATGGATCTTGAGAGAAATGAAATCACTGAATGTACAGTGAGGGTGGATGAGGAGGAAATGGAAAATGTGAGTGCGTTTAAGTACCTGGATAGTGCGATGAGCAAGGATGGAAGTCTAGAGGGTGAAGTGCCAGGGTACAACAGGGAAGAAAGGTTGTTGGTTCTTTGAAAGCAGTGATAAGGACCAGGGCAGTGAGCATGGAAATAATAAATTCACTGCATGAACTCTAACATATGGGAATGAAGCTTGGACCTTGTTGGAAGGATACAAGTCAAGAGTGGGAGCACTGGAAATGAGTTATTTAAGAGGAGCATGTGACATTACAATGAGAGACAGTCTGACAAATGAGGGAGTGAATTTGCGCCGTAGTGTGGATGTGGATGTGATAGAAAGCGTTAGAAGAACAAGATTGTGGTGGTTTGGCCATGTGGGGAGGATGGAGAGCGAGACTAACGAGGAGAGTGTATGCGAGTGAGGTGAAGGGGGGAGAGGGAGGGTGAGGCCGAGAATGAGATGGAGGGATGGAGTGGAGAGGTAGACTATATATGAGAGGAGGGTGTGAGCTGAGAACTAGGCATTGAAGTGACTTGGACAGGGCGACATGGAAGCGGTTTGTTTGAGGCCACCCCTTACGGGATTGTGGCGTCTGCAAAAAGTAGATAGATATAGCATATTATATTAATTTCTCTTTATCTAACTTTTTTTACACTCTTGCTACATCGTTCGTCATTGTAAGGAAAAAAAAAAGAAAGGATTGTGATTCATGTTGATCAACAGCTGAGGGACATTAAGGCCCGAATGCAAGAACGAGGGTTGAACCGGACTTTGGGGAGTAAGTCGGTCATAAGTCTCACTTGAGTCGCACCTGCCAAAAAACGATTTGTATAAACAAGGCTTGAGCCTCGCACAGGCAGAACCAATGTTCTAAAGTCCAAGCCACATTGGGGTGGGCTTGAGTCAGAGTGTGAAGAATCTGTTATTAAGTTTCATAGGGTAGATTTACTTTTAAAACGATGAGTACTTGATCAACGAGCCCCACTGCAATAATAAACGGTGTTGTGAAGTCGTAGGCAGAAAATATTTTAATCTTATATAAAATGTTTGGCCGTTAGTGCGCTCTGGTTTTGAACACATGTTTAAATTTTACTATAACAATATTCCACATACAAGTGTTGCTGGTAATGCCTTACGATATTCATATTTGTATTACGACGGCATCACTGTTGATGTATAGTACAGAGTAAACTAGTAGGTTGTGACTAAACTTTATTGCACACAATACCATACAACCGCACTTAATATTAAGGTCATTATAGTTTTCATGTCTAGTACAGTTTGTATTCTGAAGACAGTTAAGTACCATATGGTCGTTCGTTCGTTCAAAGATTCCCTCCACCTATAGTGCAGGCCGAGCCATACATTAGCCCGGTCAGTGGTGTATGGGCTGGTTAAAAAACAGTAAGTGTGGAGGACAGGACCTGGGGATTGCCCAGCACACACGTCCTGTCTCCTGACTGGCTTTGTGGTGTGTGTGCCATATGGTCAAGGATTCTCTGCGTTTCATCATCTTACACTAAACAGTATGCAGCCTGTGCAGATTTGTACTGCAAACTGAACAATAATTTCGATACCCTTTTCAGCGTATAATACAATAATTCAGGCCCTGTTTTGCAGTTCACATTCAGTGCATTATAACTTGTATTGCAGTAACACTATTGGCTTTTTATATACACTCTTGTATACACTGCCCATGAATGCTGAAGTCTATCTATCTATCTGTCTATATACCTAGGCTGCTTCCCCCAAGGAAAGGGAGGTAGCCGAGACAGGACGACACACACCCCATTTACTCATCCATTCAAACACATTCATTCGCATCTTAGCCCCAAAGGGGAGAACGGACAGATCCTCACCGCACCACACCGCACAAGGGTCAACTGCGCAATGCAATCAGTGACATCCGCAGCAGGGCCGACAGCAGAGCTGGTTTACCCCTGCCACATCATAACAGACTCATCCCCTTACCCGCACCTGACCTGAAATAACTGATCAGACCAAATGTGGTAGACTATCCCCTCAGGGCTGCGTCATCACTTATTCATTCACAATTTCTCTCCATTTATTTCTGTCACGCACAGTCACACTTCCTTGCTCAACAGACATCCCTCTCTCATCCAGCGCTCTCTTCAGTGTCCATCCATCCTATTCGTGGTCTTCCTCTCAGCCTTACACCTCTCACATCAGATCTAGTTATCTTTTTCACTAATCGCTCATTATCCATTCTCTCCATATCCCAAACCATCGCAACACGCTCTGCTCAACTCTACCAGCCATCTCCCGAACAACTCCAGTTCTCCTTCGCATTTCATCATTCCGCACTCGATCCATATGCGTCACTCCACACATACTCCTCAGACACCTCATCTCCATTACATTCAAACTTTTCCTCTCTGTTATACCCATATTCCATGTTTCAGCCCCATATAATGCAGTCGGTACCACAACACCCTCATACAGCTTTCTCTTTACATCCATTCAAAGCGAACGACATCTAAACACTTTTTTCATTCCTCCCAGCACCTTTCCTACTTCATTTATTCTAAACTTCACTTCTGCATCTATTCTTTCATCCACAGCAACATGTGACCCTAGATATTTAAAACACTCTACCTCCTCAAGCAACTCGCCATTCAAAACTATATTCATCCCCCTACCATCTACCAACCTCGTACACTTCATCACTTTACTCTTATTCTCATTTACTTTCAATTTCCTCATTTCACACACCCTTCCAAACTCCTCTGCCAACTGTCTCAATCTCTCCTCTGAATCAGCCACCAGTGCAGTATCATCTGCAAACAGCAGCTGCTTCAGATTCCACTCTCCACCATCAACATTCACCAGACTCAGACCTCCACCTAAAACTCTTGCATTCACCTCCCTTACAACACCATCCACATAAATATTAAACAACCAAGGCGACATCACACATCCCTGTTGCAGCCCCACTCTCACAGGAAACCAATCACTCACAGCATTTCCCACTCTTACACACTCTCTACTATTTACATAAAAACTTTTCACTCCTTTTAGTAACTTACCATCAAGTCCAAACAATCTCAAAACAGTCCACAAAGCCTCCCTATCAATTCTACCATACGCTTTATCTAAATCCATAAATGCCCAAAACACATCCTTGCCTTTCGCTAAATACTTTTCACACACTTGTCTCACCGCAAACACCTGATCCATGCATCCCATCCCTCTCCTAAAGCCACACTGCTCATCACCAATCACTCCCTCTGTACCCTCTCTAACTCTCATAATTAACACTCTACCATACACCTTACCTACAACACTCAACAGACTTATACCCCTAAAGCTAGTACATTCATACTTATCACCCTTGCCTTTATACAACGGGACCACACAAGCACTTGCCCAGTCAACTGGCACCATACCTTTCACAAAGCACACATTCAACAGTCTTACTAACCAGTCAACAATAGTCACTCCACCACCCTTCAGGCATTCCACAGCACACCCATCCATACCTGCAGCTTTACCTGTTTTCGTCTCCTTTACTGCCTTCTCCACTTCCTCTTTCGTGATCAAAGAATCATTCAACTCTCCCAACACATTTATTCCTTGCACCCTTCCATCCGCCACAATCTCAGCCACCCTTTCCTCCTCTACACTTAACAATCTTTCAAAATACTCTGCCCATCTCTTCCTTACTGCATCCATCTCAATTAATATTCTTCCATCCTTTGCTTTTACTCGTTCTTCCTTCCCAGACTCTCCATTTCGCATCCTTTTCACCTCCTTGCAAAACATTTTCTTATTCTGTTGAAAAT